>NC_047084.1:454280139-454589963 GCF_902459505.1 Geotrypetes seraphini
GGGACCCAATGGGTTAAACAATACCATTGAATGATAGGCTTTTTTTAAAATGAGAGATTAAAAATAACTTAAAAAGTTAGAATAAATAACTGTTAAGATGCTGAAATCCAAGATGGCTTGGTAGTAAGCAGACGCACAAGCTGCTAGTTCTTGAGTTATGTTTCGGAGCCTGTGAATCAGTAACCTACACTGTGAAGGATGGAAAAAAGGAGGACGAAAGTGCGGGAGCTTCCCTTGGCTGCTGCTTCTACTTCTGTGATGAGATAAGCAAGGCTCGATGGCTTTCAAACTGCAGCAGGACAGAATCCCTCTCTCTCTTTGGTTGAGCCCGCAATGGACGTTTCAGACGGCAGTGTAAGCAGGGTGTCTTTGAGCCCCATTCAGTGTGTGGCTCCCCCCCCAATCAGGAATTGGCTTGTCTGCTGGCCAGAGTGGACCAGAGGAGATTTGCCTGCATGGAAGTCCCAGTGCACAAGTGGGGCTGGTGGCGGAATCAGTGAGCCTAACTCTGGAGGAAGATCTTACCACACAAGCAGCCTCAAAAGTTTTGGGACAAGGAACTGTGAGTAAATTATTGAGAGTTAAAGGCCAACCGATTCTTGATTTTCAACAGAGGGAAATGGTGAAACCAGTCATAGTGACATTGGAAACACTGTGTGAAGCCATCAATGATATGCATCGCTTGATATTAAACAATGTGAAGCAAAATAGTGGAGATTTGAAAATTATCTCAGAAGCGGTTCTCCTTCAGGCACAAGTTTCAGATCAATGTTTTTCTGAACTGGCAAATCTAAAAGAAAAGGTCCAGATGTTTGAATCGTTTGAGGCAATTGCAATCAAGGATAGAACCTACACATCTAGACACCTGGAATACCTTGAAAACTAAATTAGGAGATAAAACTTGAGCGTTTTAAATTTTCAGAGGTCTCCTTTGGTGTCTGCTGTGGATATGTTCAAAAAATTTCTCATTGAAACTTTACAGATGTCTGCCGATTCGGTACATAGATGAAACTGTGCGAGACACAGCAGCGCGGACAATGGAGCGCCAACAATCGCACGCAGGATGTCTGTGTGCTAGATTTAAACAGTATTTTAAAGTGTTCCAAGGGGGGGGGTTTGGGCGGGGAACCTTCCCACTTTACTTAGAAATATTGGCGCTCCCATTGTGGGGGAGTATTAGGGGTGGAACACCCCATTATAGAGGAAACAGCATTTTTCACAGTTTTTAGGGAAAAAGTACAGTTTCCTCTGTAATGGGGTCCCCCTACCCACCCCAACGGGAGCACCAACAGTTCCAAGTAAAGTGTGTGTGTGGGGGGGTTTCCCCACCCAAATCCCCCCTCAGAGCGCTTTAAAATATTGTTTAAATCCAGTATACAGACGTCCTGCACATGATTGTCGGCACAGCTTTGTCTCGCGTGGTTTTGACTCGTCACTGCCGATTCACTACCCCCGATAATCAAAGCTGTTTATTTGCAAGGTTTTAAAAGTCCACATAAAGTTTCTGAGAGTCCTGTGGTTAACGGGGGCAATATGGACCTGAAAACTTTTCTCAAATCTTTGGAAGTGATAATGTAAAGAACAATGTTAGTGGTTTCTTTTGCCTTTGAGCTGAACCGAAATTTGTTTAGAAACATTACTTTAGATATTTGGAAGCAAACTTTTTGGGATCAAAGATAAAAATTTTTCCTGATTTTGCAAGAGACACTCGATTAGGCATAAGGCCTTTTGGGCGTTGCGTCTGAGAGTACAGGTATTGTTGACAAATTTTTTGTTGCAATTCCCATGTGTTTGTTGCATTTTATATAAAGGGAAACAATTTCATTTTTATGATCCTAAGCAACTTTGGGTAAGAATTTTGGATGAGTGCGGAGTACCATCTTGTCATGATGGAATACTTTAAATGTTGGGTCTGCTACCAAAGCTTGTAGTTCACTAACTCTGCTAGCAGACATAAGAAAAATGAGGAAAACTACTTTCCAAGTGAGATATTTAAGATGAGCCGTAGACATTGGTTCAAATGGAGGCTTCATTAGATGAGCAAGTACCACATTGAGATCCCAAACTACTAGAGGTGGTTTGAGATTGAAAAGTCCTTTCATAAATCTGGAAACCACTGAGTGAGTAGAGAGAGGTTTGCCATCTAATGGTTGATGAAATCAGTAATTGCACTGAGATGGACTCGTTATGGAGGTGGATTTGAGGCTAGATTGGGATAAATGGAATAAATAGTCTAGAATCTAAGACAAGGAGATAGACTGTGGCTCCTGGTGATGATCGCACCAAACAGAAAACCTAGTCCATTTTTGAGTGTAACATTGTCTAGTAGTTGGTTTTCTGGAAGCATCCAAGATGGCTCTGACAGATTGTGAAAACTGAAGGTGTGAAGTTATTCCGAGAAGTACCAGGCTGTCGGGTGTAGAGACTGCAGGTTGGGATGAAGAAGAGATCCATGACTCTGTGTAAGCAGAGATGGAAAAATTGGTAGTAGAAGTGGCTTCTTGATGCTGAGTTGAAGTAGAAGGGAGAACCATGGTTGTCTGGGCCACCGAGGAGCTTTAAGAATTGTGGTGGCATGTTCCTGTTTTGAGTTGACAAGTGTCTTGAGAATAAGTGGAAATGGAGGGAACACATAGAACTTGTCTGTCCAGTCTAGGAGAAAAGCATCTGCCTCCAGATGGAGAGGAGAGTAGAGTGTGGAACAGAACTGGGGCAGCTTCTTGTTGTGGGGAAACGCTAAAAGGTCTACTTGAGGAGCCCCCACTGAGAAAAAATTTGATGAAGAGTTAGTGAATTGAGTGTCCATTTGTGTGGTGACTTAATTTGTCTGCCAGTAAATTTTTCTTTCCTTGAATATAGACAGCTTTGAGAAAAATGTTGTGAGGGATTGCTCAATTCCAAATTTTCTGAGCTTCCTGGCAATGTAGAAGAAATCCTGTTCCTCCATGCTTATTCACGTAGTACATGGCCACTTGATTGTCTGTATGAATGAGAATGACTCGGTCTTGAAGATGCTGAAAAGCCTTGAGAGCATTGAAAATCGCTCTGAGTTCCAACAGATTGATGTGATGGCTATCTTTTAGCAACACTTCCATTATTTTTCCAATAACCAAAGTGAGGCTTACCGGTCTGTAGTTTCCCACTTAATCTCTGTGACCTCATTTGCGAATTGGCATCACATCCACTTTTCTCCAATCCCCATGAACTACCCCCGTCTCCAGCGACTTGTTGAGCAAATCTTTAATAGGACCCACCAGAACCTCTCTGAGCTCCCTCAGTATTCGGGGATGAATCCCGTCCGTTCCCATCTCTTGTCCACTTTCAATTTTTCAAGTTGTTCATAAATACTTTATTCTGTGAACAGTTCTGTATCTACTCCATTCTTGTGTGTAACTTTGCCAGAAAATCTTGGTCCTTCTCCAGGATTTTCTTCTGTGAAAACAGAAGTATTTGTTTAGCATGTTTGCTTTTTCCCCATCACTCTCCACATATCAGTTCATAGCATCTTTTAGTCTCTCAATTCCATTTTTCATCTTCCTCCTTTCACTAATATATCTAAAAACATTTTTGTCTCTTTTTTTTTTTTACATTTTTTAGCCATTTGCTCTTCTGCTTGTGCGTTTGCAAGTCGTATCTCTCTCTTGGCATCTTTCAGTTTCACCTGGTAGTCCTTTCTGTACTCCTCTTCTTGAGTATTTTTATATTTCACAGATGCCAACTCTTTTGCCTTTATTTTCTTTACCACTAGTTTAGATAACCATATCGGTTTCCTTTTACTCCTGTTTTTATTTATTTTCTTCACATAAAGGTCAGTAGCCATTTTTATTGCTCCTTTCAGCTTAGACCACTGATTTTCCACTTCTCAAATGTCCTCCATTCCTAACAGCTCTTTCAACAGGTATTCTCCCATTTTACTAAAATCCGTACGTTTGAAATCTAGGACTTTCAGTTTTGTGTGGCCACCCTCCCCTTTAACTGTTAGTCAAACCAAACCATTTGATGATTGCTATTTCCCAGGTGTGCATGCACTCAAACATTAGAGATACCCATTTGTGAGTGCTCTATCCAATATCACTTTTTCCCTCGTGAGTTCCGTCACCATTTGTCTGAGCAGAACCTTTTGAAAGGCAACCCCAATCTCCCTACTTCTTTTTGATTCTGCAGATAGAACTTTCCAGTCCTCATATGGCAGGTTGAAATGCCTCAGCAGCACCTCCTCTTTCTTTCCAAACTTTTGGATATCTGCAATCAGATCTTTATCAATTTGTTGCATTTGAGTCGGAGGTCTGTAGACTACACCAACGTAGATAGACATTCCATCTTCTCTTTTCTGAGCGATCCATATCGCTTCTTCCTCTCCCAGGTCTCTTGCATTTCAGTTGCTTGGATATTGATCTTTACATGAAGAGCTACCCCTCCACCTTTTTGACCATCTCTGGACTTCCTAAAAAGATTATATCCTGGTATGTTTGCATCCCATCCATGGAATTCACTGAGCCATGTATCTGTGATAGCAGCAATATCCAGGTCTGCTTGTAACATCAGGGCTTGCAGATCATGAACTTTGTTGCTTAGACTGTGGTTATTGCTTTCCAGCTTTCAATGGTAAACTCTTTTTTTGTATAGTTTTTAAATTAGTTTTGCTTCTTGTTGCATTGCTAATATTGTTTGTCACTATCTTTAATACCATCACATCTTGTCTTTTGTTAGGGGTGGCCTCCATAATTGTCCTTCATACATACGCCACCCTCATCTTCAAGTTTAAATGCTTAGAAACGTGGAGGGGCATAATAAAAAAAAAACCATCTAAGTCCCCTTTTGGCCTAAAGCCTTAAACGTTGAAAGTAGAAGCAGGGAAAATGTCCATTATCAAAAAAAACATCCAAAAGGAGGTTTTTTTTTGATAATGGCCTGCCTCTACGTTCAGCTGTTTAAACGCCCAGACCACCACTACATCTAAACTTATACCATATAATCAACCTAAAAAAACCCTAAGCCCCAAACGTCCAAAACAAGGGTTTTTAGGGGAAGGAGGAGCCAGTCCTTCGCCTAAAAGCTGGATTCTGTAACTGGTGTCTGTCAGAAACAACACTGGTTACAGAATCCACCCCCTCCCCCCACGACATCAGGGCAAGAGGGAGCCCAAGCCCTCTTGCCCCACGGCACCCTGACCTCCCCCGACTCGAGGCAAGAGGGAGCCCAAGTCCTCTTGCCCCGCGACCCCCAAACTCCCCCCCGGGCCAAATCCGTTGGGGCCAGGAGGGAGCTCAAGCCCTCCTGGCCTGGTGATCTCCCCCCTCCCACCACCACACGATCCGGCCAGGAGGGATCCCAAGCCCTCCTGGCCTGCAACCCCCTCTAAACCCCATCCCCACTAAAATACAGGCAGGAGGGATCCCAGGCCCTTCTGCCCTCAACGCAACCCCCCATCGACCGACCGCCGATCCGCGACACCCCTGCCGACCCCACTACCTCAACCCCCCTTCCCCGAACCTCAAAAAATGTTGGCCGGATGGATGAGTGCCAAGCCCGCCTGTCCGGCAGGCCAGCCAACGCAGGAATGGGGCCGGATTGGCCTAGGTGGTACAAACCCCGCCCACAGGTGGGACTTGAGGCACCTCGGGCAACCAGAATAGGCCCGAGAGCCTTGGGCCCCTCTTTTGGGCGGGGCCTTAGGCACATGGACCCAACCCGGCCCATGTGCTTAAGGCCCCGCCCACAGGAGGAGCCTAAGGCTCCTTCAATTACTAATTGCCAATTTTTCTAGACAACATTCTCATCGTCTAGCAATAGCTGCCTCTCTCCTGGTTGGATCGGACCAGTTTCTCTGGGCATTTCCTCCAATCCCTCTTTTAATCAATCTGCTAATTCAGCTTCAACAGGAATCGGCCTCCAGGCTTCTTGTAGTCCCCCAGGTGGACCAGACAGCCGTAGCTCTTCTTTCTGTTTCAGCCTTGGCAAAGATCTTTCTCTCAAGAGTCGAAGGTTTGTTTTACATCTTGGTGCCTTTCGGGGTGGCCTCAGCAGACACTACTCTTTTCTCATCCTACCAGATTCTTTTAGTTACGTCTAGACACTTTTAGTTGCATCCAGACGATCTTCTATAAAACACCGCTGTAAGAAGTGGCAGAGATGGTTTTCTCTGTTCTAGGATCTTTATCTTATCTTATTAAGCCTTTATTCGAGTTCATCTGGGAGTTTTTTCCTACCTCTCTCCCACTCGGCTCCTCACCTCACTTCAGTCAGAGTTCATCCTAGGGTTGTGAGTATTTCAATGTTCAGGTTCACAGCCTGCTCATCCTCTGGTTTCCAGCTTTGTAATAGGTCTTGTCGACCTCCTCCAGTCTCAAGTGGGTTGGGATCATCAACTTGTTCTCACCAAACGGTTGCACCCTTCATTTGAACCACTATTCTCTGTACATCTGTGTCAGTAGTCTGTGTCATCTCCATCATTTCTGCTTATAGAGAGACTATGCTTCCAGAGTGGGTATCAGACCTATTCTGTACAGCTTTTTCACCAGGATAAAATACTTTTCTGTACCCTTCCTTTATTCTGGACAACAGTGCTCACGGAATGGGGTGGTTCTACCTTTTTCATCGTTGTGCTTCTACCTTTCTCTCTAAAGCATCATTCTCACCCTGGAGGAATGGCTTTTCTTAGCTTGGACTGTAAAAGAACCTTGATTTTCTCTTAGTCATGCAGAACCTATTTTCACCTGTTTGTCTCCTTTGTTCATCACAGGTTGTCAGCCTATCCCTAGAGATCTATTTCCACTTACCTTGTAGTCTGTATTTCTTTTTCCATTTTTCCGTTGTACTACAACTTAGGGAATCTCTTATAGCATGTAAGATCTCAGCTATTGTGATTTCAGTGGCACTCTTCTGTTCTGATTACATGGGGATATCTGTGATGCAGGTACTTGGTCCTCAGTTTCCGTATTCATGCTCACTCCTGTCTGGAATCTTTGTCCAGAGAGAGAGTCACTTTGGTCAAGCAGTATTATAAAAGTTATTTCCTTCATTGGCCAACTCTCCCTTCATGCCATTCCTGTAAGATAGGGAGTCCCATGTGTGAGAATATGTTACCTGCTTGTCCTAGGATAAAGCACAGTTACTTACCTAACAGGTGTTATCCAGAGACAGCAGGCAGTTATTCTCACATCCCACCCACCTCCCCTGGTTGGCTTCTTAGCTTGCTTATGGAACTGAGGTACTGTGAGCTGGCGTTGGGTGGGAAGGCACTCGCGCATGCGCGGTGCGGGCTGTTGTGAAATTTCTTAAAACTTAAAATGACAGTTCGCATTTCATGCTGTCCTTACTGGGCTGTGTGGATGACGTCACCCATATGTGAGAATATCTACCTGCTGTCTCCAGATAACACCTGTTAAGGTAAGTAACCTGTGCTTTAGGAATTATCAGGAAAGGAATGGAAACAAAGATGAAAATGTTATAATGCCCTTGAATTGCTCTATGATACAACTGCACCTTGAATACTGTGTGCAATTCTGGTCACCGTATCTCAAAAAAGATATAGTGGAATTAGAAAAGGTACAGAGAAGGATGGCAAAAATGATAAAGGGATGGACTGACTTCCCTATGAGGAAAGGCTAAAGTGGCCAGGGCTCTTCAGCTTGAAGAAGACGGCTCAGGGGTGATATGATAGAGGTCTATAAAATAACTGAGTGGAGTAGAAATGGTAGATGTGAATTGCTTGTTTACTCTTTCCAAAAATACTAGGACTAGGGGACATGCAATGAAGCTACTAAATAGTAGATTTAAAACCGATCGGAGAAAATATTTTTTCACACAACGTGTATTTAAACTCTGGAATTCATTGCTAGTGAATGTGGTGAAATCAGTTAGCTTAGCAGGGTTTTAAAAAGATTTGGATAAATTCCTAAAAGGGAAGTCCATAGGCCATTATTGAGATGGCTTATGCCATCTTATGCTGTTTGTTCTTAGGATAAGCAGCATCCTAATCTGATTTACTATTTGGGATCTAGCTAGGTACTTGGGACCTGGGTTGGCCAATGTTGGAAAAAGGATACTGGGCTTGATGGACCTTCAGTCTGTCCCAGTATGTCAATTCTTATGTTCTTATATCCCCTGTTGGTGGTGAGAACTTTTCAGCACCCCTTTGTAGAGAACACATGGGGGGGGGGCCTGGGTAGAGAGCAGTCTTATTCTTCTGCAAGACATTTATAGAGCAGCAATCTAGCCATCCTTGCATTCCTTTGTGGAAAAATTGAGTACAGCTTTTCAGAAGAGTTGGGACAGCTTTTCAGAAGAGAGGGTTAACAAGAGCTTATCCTTAAGTCAAAGCCTTGGTAATTCCCAAGCATCTGGACCAGACTAGAGGTATGTTAAGAAAGAAGAAATTAGGTCTTACCTGCTAATTATCTTTTCTTTAGCCCCTCCAGGCGGGTCTAGAACCTTCCATATCAGTATAACTACTCTGGGAGAAAATCAGGTATGTGACACGTAAGAGGTCTTTCAGGTGAAATTATGCAGTTGTCTGTCAGGGTAAGGGGTCATGGATTTGATATATTGTCTTTCTGTGAGTATAGTCAAAACAGTTTATATATGAGGGCTGTTCAAAAAGTATCAGATCCTTATTCATAAAAAATACTCGTAATCAGATACAACAATCTTATACTAATTTCCTTCAAAGTAGTCCCCTTGGGCTGCCACACACTTCTTCCAATGGTTCTGCCACTGTTGGAAGCAGCACTGGAATGCCTCTTTTGAGATTGCTCGCAACTTGTCTGTCGCATTCTGCACGATTACATTACATTACATTACATTAGGGATTTCTATTTCGCCATTACCTTGCAGTTCAAGGGGGATTACAAAAGAATTATCTAAGATGGTCATTTTCAAAAAGAGTGAGAAATGGGTAAGGCTATTTGTTTGGGGTAGTTGGCTTTAGTGAGGAGTGGAGTTTGAGACTTGCGGTATTATTTCTTTTTTCAGAGTTTTCTTGAAGAGTATGGTCTTTATTTCTTTTCTAAAAGTCTTGTAGTCGAGGGATGCCGTCAGTAGATTGGCGATTTGATTGTCTAGTTTGGCTGCTTGAGTGACCAGGAGGCCATCATATAGTTTTTTCCATTTGACCTCCTTAATTGGGGGGTATGAGAATGGGGTGTGAGTTTTCCTATGTCTGGTTGCGGTGTTGTGGATGAGGCGGTTATTCAGGTAGTTTGGACTGTCTCCGTATAAAGTCTTAAATAGTAGGCAGTAGAATTTAAATTGTATTCTTGCTGGGATCGGAAGCCAGTGCGATTGGAGATATGCTTCTGTAATGTGATCATGTTTCTTTAATGAGTGGATGAGCCTTAGTGCTGTGTTTTGGATAGTTTGTAGTTGTTTTGTTATGGTTGTAGGGCATGGGAGGTAGAGGATATTACAGTAGTCAAGTAGGCCTAGTATTAAGGACTGAACTATGAGCTGGAATTGAGTTTTCTCGAAGAATATCCGAACTTGTCTTAAGTTTCTCATGACTATAATGACTTTTGTATTTTTTTTTGTATAATGTCTTCTCTTAACTGAAATCTGGTCCCTTTCAGGGTCATACCCCTAAACCCAGGACTTATCGCCAGTGATCACTTTGCTGATGAAGTTGGGATCACTGTTCACAGTTTCCAGCATGTCCTGTGCGATTTCCAAATGGAGTTGCTTCTGCTCGATCGTTAGCAGCTTTGGCACAAACTTCACTGAAATTCTCCTGAAGTCCAAATCCTCAGTCAATATGGAATGAACGGATCTAACGCTGATGCTCGCCTTGTCTGCAAGTTCTCTGATTGTGATTCGATGATCCTGCATCACCAGGGACTTCACTTGGTCAATGACGATCTCATTTCTGGATGTTGAGGGCCTACCAGTATGTGCTTCACTCTCCACTGATGTGCGGCCATCTCTGAAGTGATTGTACCACTCATTTATCTGTGTGGTGCCCATTGCTTCGTCCCCAAAGGCCTGTTGAATCTTGCAGATCGTTTCCACTTGGGAATCGCCGAGCTTTACACAAAATTTAATGCAGTAGCGTTGTTCAACTTTTTCTGTCAAAAATGAAAATCGGATGGTGCTCACTTACACTTTCGCACTCATCTGCGGTCTGCTGGCAACTGACAGCTTCTGTAGGCAAGAAAAAATTCAAGCATGTGCATTAGGGTCCCATCCATATGTGCTCGAAACCACGCCTCCCTAGCTTTATTTGTTTACACAAGAAAAATTAAGGTCTGATACTTTTTGAACAGCCCTCGTATACTATATGCAGGTACTTTATTTTTTTTTTTCCCCTGTCCCTAGTAGGCTCACAATCTAAGTCCTGTTAGGATCTCATCTTTGAAGGGATTGTTGACTTTTTCCTCTGACTTGGTAAGAAAATACTGACTGCCTGGGTACAGCACAGGGTACTTAATAGGCTCAATCTGAAGTCAGTAGTTTTCCGTTTACATTCACTGGTAGGAGTGCATAAACCTAAGCATTCAAACTGGTTTGGAGAGACTAAAGGAAAGAAAATTAGCGGGTGAAGACCTAATTTCTCCTTTCTGCACACTTAAAATTGATGTTTGCTGTGGCTTGACAGTTGATTGTTGGAGTTTTTCTGCTACACTGTGGCATTCCTAACTGTCCCTGCAGAAGAGATCAAACAGGGAGGGGGAGAAAAACAGAAAATTGAAAACCAATATCCCTTAGAGAACAAAAACAATCACAAATACAAAAGAACCTATAAACTAAGGGGCATAACTTGGGAGAAAATGGTCTTTGTGTCTGTATATTATATATCTGTGTCTGTATATGTATCTATGATATGTATATACACATACATAACCCTCCTAATAAAAAAAGTATAGGTTATATATATGTATTGAAGTTTCAAAAGTGTGTGCACATTTTTCCTCACCTGTCTCCATCCACAAAATAAAGGAAGAGTAATTCTTGTTTTGTATTTACATATGTGTTTAACATGTTTGGTAGGAAAGTGTTCGGGTAGTATGCCTATGCCTTTGAAATTTCATTGACAAACATATGGGTACAAAAATACATTACTGCTAGGATGTCGAGAAAAATATGAGGGATCTTCTAAGTTTCCGCACTTTTATATTTTTAAACACTATTAAATATCTCAAAAACACATTATATCACTTCCTGCAAATTGAGCCGGCTTGCCTGACTGACTAGTCACATGACATTCTGTGACATGCCCTCTTACCACTTCTCCCATCTCAACCATTTCCTACAAAAATATGAACGTATGGAAACTTTTTGAAGAACCATCATGTCTTGCTTCTGTGTTCTTTCTGGAGACAAAGATCTGAATTGGACAAAATAAATGTGCCTAAAAAAGTAAACCGTTCTATCATGATATACTGGGACTTGATAGGGAGCTGTTCAGAACATAGTTCAGTATTATGATGGATGTTTTGCTTATGTGAAATAACGTTGTATACCCACTCCAATGCTATGAATTGTTCTTAAATTGCCTTCATTTTAACAGTATGCAAAAGCCCCAGGCAAAAATAAAGTGGCAAGGAAAAAAAGATTGGTTTGCTTCACTTATAAAAATTTAAACTGTAGCCCAAGTTATCTAAAAGCTTTTCTTTTTTGTTTCCAAGTTAATTTTATTGATTTTCAACGACACCAAGCATTATAAAAAACCAATTCCAATAAGCAATAAAAACAAATGTAAAGTATTTGCGTGAGTAGGAATTATATTACAGGAATTAGACAATGCTTAGTATAGAAATATTTTAAGAATTTCCACCCCAACACCCTGCATTGCTGAAAATTTAAAACAGGTATGGGTTATTACCAAGACACTGCAGACCTATAGCCACCCTCATGTATATAAACTGCACAACTTTCCTGAGAAAAAAAAATCTCCAGTCAGAAAAAGAAAAAAAGGCTGCCACAAGAAAAAAAAAGGGGGAGAGGGGGGGGAAATGGGAGAAAAAGACCTCAGATGTGCTTCATGGTTCTAAAAAAACCTCCCATTCTCTTCATAGACTTAATTCTTCTATAAACAATTTCCCACAAAGTTCATTCACAAATTGCAGTATCTCAAACAGCTTATAATTCAATCCAGGTAAGTTGTTAGTGTTTATATATCATGCACAAAACAAACAAATCAATACTTAGCTTGCAACATTACTCTCAGGTGCCACGTTTCTCTATAGTTGTGGTAAAAAACCGAACCGCTTCATCGGTAGCAATATTTGTGTTGAGATTTGACAGGGAGTCCCTGTTTTGCCGTCCAGGTTGCCTCAGGAATCTTCCACTCAGAACTGTAATTCTACCACCATATGCAAGCTTCTTGTCTTGGCGAAACGGGGACTCCCTGTCGAATCTTGACACAAATATTGCTGCTGGTGAAGCAGTTTGGTTTTTAACTTCAACTATAGAAAGAAGTGGCATCTGAGAGTAATACTGCAAGCTAAGTATTGATTGATTCATTTGTTTTGTGCATGATATATAAACACTACCAGCTTACCTGGATTGAATTATAAGCTATTTGAGATACTGCAATTTGTGAATGAACTTTGTGAGAAGTTGTTTATAGAAGAATTAAGAGTCTATGAAGAGAATTGTAATTATCACCAAGACCCCCCAGTCTTCTATAGAAAACCGGCTAGAGAAAAATTTTTTAAATGCTTTTCCACCCCCCGGCACACAGGGAACTAGAATTTTATTATGGCTAACTGGATGTAATGATGGATTAAGGGGAAGGACACACTAACACTGGAGTAGAATAGTGCTTGTTTCTGACAGTAATGAGAGAATTTTCTGTTTTCAGGAAACCATATTTTGCCAGATGAAGATTTAGCAGCTTTTCACTGGAGCTTGCTGGGACCAGACCACCCCCTGGCTTCACTCAAGGTGGGGAGAATTCACCTTATGCTGTCTATGCAAAGCACACTCATCATACTCTTGTTTTAACTTCTGTCTAGAGAGCAGAATAGAGATGATTCTGTAGAGCAGAAGTAAATGCACTTTTTGATTAGTTTTTGTGTTAACTTCTGATACACTGAAGCTTGTATTCTGTATCTCTTTATTAGGGCATTGGGAGCCCTAATAACACTATATAAATTATCTCTAAGGCATCAGGCCCTTAGCTTTTCCTATATTATTATAGTTGATGATGGTGGGGGAGAAAAAAAAAATCTAGCTGCTTGCCTAGTTAGTCTGTCCACACTAGTAAGGATATATCTTAGCCGTCAACCACAGAGTGTGTGAGGCTACTTTTCTATCCAGGGCAATCTTTTTTTTTTGTTGTCATCCCTTGTGTTCCATTGTCCTATGTTGAAAAAAGGTAAGCAGGAATCTGCGAATATCGAGGGGGAAGTGTATTTCAAAGAAGACTTGAAGTGGTCTAGAGGAAGGTGATGAAAATGGTAGGGGGTTTGCACCAAAAGACATATGAGAAGTGACTGGAAGACCTGAATTTGTACACTCTAGAGAAGAGGAAGGACAGGGGAGATATGATACAGACATTTAAATACTTTAAATGTATCAATACAGAGCTAAATCTTTTCCAGAGAAGGGAAAATGGTAAAACTAGAAAGCATGAATTGAGGTTGTGGGTTGGTAGACCTTAGGAGTAACATTAAGAAAGTCTTTTTCACGGAGAGGGTGGTTGATGCCTGGAATGCCCTCCTGAGGGGGAGGTGGTGGAGAGGAAAACGGTGACAATTTAAAAAAGTGTGGTATGAACGCAAAGGATCTCTACAGTTTCAGTACCCTGAGGTTGTGAGTCCACTTTGTCAGGAGGCTCAAAAGATCTGGCTTTGGGTGACAGCCCACAACCTTTTCCTGAGGGCAATTTACATTCAAGGCGAGCAGAATTCCTTGGCAGAATTCTTCAGTTTCACGAATGGACACTCAGCTCAACCACTCTCTAGTCCATCTTTGCACAATGGGGCACTCCACATGTGGACTTGTTTGCAGCTCCTCACAATCTCAAGATGCCCCAGTTCTGCTCCAGACTTTGCTTACCTCACCATCTGGAAGCAGATGCGTTTCTCCTGGATTGGATGCAAATGTTTCTGTATGTGTTTCCTCCCACTCATCTCATCTTGAAAACTCTTTTCAAACTCAAGCAGGAGTCAGTCACCATGATACTCATAGCTCCTTGGTGGCCCAGACAACATTGGTTCTCCCTTCTACTTTAACTCAGCACCAGGGAGCCCATCCCCCTTCCAATTTTTCCTTCTCTGCTTACACAGAATCAAGGAGCTCTTCTTCATCCCAATCTGCAATCTTACATCTGACAGCTTGGTATCTCTCGGGCTGAACTCATCTGAATTTCATCTCTCAGCCTGTCCGCAGCATTATCGATGCCTCCAGGAAACCAACCACTCTATAGTGTTATTATCAAAAGTGAACTTGGTTTTATTCCTGGTGTCTTCTGCATCATCATGATCCTTCTTCCTTGTCAGTGAATCTTGTATTGGACTATTTGTTTCATCTCTTTGACTCTGGACTCAAATCAACATCCATTAGAGTCCATCTCAATGCTATTAATGCTTTCCATCTTCCAGTCAAGGGTAAACCTCTTGCGCCCATCCTTTGGTCTCCAGATTCATGAAGGGACCTTTTAATGTAAAACCACTTCTTGAACCTCCTCCAGTAGTCTAGGACCTTAATGAACCTTAATGAAGCAGCCATTTGAACCAAAGGCTACAGCTCATCTCAAAGTTTCTTACCTGGAAAGTTTTTTCTTATCTCTCTCATTTCAGCTCGGAGAGTCAGTAAGTTGCAAGCCTTGGTGGCAGATCCTCCTTTCACAGTTTTCCACCATGACAAAATGGTTTTGCGCACCCATCCCAAATTTCTACTGAAAGTTGTTACTGATTTTCATCTCAATCAATCAATTGTACTTCCAGTTTTCTTTCCAAAGCCCCATTCTCATGCAGGAGAAACAGCACTTCACACTCTGGACTGTAAACATGCTTTGGCCTACTATATTGACAAGTTTGTCCTTTGTGTAATTCTCACTTTTCTTTTAATAATTTTGTCCTTTTTGTAATTCTCACTTTTCTTTTAATAATTTCTTTTAATAATTTTGTACATCGCTTAGCAAACTGATTAAACAATCCATCAAATTCTAATAAACTTGTAACTTGTAAGACCAAACCACATAGAACATCTCCCCAACTGTTCATCTCGTTTGATCCTAACGAATTGGGGCATCCTGTTTCCAAGAGAACAATTTCCAACTGGGTGACGGCCTGTATCTCATTCTGTTATGCTCAGACTGGACTGCAACTGGAGAGTCGTTTCACAGCTCACAAGGTCTGAGCTATGGCAGCTTCTGTAGCTTTCCTTAGATCTACTCCTATTGAGGAAATCTGAGAGGCTGTTACCTGGTCCTTTGTTCATACATTCACCTCTCATTACTGCCTGGAAACTTTTTCCAGATGGGATGGACATTTCGGCCAGTCAGTATTACAAAATTAATTTTCGTAAAGGCCAACACTCCCACCATCCCATTCTGGATAGCTTGGAGGTCACCCATGTGTGAAAATATGGTGCCTGCTTGTCCTGGGATAAAGCACAGTTACTTACCGTAACAGTGTTATCCAGGGACAGCAGGCAGATATTTTCACAACCCAATCACCTCCCCTGGTTGGCTTCGTAGGTGGCTTATCTGATCTGAGGGACCGTGCGCCTACGTCGGGCAGGAAGGCACTTGTGCATGCGCAGTGCAGCTATCGCAAACTTTCTAAAGACTTAAAGTGGTGATTAACTTTTAAAATGTCAGTACTGGGCTCCGTCAGTGACGACAGCCATGTGTGAGAATATCTGCCTGCTGTCCCTGGATAACACTTGTTACGGTAAGTAACTGTGCTTTCTCAAATATAAACCCGAGAGTTTTGGGGCAAAAAAAGGCCCAAAAATAGGAGTCTCTGTTTATATTCGGGTCAATGCTGACCCCTCCCCCCCCCCCCCGAACCTGTTGCAGGCCTCTGCTGGGCCTGCTGTGAGACTTGGTGGTCCAGGATAGGAGGGATCCCTTCTATCTTCTGTCCCAGCCAAATACTAACTTTTACCTCCCTCCCCTTTCCCAGTATACATTTTAAATCCCTAATGGTCCAATGGTGGGCTGGGACAGCAGAGATCCATCCCACCCCTCTCTCATCCAATTCTAAGAATTTCTACCTCCCGCTTCCTTTGCATACCTTTAGAATCCCAGGTGATCCAACGACATTCCTTCGCTTTTGTCTGTGCAGAGCCGCTAGCTGATTAGCTGCCACGAGTTCTCGTAGCCAATCAGCTAGTTGCTCTGCACGGACAAGAGTGAAGGACGGTTGCTCCTGCCAATGCTGGACCACCAGAGATTCTCAAAGTACGCAGGGGAGACAGGAGGGAGGTAAAAATTCTTAGAATCGGCTGGGAGAGGAAGCGAGAGGGATTCTTGCTGTCCTGGACCACTAGGACTTTAAGGCATTGGGAGGAAGGGGGGGGGGACAGGGTAAATAACCTGCCAGGGAGAGAGGGGGGCTGGGTGCAGAGATTGGTTGGGGAGGCAGGGAGGGAGGGGGAACAGGGTGCAGAGCCTGGCAAGGTACTGCACTTCAATATTAACCCCTCGGTTTATATTTGAGTCAACCTTTTTTTCCTCCTTTTTGGGGAGAAAAAAAGGTTACCTCGGTTTATATTCAGATCGATTTATATTCGAGTATATACAGTAATCATAACACTGAATCTCTTTTCCTGGATATTACTGATGAGATTTTGATAAAAGTGGAGCAAGGGTTGGATGTCTTGTGTGTCTAACTTGATTTAACAGCAACTTTCGACACTCTTTTCCACTTAAAAGTTGTTATCTAGACTGAAGGAAGTGGATATTAGATTAACAGTATTGAAATGGTTCATGTCCAATTTTTCTAATCAATTTTGTTTTGTGTATTGGAAAATTCAGTTATTCCCAAAGGGGACATTGAAATCGGGAGTCCTTCAGTTATCCCCAGTTCTTTTCAATTTGTACCTTATATCCCCTGGCAAGACTTTATTGACACTTTGGGTATTAATTTCCACATTTTTGCTAATGACATTCAGTTGTTGTATTTTATGGATAACAACCAAGAGACGGCTATTATAGATCTCAAAAGCAAACTGAGCAGTTAAATAATTGGCTTTTAGTACAACCCCACTCTATTCTTGAACCATCGGATAGTCAGTCCCTTCTCGCGAGAATTCATGTAGGAAACGTCATTTGCATACTTTTGTTCCCCCCTCTCTTACCTCTGGGCTGTCCTCCAATTCCTCAGTTGTCTACCTACAAGCGAGATCGTAGAAGCTTGTCTTTTCTGCTCATGTTTAATTTTCTTTATATTCAGTCTTTTTTCTGCTATTTTGGTAGACTTATTTTTCATGCTGCAGAGGGGACAGCTCTGGCTGCAGGAGAGTGCAGATTCTGCTTCCAAAGGGTAGGCTGCTTTGCAGTGCACCTACTTGGATAGCCTGCATTAACAGTTTGGGAGCACAGGGACCGTTCCCTTGGGAGCATAGCTGACCCCAGATTCATTCACTATTGAGTTTGAGTGCAGGCTGTGTAGCTCCATGGTGGTTTCATCCAGGATCGGTGCTGAATGCATTCCTACCCCCCATTAGTGTGTGTGGGTTCTGGAGGGGGTTGAGATCTCCAGCCAGTGCGTTGGGCCCGAGAGGCGGTCAGAAGAAACAAGCATTTCAGATTCCAGGCTTGTTGAGGCGGATGATCTCCTTGTAAGCTATTGCAGCTTCCATTCTGCAGCTTCTGGCACATAGCATGATGCAGTGAGTAGCAGACTCACAGCCTGGCAGATCCATTTAGGGGTCCTCAAATTGAATTTTTTGGGGTTCTAGAGTTAGTGCTAGGTTCCCCCTCCACAAAAATCCCAAATTAGCTATCTTAATTTTTTTTGTGTGTGTAACTCACCTGGGCCGTTTTTGGCCCTAAATTTTCTGCAGTGGCAGCTATCTTGAATTTCTTGATTTGAAATTAAAAGCTTCTATCTGCCTCAAAACACCTCTTTTTTGCTTAAAACAGATGGGATAGACTCCTCAGGTCAGGATACTTCGGTATCATTTCCTAATTGTGGCGAATGGCAGTCTGAGAAAAATCTGTGTTCCATATACTGCAGGGGTGGCCACACTTTTTTGGCTTGTGAGCTACTTTTAAAATGACCAAATCAAAATGATCTACCAACAATAAAAATACTAAACATATACCCCCTCTTTTACTATGGTGCGCTAGCCGATTTAGCGCACTAAGTGCCCATTATATTCTTTGGACGCATTAGCATTTAGCACGCGCTAAATCGGCTAGCTCGCCTTAGTAAAAGACCCCCCATATTTATTTATTATATATAATGTGTGCACCTCTTCTATCCTCCAGACCTCGTTCCATTCCCCAACCAACATCTCTCTGTGTTCCTGCAGGAGTCCAGCTTTTCTTCCTCTCTCCTCCACCCCTATTGGCAACATGTCTCCCCTCCTCTGTTCTGATATTGCATCTCTCTGTTCTTCCTCAGGGTCTCTCCCCCTCTATCTCTTCTGTCTGTACATCCCATAATCCAACATCTGCCCCCCTCTCTTCTGCCTCCCCTTTGTTTCAGATTTCTCCCTCTCTCTATATTCCTTCTGCTAACATTTTGAGTCCTCTCACCTTTGGTCCAGGTCTTTGTCTCTCTCACTCTCTTTGTCTTCCCCCTCCCCAGGGCCTGGCATTTCTCTCTCCTCGGTTCAGAGTGTTTCCCTTCTCTAACCCCTCTAGTAGTTCAGGATCTGCTCTGTCTTCCCCCTCCCTTTTGGTTCAAGGCTGCTTTCCCGCCCCTCCTCAAGGTCCTTTTGTCTCCCCTCCCCCAAGATGCAGTGTCTCTATGGCAACTCCCATCACGCCGGGGTCCTCTCAACAGGCACAGTCTTACCCCAACATGTGGGGCCTTACCTCCTTCTTCCCTCAGACTGGATCATCGAGCAGTTTTTGCCTCCATTCTTCCCTCTGAGCCTACCACAGTTTAAAGTAATTACGGCAGCCTGCAGAGCAAAAGTAGCAGGCTGCCGTCGGCCTCTGTAGCATGTTCCCTCTGCCGTGGTCCTGAACCCCTTCTGACATCAGGGGTGGGACCGCGGCAGAGGGAATGTGCTACAGAGGCTGATGGCAGCCTGCTACGTTCGCTCTGCAGGCTGCTGTAATTACTTTAAAGGTGAGACAGTGACCATGGGGGGAATACGTTACTCTCTCTGTGATCTACCGGCGTTGCCTTTGCGATCGACTGGTAGATCGCAATCAACGTTTTGGACATCCCTGATGTACTGCATGGCATGTGAAGGTGGGCGGGAGTTGCTACTTTAGCCCCTTCCCCCTCTCCCCATTCCATTGTAAAGTTCTGGGACCCAGTCCACCTGAGGTAAGAATAAAAAGTCAAAACTTGAACTTGGGATCAGCACCCCGATGAAGCACAGCCACGATTTGGTAGTGAAATCCTGAAAAAGTTCAAAACAGGAACCACAGGAGCCCTCTGCACCTCAAGGGCAGGGATTTTCCCCCTGACTTAATTAACAAAGGCCCCATGAATCCGTCTGTTGTTGCAGCCCTGCTGGCACTGGGGTGTCCCCCCCCAGAACACAAGTCCCTAGCAACAGAGCCATGTACCGTTAGGGACAGTCCACCTGTGTATGACATGATCAAGATTCCATTTTTATGCCTTTGCATTCCCTGGCAGGAACTTCTAAAGTGGGTGATGATACTGCAGCCACAGGACTGCAGGACCCAGATCTGGAGGATGCTTTGGATCTTGATGAGGATCCCACTGTGCACAGACTGTTCAAACTGTCAGCACTGATGGGGATGATCTCCCTCCAGGAGTTAAAGTTAGAGGCTCCTCATGCCTCGGCTATGCAGTGCTCACTTATAAGTAGCACCAAACCAAATTTGGTCTTCCTGTTTCCATCACATTCAGACATCACAAAGATGCTTACAGATCACTGGGAGATGCCGGAAGAGCCACTACAGGTGGCTAAGGTTATATTTAAGCTCTATCTGATGGATGCTACATTTAATCAACTTTTTGTTCCCATAAAGGTGGATTCTCTGGTGGTATAGGTTACCAAGCGCACACCTCTTCCCAATGAAGGTGGTATGGTGTTGAAGGATGCCCAAGACCACAGAATAGATTTTATGCTCAAGAAGCTTTTTGACTCCATGGCCTCTAGTTTGAACGCAGAGGCAGCAGCCTCTTTTGTCGCCAGAGCCTGTCACTTTGTTGCACCATGATCCAGACACTATTGTGAATAAGGATCTTCCATTTTTGATTACCGGGGTAGATTATGTGGCTGATGCCCTTTTCAGGGTTGTAAGCAAGTTGTCGGTTTACTCTCCACCCGTAGGATGCTGTGGATTAGACAGTGGTCAGGCGATTCTTCCTCCAAGGCAACTCTTACTCAACTGCCATTTAAGGGGCAGTTGCTCTTTGGTAAAGGCCAAGATGACCTTATGGCCATTATGCAAAACCATAAACCAAAATCCTTACCAGACAGCAGGCCTCAAGCCTCTCGGGGATCAAGGTGGTAGTACTTTTTGAGCCTCTGGGGCATTAAAAAAAAAAAAAAAAAGTTTATTGAGAATGGCCAGTGGCCCAGACACGGAAACACAATCAGCAAAAGAACAACAGAACAATCCATGAGGAGCAGTATAAACAATGGAAAAGCTAACAAAGCATGGGAAAGAGATTTAGGGAGAGAATGGTCAACTGACGAGTGGGGAAAGATTATATCCCATCTCTTCCATATAGCTAGAGCAGCTGCTTTGGTAGAAAATGCTATTAAACTTCTAACAAGATGGTATATTACTCCGGTTCTAATTAGTAAATGTACTAAGGAGAAAAATGATGTCTGTTGGAAGGGAAGTGGAGAAAAGAGGTACATTTTATCATATATGGTGGGAATGTCAAAAGACTCAGAAATATTAGGAACAAGTATTTTACTATGTGAGTAAACTGATCCAAATTCCTCTCGATATGAGTGTGGATAAGGCAGTGTTGGGAATTGGAGTAGAGGGATTATCACCCTCGCAACTTAAACTTATGGACTTAGCATTCATAGCTACCCGATTAACATTGGCCCAGCAATGGCGCACTCCAAATATACCCTCTATAAGAGATATGAGAGATCATTTAGGATTGGTTTGCAAAAAATATAGATTGTCTTCCCTTTTAACAAATCAGTGGGCAAAGTTTACAGATGTATGGAAAAAATATATTGAATTAGAAAAAGATCTTTTAAGATTTTAACCATTTACTACCTATCCTTATGAAGAGATACCAGGCCTCCTCTAAGGGGGGGGGGGGGAAGGTGAGGGAAGGGGTGGTTCCAAATGTTTGAACAATAAGATTTATTATCTCAATATGTATTTATTTGTGAATCATGATGATTTATATTGAGATTATTATCATTTATATCTCTTTGGTAAAAATTAATAAAATAAAGAATCTAAAAAAGGAAAAGCTAACAAAGGCAAACCTCCCCAAATAGCAAATCCAGCAGGGCTGGAAGTCAAGGTTCAGCAAAAATACAAACAGCAATTCCAGCCAAGCCCATCCCACCAATGACTAGATCAACTCCATGCTAGACCAAAAGCCATAGTCTGTTTTATTATGTAACCCCACAACTCTCAGACAAACCAGCAACAACCCATACACCCCAAATCTCACAACAGACATACAACTAGCATACAACAGTCATCACACACACACACGACCCAAGTCTCACCAACCCCCCCCCCCCCCCCAATTTGGAGTGCAGAGGAGGAACCATAGGAGCCCCGTACGGGCATCCCAGAAAACCTAATATAATGCCCCGGTCAGAGAGCTCTTAAGTAGGAAGGAGATCCAGCAAGCCTCTCCACAAAGTCATATAATGCCTGGTATCTAGTCTCATAGGAACGAATCTCAAATTAAGCCATCTCTCTCAGCTTGGCCCGCCATTGAGCGGTGGGAGGGGAGTCCTCATAAACCCAGTAGGTCAAAATCAATTTTATGGCCACTAAGATGCCATTGTATATAAATCTATATTGGGGAGGGGAGAAACCCTGCCCCCGCATGGAGTCCTAGAGCCCCAACAGAAGGGTGCCTTAGTCCCACTCAATAAGCCTGTGAAGAACAGATTCAAGGAGGCCCCGCCAAAGTTCAGAGCTCAGAGCACTCCAGGAAAGAATGGATATAGGTACCAGGCTTACATTTACACTTTGCATATAGAGCACTGTCACACAAACCAAGCTGCTGCCCCCTGTGCCGGGTGATTTAGGCATGGTGTAAGATCTTATACTGCATTTCCTGATAGTCTGTGGATTTACAGAAAAGGTAAAGGGTCCTGAAACAATCCAGGAACTGTGGGTCAGTGATGCCTTTGCCCAAATCCTTCTCCTAGCGCTCCCGCAATTTGCTTATCCCAGGGATCCGGGAAGAAAGCCGTTAACACACCATACCAGTGGGACAACCGGTTGAGCACAGGTGGAGTAGCCACAAAGATCTGATCTAAAGAGCCCAAGATCCACCCGCCCCCACACTCCTGGCGGGTTGTGTGACGGAGCTGAAGGAAGGAAAACAGGTACGTATGGGGTAGTGCCCACTTTGCTTGGACCTGTTGAAAGAAGGGAAAGGAAGACTGTGAGAGATCCAGCAGCTGTATCATAGTCCGGCAACCCCGCTGTGCCCAGTCCTGAAAAAAAACGACTGCCCCCAACTCGATAGAAACCCTGAATTACCCTTAAACAACAGATAAGGAGAGACCGCAGACGGTATACCCTGACGGCACCGCCACCATTGCCAGACCTGCCAAAACGGTAACAAAAAACAAGAGCGGCCCTCAGAGTGAGCAGCGTGGTCCGGCTGAGAATGCAGTAGATTGAAAAACTGAAAGGGTTGGCTTCAACACTCAACCTACCCTGAGGGAAAATAACGATCAGACCCCGAATAGCCCTCATGGATCCATTGCATAAGGGTGGCCACATTATGTAGTCATATATCCGGAACATTCAGCCCACCCACTCCCCTAGCCAATGTCAGCTTGGCCATAGCCACCCGAGGAGCCCTAGACCTCCAAATAAACTGAGAAATTAAAGATTTAAAGCTTATTTCATCCTGGCACCGGAGCCAAATCGGTACAGTCTGAAGGGGATAAAGTAATTATCCCAGGACAAGCAGGCAGGTATTCTCACTAGTGGGTGATGTCATCCGACAGAGCCCCGATACGGACGTCTCACAAGCATGTCTTGCTTGAAGAAACTTAGAAGTTTCGAGATGCCCGTACCGCGCATGCGCCAGTGCCTTCCCGCCCGATGGTCCGGGCGTGTCTCCTCAGTTCTTTTTCTTCCACGGAGCTGAGAAGTTTACTTCATTTCTGCGCCCATTGAATTCGATTTTTTGCCTTCTGCATCGCCGCGGATTGAATTCCTTTTACTCTTGCCATGTGTTGTTTCTTTCTTTGATTTCTTTTTAAAAAAAAAAAAAAATAAATTTTTTTCTTCCGACTCCGGGTCGGCCGCGTGGCTTGGGCCCCGCGCCTTCGACCTTGCGGCGGAGCTTTTCCGGCCTATGTCCCGGCCGATCACCGGTTTTAAAAAGTGTAGCAAGTGCCAGCACGTGATTTCGCTCATGGACCCGCATCGACGCTGCCTCCAGTGTCTGGGTCCGGACCACTTTCCGAAATCGTGCCAGCCTTGCTCCACTCTGACAGCGCGAGCGTTTAAGCGTCGCTGTCTTCTGTGGGAGTCCATGTTCAAGATGGAAGCTGCGTTGGATCCTACAGCTTCGACATCGACTGGTGCTTCGACTCCTCTACGAAGCCCTCGGCCTCCCCGGATGTTTCGAGTCTTCTAAAGCCGGCATCGTTCACGCCGGTTTCGGCCTCGACCTCGGCGCCGGTGCCTTCCTCCGTCTCCTCGGACTAGGCGCCGACCCCTACTGTTCCACCGGTGGTGCTCAAAGTGCCGAAGGCTGGCAAGCAGAAGCACTCGGCACCAAAGGAGCGCGGAGACCGTGCGGAAGGGCCCCCTTTTGGTGCGGATCCCTCCATATCGGCTTCGTTGCGGTCCCTTCTGGAGGCTCAGTTTGTGGAACTCATGAACACCATGGGACCCCGGCTGATTGCCTCGATCCAGGGTGACCTCCCAGTTCCGATTCCGAGGGGTGGGCCGCCCCCTCCTCCTCCGCCGTGCCGCTCGACCTTGTTGCTCGGCGAGGAGGAGCGGCGGTCAGCATCCCGCGTCTCGAGGTCGGCCTCGGGTAGTGCCATGCCCCCCTTGGAGCCTAGTGCCTCGAGGAAGGCCTCCTTCAGTGACATGCCTCCCTTAGAGCCTATTCCCTCGAGGAAAGCTTCCTTTAGTGACTTACCTCCTTTGGAGCCTGTTACTCCTCCCCATGAGTCGGTGTGGTGTCCACCTTTGAGGCCTCCCAGTCCTGGGCATAGCCGGAAGCAGGACGAGTTCTTCCGAACCCCCTATCAAGCCTGGGCGGCGTCTGGGGAAGCGACAAATCTTCCGCCTCTCCGATCTACGGCCTCGAGTCCTATCTGCTCTATGGAGACTTCGGGGGATCAGCATTCTACCAGACGGGCTCGATCCCCATCCAGACATCGTGAGGGGCATCGATCCAGGCACTCTTCGAGGCATTCCTCTCGACACTCGACCGTCTCTTCTCAGAAGAAGTTGCCTCGTATGGGGTACTCTGCTTTGGCTGGGTCTCCTCCTCCGGGACCGGAGTTCGAGGACCCCGAAGTTTTTTACTCACCCTGTTGTTCTCAGGCCTCGGTGGAGCCCGAGGCCTCGACTTCTTCCAGCCCTTCTCGAAGGCCGGCGCTGGCGGACCAACTGTCTTTTTCCTCTTTCCTGAGGCAGATGGCTGATGACCTGGACATTACCCTCGATTCTGGCTCTCGATACTCCAAGGAGTACCTCGATACCATGCATTTGCCTCGTCCTCCAGCCGAGTCCTTACGCCTGCCGCTGCATAAGCTCCTCGACCAGACCTTCATGAGGTGTTTTGAGTCTCCGTACTCTATCCCTGCGGTCCCTGGGAAATTGGATGCTCGGTACCGCACGGTGCATCATAAGGGCTTCGAGGGACCTCAGCTTTCACATCAGTCCCTCCTGGTCGAATCCTCGCTCAAGCGGTCCCATCCAGCCCAGGTGTATGCTTCGGTGCCCCCAGGCCGCGAGGGCAGAACCATGGATAAGTTTGGACGACGCATCTATCAGAATTCTATGATGGCGTCCCGAGTGCTTCCTTCACGGTGCTCAGGATCTCTGTCTTATCATTCTGCCAAACCCGTAGATGTGCTGGAAAAGCCAGGGCAAACTGTACTCCTCGATTGTGTAGCTCAGTACAGAAGGGCAATATAGAACCAGTGTATACTGTCTGCAGTTGATTCAAAATACTATTGCCAGACTTTTGTCCACTACAAAAAGAACGAAACATTTTACACGTGTTGTATAAATTGCATTTATTGTTTGTTGTTCAACACACTAAGTTCAAATTGTTATAAGTATAATAATAATAATAATAACTTTATTTTTTTTATACCGCAGTACCACAAAACAGTTCAGAGCGGTTTACAGGTTAAGAGACTGTACATTTACAGCGAAGTTACAGCATATCAGAAAACAGTTCAGCATATCAGAAAACAGTTCAGGGCAATTTATGCAATGAAGGTGCAGAGAATTAGTTAACAAGTGTATGGTATAAACCAGTGACAATTACAAAATGATCCAATAGCTGTTGCAAGGGGGGTTGCCAAACGGGGAGGAAGGGTAGGGAGGGAAGCGAGGTTGGGATTATTAGTTAAGGTCGGAGGTTAGAGGAATTTATCAAAGAGGTAAGCTTTGAGAGATTTCCTGAAGGATTGATAAGTTGGGGCAAGAGAGATGAGGGTGGACAGGCAGTCATTCCATTTGCCAGCTTGGAAAGAGAGGGTTTTGTCGAAGAATCTTTTGTAGATGCATCCTTTTGGGGAGGGGTAGGCAAACAGGTGGGCATTGAGTGTACGGTTAGAGCCTGGGAAGGCGAAGTGGCGTGACAGATATATCGGGGCTGAGCCAGTTAGGGTTTTGAAGCAAAACCCTATGACGTTCAAAGCATGACATTTAAAGGCTTCAGTGTATCAAGAAAGTTGTTTAGATATTCTCCACAGAGATCTTTTGCATTTCTCTCAAAAGGAACAATTTCTGCTACCTGGTCTTGGTCATGTCAAACTGGCCTCAACTAGAAGTCAAACTTTTTCTTATGTTGGCTCTGCTCTTAGGAATTCTTTGACAAGTTTTGTGATGATCCGTCATCTTCAGTTTTTTTGAAAGTCATTGAAGATGGTCTTCTTTCAGCAATATTGTGGCTCTATTGATTATTGAAAGGGTCTTGGTTCTTACAAATCATTCAGTAGATTATTTGTTCTAATATGATAATGTATTTGTTGTAATATGAAGATGTATTTGTAAATGTTGCATTTTCTTGCATTGCTTAAAACTCATGTCAAAAGTAGTTAATCAAAAATAATAAATCTAATTATACAGGATCCTCACTATGCTTCCTCCAGCACTTCCCGCTCCTCTCCCATTTCAGGTTTCAGGTTTATTTAAAAATTTGATATACCACCTTATTAAAATTCAAAGCGGTTTTACATAATATAAAAACAAAGGATAGAAAGAGCGTACATTAAAAACAAATTACAAATAATGCTACAAACAATCAAACGCACTGACAAACATTAACTTACCGATACCGCACATAAAGTTCTACAGCATTCCAGATGGCTGGTTGTACTATCTTAGCCACTGTCTGAACATTTAACCTTCTTTTTTTTTTTTTAATCTCTTTATTCATTTCAAATTTTCAAACAAGTGTACAATAAACCAATTCATAATATACATTTCCACTTGAAAATATTACAAATTTCACACAAAAATAATTATCCCTCCCACCCCCATAAAGATATCTTTATAAATATCTGACACTTTTTAAACCAATCCCACCCCCCCACCCACCAAATATACATAATAAATGGGGATAAATACAAATTATTTATTATAATAATCTATTTATTATAATAATCTATTAATGGCCCCCAAACATTTTTAAATTTATTAAAATATCCTTTAACATTTAACCTTCTAATCTAGACAGAGCCATTTACCTGGGTGCTGTGTTTCCTGTAGAGCAGGGGTGCCCACACTTTTTGGGCTTGCGAGCTACTTTTAAAATGACCAAGTCAAAATGATCTACCAACAATAAAAAAATTTTAAAACTCCCACAAAGCACACTGAAAGGCAGAGAAAATGTTAATTATCATTCATATTCCGGGTTTTTTTCAAAGAGGTCAAGGCAGATGACTCTATGCAATGTCATCTTAATAACAACCATACAAAAATAGACAAATATAGCCCCTCCCTTTTTACTAAACCACATAGCAGTTTTTAGCGCAGGGAGTTGCACTGAATGCCCCACGCTGCTCTCGACGCTCATAGGCTCCCTGCGCTAAAAACCGCTATTGTGGTTTAGTAAAAGGGAGCCATAGTGCAAAATATAGACAGCAGATATAAATTCTCAAAACAGACACATTTTGATCACTAAATTGAAAATAAAATCATTTTTCCTACTTTTGTTTGATGATTTCATGAGTCTCTGGTTGCACTTTCTTCTTCTGACTTCTTCTCACTTCACTCTGGCTGCACTTCTTCTGACATCTTCTGATTTCAGCCCACTCCTTCTTTCAGCCTCCTATATGCTTTCTCTCTTCCATACCTCATTCTCTCCCCCAACTTTTTCTTTCTTTCTCCCTGCCTCCTGTTCTTTCTTTCTCTCTCTCTCTCTCCATGCCCACTTTCTTTCTGTCTCCCTGCCCTCCCCCAAGCCACTAGGTTTGCCGTCGCCACCGGGGAACAGGCCTCCAAGCCACCGCCCCCCAAGCTCTGCATGCAGAAGCCTTGCACTGACCAGCATTCTGCTCCCCTTCAATTCTGATGTCGGAGAGGAAGTTCCGGGCCAGCCAGGCAGCGATTGGCTGGCCCAGAAATTCCTCTCCGATGTAAGAATTGATGTCGGGGAGAGGAATGCTGGTCAGCGTTAGGCTTCTGCAGGCCCAAATCTCTGGATCCCCAGGGCCGAGGAAAAGAAAAGAAAAAAAGCCAGTCTTCCATGAGAGCCGTTCCAGTCTCTTTTTAGCAGGACACTCAACTTCACGTTTTCAGGCTCAAGACGTCAGAGCAGCAGCTCCGGCATTTTTGGGCAGAGCACCTCCTGCTCCCGACCGCCTTTCTCCAGTCTGGCTTGTCAATTCCGCCAGGGGCAGCCGGTGCTCAGCTCTCAAGGGTCGTGACTTCCCTAGACCTCCCTCCCGCCTTCTCCCGAAGGAAGTGACTTCATCCCCCAGTCGGAAGACGCAGTCGGGCAGGAAGGGCGCAGCAAGAATGAGTGTGCGTGGGGAACCTTGGGGAGATTCCGGTGGGGAACCTTGGGGAGATTCCGGTGGGGAACCTTGGGGAGAGGAAGGCTGATCGGCCGGCCGATTGGAACGGCAACACGAGATCGACTGGCGTTGCCTTCCCGATCGACCGGTCGATCGCGATCGACGTGTTGGGCACCCCTGCTGTAGAGGGTCTAGTACTTGCAGCCTGCCAGACAGACTTGGCTGCTAGTAGTTTCTAGCATAGGAAATCAAATAACTTCATAATCAACGAACCTGAAACTAATATAGTTTTGATAACACCATTTACGACGCTATGTTTCACAGAGCAGATGATAATTATCCCCCCAAAACAAAAACCAACATATCTTAAGTCAGGAGACTCTGAATTCAAGTCATAAGTTTCCATAGAAAAGGGAAAGAAGTAAAATGTGTGAGACTCGCCAAACTGCCTAATCTTGAAAATTCCAGCATTGGAGAGATTACAGAGCCTTGCATTTCCTTGTTCTGTATTGTGTATCTAATTCTTGTTCTGAAGTGCAAAGTTCTGTGTCTAGGTTCGTGCTCACCAGTTGGTCCTGCCACCTTGTGATGTAGTGATCAAGGCAGTTTCTGAGTACGTGGGTTCCATAAAAGATCCTGCCAATCTGGACCTGGTGGGTAAGGATGTCTTCAAGCACTCACAGGTGAGGTTGGCCACATTAGTCCTTTATATAGGACAGTTGCTTTGCTTTGTATTTAGTGTTTTGGAGTGAGTTACTGGGAAAAGGGGTGGTCTCTAAACTAAACTAAACTAAGCCTTAGGTTTATATACCGCATCTTCTCCACTGAAGTGGAGCTCGACACGGTTTACAAAGTTTAAAAAATATGGGAAGAGAGAAGAGAGAGAGTTTACAAAGCATAAAAAGAGGGGATGTAATCAGGAGAAGAGATTATTATATGCTAGAGAAAAGCCAGGTTTTCAGTTGTTTTCGGAATAGTTGGAGGGAGCCCATGTAAGTTAGTTGGTGGTTCTGTTGAGAGTAAAAAGTTCTGGCTAGCAGTGGGTGGGAGAAAAAGAAAATTAGTCAAGGTTGGTTTGCTTAGCCTGATACTGAAAGGGTATTGGGATTACAGAGTCCCTAGTTATTTAGTCCTGCTGATTATTAATGTTGGAATGCAGAACAGAACCCATGCTGCTACTCTTTGAAATAATCATTTCTGTTATCCAGTCTAGAACAGAAGACAAAATTGAACGTTTTAAGAAAGCAGTGGAATATTATTCTGCTGCAACCAAACTCCGCCCACTACCTATGGGCCCCTCTCCCTTTCAATGTGAGTATTCCTGTTACTTGGAGATATTTTTTATTTATGTTAGCACATTTCAGTTCTATGTAATATTTTCTGAATGGGGTTTAGGTACATGATTTCCTAAAATATTTAGGATTGGAGAAACTGTGAGCATTACACAGAAGCAGTAATCTTTCACCATTTCCTGTAGCACCTACTGCTAGGAAAAATTGAGGCTGTAGGAGCTTTGTTCCCAGCCCAGTCCTTTGGGACCACACCCAACCAAACAGTTTTCAGAATACCCACAATGAATGTGTGAGATAAATTTACATGTAAGCATGCCTTTTGTAAGTAGATTTATCTCATGCTTATTCATTGTTAATATCCTGAAAACCTGACTGGCTGAGTGTGTTCTGAGGACTGGTTTGCCATAAACAGTTCTCCCCCACTATTTTGTAGAACAAGGCTGAAAATATTCAAGAAGTTTGGTTACTTGTGCTCCTACAACTTGTTTTTTTGGAGTCCTCTGTGTGAATGAATAGGCACAGTACTCTAAAGTCCAGAAATTTGCTTCAGCTGCTAATCTGGACTTTGGGGGGGGGTATCCTGTCCTATCCATCTAAATTTCCTTAGTCTTTCAGTATAGTATGTATTATAGCATTTAACTTTTAAGAAGAACCACTACAATAAAATGAGATTTGCCCCCCTCCAAAAAAAAAAAAAAAAAGCATTTTGGGTTATCAACCAACTATATTCTACATATTAAGTTGAAGCATGCACATTTAATGTGACACAATAGCATATTTCTTTTTCCTCCATTTGCAGACTCTGTACCGTTTTTTGGGTTTTTGCAGCTCAAATGCATGACCTTGCATTTCCTAGTATTAAATTTTAGCTGCCGGATTTCAGACCATTCTTCAAGTTTCGCCGGGTCTTTCTTCATGTTATTGACACCATCCGGCGTGTCTACTCTATTGCATATTTTGGTATCATCCACAAAGAGGCAAATCTTACCTGATAACACTTCATCAATATTGTTTATAAAAATGTTAAAAAGAACAGGCCCAAGAACAGAACCTTGAGGCACACCACTGATAACATCCCTTTCCTCAGAACGATCTCCATTGATCACTACCCTCTGTTGCCTTCCACTCAACCAGTTCTTGACCCAGCCCGTCACTTTGGGACCCATCCCGAGGGCACTCAGCTTATTTTTTAGACGTCTGTGTGGCACATTGTCAAAGGCTTTGCTAAAATATAAATACACTACATCTAGCGCAGTGGTCTCAAACTCAAACCATTTGCAGGGCCACATTTTGGGTTTGTAGGTACTTGGAGGGCCACAGAAAAAAATAGTTAATGTCTTATTAAAGAAATGACAATTTTGCATGAGGTAAAACTCTTTATAGTTTATAAATCTTTCCTTTAACTGTTAAAATTGTCATTTCTTTAATAAGACGTTAATTATTTTTTCTCTGGCCCTCAGTTAAAATTTAACATCTTTCCTTTCTAAGAACTGACACATTTCATTCACTATATTGAAAATAAAATATTTTCCCTACTTTGTTGTCTGCTGACTTCATTTTTCTGTGCTTTTAACAATGTTTATAGGGCCTTCTTGTCCTTTGACTATTTTTTCTCTTCTTCACGTTCTGCCTTGCATCCATCTTTGGCATTAACTTAACATTCAGTTTTTCCCTTTTTTTCTCAAAATCTACATTTCTTTAGCACTCTCCAGACCAGTAGAGGTTAATCTTTACGAATGGGGTATATATCCAATCATGACCAGCAGGTGGAGACTGAAAACAAAACTGTGAGATAGTACAGAAGATATCCCCTTCTCATCAGTCTACTTCAGTCTCCAGCAGGTGTTGAGTGATCTGTACCCATCTCCCTTGGTAGGGTTGTTGGAATTTGTTTAGGGGGTTTCTAGTCCCTGTTTTTGCCCGGACAGAGCTTGGGCGGGCCCTGTTTGGGGGTCCGTCCGACCTTGGGGGTGTTAAATCTGGCGGGTCTCGAGCGGGGTCCCTCCCCCCACATCCTCCACCTCCCCACATTTTTTTTAGAGGAGCCTCAGCAGTAAGCCTTGCCCCCTAAATCAAGCAAGGCATATTGCTTCGAGAGCCTGTGGAGTCTGTTCTATAAAAAATAAAAATCCTGAGGTAGTGCTGGTCTGGAGGGTTGTTTCCCTTTAAGATAACTGTGTTTTACTGTATTTTTTCATCTATCCAGCACTTTGTTTCTAGCTAGGTCGCGTATGGAGCCATTGTGCCCTTCTCCAGGTGAGTGTGACACAATTTGATCCAGCCGCGAGGCACTTGCGGCCGGCCTGAACTCGGCGGTTTGGGCTGGTGAGGTGGTGGAGCTCCTTCGGCTGCAGGCGCCCAGAGCTCCCCGCCGATGGTGCCTCACGAGTCGGCTGGGAGCAGTGGGGAAGCCCAGTCTTCAGCTGATGCCGACTTGCCTGTTTAGGGGTTGGGACTGTTCAGGCTTCTCAGCTGCTACAGGCCATGGAGGGAGCATTTTTGGTGGGAACTTCGCCATTTTCGCTGTCTGGCCCCTCCATTTTGTCTGCAACCTCAGGTGACCTTCCCCCTGTATTGCAAACACAGGGGCAGGGAGTCCCTGGGGACCCCCGGTGTTTTTTTCCCCTGATTTAATTTCTTTCTTTGTGCAGACAGTTGGGGGTCCCACGTGTGCCCAGGGGGTTTCGGGGGTAGCTTTTTCATTCCGCACCCCCTTTGGTTTTGCCTCCCTCTTTTTGTTTGGCGTCCCTTCTTCCTTCTCCATCATCCATGCGCCCACGGGAGGGCTTGGATTGCGGATTGGTGGTCGGAGGAGCGTTTTGGCATGATTGAGGACCTGGCCGCTTTGGGGGGCTTCCAGGATCCTCCAGAGGGTACGGCCGCTGGCAGCGGGGCGTTGGGTTTCCCGTCTTCCGGCGCAGAGGTGTCCGTGGTGCACTTTTTATTTAGAGGGATGCGCTTTTAGATCTGATTTAGCAGGTCTCCTCGGTGCTGCTTTTTTGACGATACGCCATCAAAGACCCCGTGATGGGGGCCCCTGTGCTTCAGGAGGTCTGTCCTGTTTTCCCGCTCTTTTCCTGTGGATCAGGATTTTTTCGGGATATCGTGCTGGCGCAGTAAAATTCGCTGGGGGCGCCGTTTCAGTTGGCGCGCACCCTGGCTCGTTGGGATCCCATCCCGGAGGGGAATAGGGCTACCTTATTTTCGCCAGTGGTGGACGTGGTGGTCTCGGTGATTGGTAAGCGGCACACTGTGCCTGTTGCGGATGGTTCCTGAGGGGCGTACGTTAGAGACACTTCTTAAGCAGAATCTTGATGTCTCTGCCTTGGGGGTCCAGGTGGCTATTTGTATGGGGCTGGTGGCTCACGCCGTGTTTCAGTGGTCTGAGCGTGTCCTGGATCGTGAGTCTGATGTCTGGTCCTTTGTGGATCAGGAAGTGGCGAAATTTGAGATGGCTGCCTTGTTTCTCTCGGATGCTCTTTCTGACTTGGTGCGGCCTGTGGCTAAGTCTGGGGCTTTTGGTGGCCGCGCGCTGTACCTTGTGGCTTTGCGCTTGGTCGGCGGTTGCCGCGTCCAAATTTAATTTCCAAAAATTTCTCTTTCGGGGGTCGTTTTTGTTTGGAAAGGACTTAGATAAGTTGGTTCAGACTCTGACGGACTCTGAGATGCCCCGTCTGCCTGAGGACTGTGCCCACCCGGCGTCTCGGGGTGGCACTGCCCGGAGGTGTCTGCGGGTATTTTGCGAGTTTTACTCTGGGTGTCGGGCTGCTTCTTTCCAGGCTTCCGGTTTTCCCCCGGGGTCAGTTGGTTCAGCGAATGCAGTCCTTTCAGGGGGCCTGTCGGGGGGCTGGGAGTCCCCCCGCCGGTTTCCCTGCTGCCCGTCCTGCCCGATGGCTCTTTGCCGGCGCCCCTTTGGTTCCGATGGGTGCCCGGCTGCGCTACTTGTTTCCCAAGTGGGCCAATCAGTGGGTCCTGGGGATGTTGCGGGATGGATATGCTCTGGAGTTTGCCGCTCTCTGCTAGATCATATCTTGCCTCTCCAAGTCAGGCTGCATGGGAGATGCTAGCCTTTCGCCAGACCCTTCAGTACTTGCTAGATTTCAAAGCGGTTGTTCCAGTGTCCCCTCAGGAGTGAGGCACTGGCTGGTACGCCATTTCCTTTGTGGTGCCCAAGAAGGAGGGGACCTTTCGACCCCTCCTCGATTTAAACAGGGGTCCTCAGGGCTCTCAGAATTCCCTCTTTTCGCATGGACACACTGCAGTCTGTCCTTCTGGCGGTTCAGCTGGGGGAGTTCCTGACTGAGGAGGCCTATTTGCGTGTTTCTATTTGGTCCTCTCTCCAGCGCTTCCTTCGCTTGCGATCTTGGGTCAGCACTTTCAGTTCTGTGCGCTTCCCTTTGGCCTGGCCATGTCTCCCCGGACGTTCACCACGGTGATGGTGGTTGTCGTGGCGGCCTTGCGGTTGGAGGGCATTCTGGTGCACCCCTACCTGGATGACTGGTTGGTTCGGGCCCAGTTGTTGCAGGAGAGCACCCGGGTTACAGCTCGGATGGTGGAGTTTCTCCGGTCGTTGGACAGGGTGGTCAACCTTTCCAAGAGTCGATTGGTCCCAGCTCAGCGGCTAGAGTACCTTGGGGTTCTGTTCGACACCTCCTTGGGGAAGGTCTTCCTTCCAGGGGCCCAGGTAAGCAACTTGCAATCTCAGATTTGCTTCCTTATGGCGTCCCGGTGTCCTTGGGCGCATGATTTCCTCCAAGTCTTGGGGTCGATGGCGGCATCCCTGGACGTGGTGAGTTGGGCGCGGGCCCACATGCGTCCTCTTCTATATGCTCTGCTCCAGAGGTGGTCGCCCCAGAGGCACAGTTTGGATGTCCCTGTCCCTCTGCGAGGCTTGGCACGCTGCGTCCCCCCTCAATCACAAGTTGCCCCGCTTCTGCTCCAGGGTTTACACCCCTCTCAGACTCGAGGCGGATGCTTTTTTGCTGGATTGGACGAACCTGTTTCTGTATGCGTTCCCTCATTCCTTCTGATTCTGAAGATTCTCGTCAGGCTCAAGTCCACGAATGCCACCATGATTCTGTTAGTTCCTCGGTGGTCAGCCGTGGTTCTCTCTTCTGTTGCAACTCAGTTCCAGGGAGCCTCTTCTTCTGCTTGTTTTTCCTTCTCTGCTTATGCAGAGTTGAGGTTCTCTACTTCATCCCAACCTTCAGTCTTTGCACTTAACGGCTTGGTTCCTTGAGACTTAATGCCCTGGTTCCAGTTCTCTCAGCCTGTGCTGGACGTCCTGGAGGCGTCTCGGAAGGAGTCCACTCGCCAATGTTACCATCAGAAGTGGATCCGCTTTTCTTCCTGGTGTGCTACTCGACAGCAGGAGCCGCTGTCTGCCTCCTTATCTGCTGTCCTGGATTATCTGTTACACTTGTCTGGCGCTGGACTCAAGTCCTTTTCGGTTCGAGTCCATCTTAGTGCCATTGCTACTTTGCATCAGTCGATTAATGGGAAGCCTATCTCTGTTAATCCTGTGGTTTCCCGCTTCATGAAAGGCTTTTTCCACGTTCATCCGCCCCTTAAACCTCCTCCGGTGGTTTGGGATCTTAACGTGGGCCTTACTCGCTTGATGAAACCCCCATTCGAGCTGCTAGCGCGGGCTCACTTGAAGTTTCTTACTTGGAAGGTTGTGTTTCTTATTGCTCTCACTTCTGCCCATCGGGTCAGTGAGCTTCAAGCCTTGGTGGCGGACCCACCCTTCACTGTCTTCCATCATGATAAGGTGGTTCTCCGCACCCATCCTAAGTTCTTGCCTAAGGTTGTTTCTGAGTTTCACATCAACCAATCCATTGTTCTTCCTGTGTTTTTTCCGAAGCCCCATTCTCACCCTGGAGAAGTGGCTGTGCATTCTCTTGATTGTAAGCGTGCGCTGGCCTTCCACTTGAAGCGCACTGCTCCTCATCGTTCTGCTCCCCAGCTGTTCCTCTCTTTCGATCCTAATCGCTTGGGTCGCTCTGTTTCTAAGCAGACCATTTCTAACTAGTTGGCCGCTTGTATCTCTTTCTGTTACGCTCAGGCTGGTCTCTTCCTGCTGGGTCAAGTCACAGGCCACAGGGTCCAAGCGATAGCGGCGTCTATTGCTTTCCTCCGCTCTACTCTGCTTGAGGAAATCTGTAAAGCTGCCACTTGGTCCTCAGTTCATACGTTTACCTCACACTACTGTCTGGATACTTTCTCCAGGCGTGATGGCCATTTTGGCTAGTCCGTTTTGCAAAATCTGTTCTCCTAAATTGCCAACTCTCCCTCCAGGCAGATATTCTCGCAACCCATCCACCTCCCCGTGGTTGGCTTCTTTGCTAGCTATCTGAACTGAGGCCACGCTGAGGAGATGCTTGCCCTAGGTCGGGCGAGAGGGGCAAGCATTCATGTGCGGGCCAATTGCAAGCTTGAAGGTCTTCAAGCAAGTCTGCTTGCAAAAACGTCCGCTAGAGGACTCCGTCTGTGACGTCACCCACATGTTGAGAATATCTGCCTGCTGTCCCTGGATAACACCTGTTACAATAAGTAACTGTGCTTTCCATGTCTTCCCTTCCCTTCCTATCTCCTTCCCTCCCTATTTCCATGGTCTGACATCTCTCTCCTTCCCTTCCAGTGTAACATTTCTCTTTTCCTTCCTCCATTCTGCCCCCTGCAGTCCATCTTCCTTCCCTTCCTCCTTTCTGGCCCCCCTCCCAGTCCAACATTTCTCCCTCCTTTCCACCAGTCCAACTTTTTTTTTTCTCTTCCTCCTGCATGATTCTCCTCTGATCCTCCTTCCCTCAGCCAAGCCTCTCTCTCTCTCCCTCCATGAGTCCAACTTTTCACTCTCTGCCCTCTCCTCCTTCCCCAGTGTAACATTTCTCCTTCCCTCCTTTCTGTCCTCATCATTCATCTTGCCCTCTCCATGAGTCCAACACTTTCTGCCTCCTGCATGCTTTCTCTCTGTCCTTGCCTCTTCCCTCAGTGGAATCCCTCCTTTGCACCCCCTAACCCAACATGCTCTCTCCCCATGCACCATCTCACCCTCGCCTCCAGTGTGTAGCACCTTTTCTTTCCTTCCCTTTCTGCCAGGTCCAGCAGTACCCCTTCTCCCTTTCTTCTTCCCCTCCTCCCGTTGTCCAGCAGTACCCCTTCTCCCTTCCCTGTTCCCATTGTCCAGCAGTACTCCTTCTCCTCCTCCCCTTATCCAGCAGTACCTGGTGCACACTGGGTAGGAAGAGAAGCTCCGGCATTGGCATCAGCTGACTAACAACTTCTTGCAGCCGCATCGTATTCCGGGACTCCTGCCTTCGCGTATCCAGCAGATACGTGAAGGCAGGAGTCCTGGCATACGATACGGCTGCTGGAAGTTGCTAGTCAGCTGATGCCGACACTGGAGGTTCTTGCCCAGTGTGCGAGATCGCACCAGCGTCAGCTGACTTGCAACTGCCTGCTGCCGTTGTTTATGCCAGGACTCCTGCCTTCGCGCATCCTGCAGATATGTGAAGGCAGGAAACCCGGCATATGTGACGGCAGCAGGCAGTTGCCCAGGTTGTGGGATTGGGTTGCCCAGTTGCAATTGCCCAGATTGCAATTTCAGGTATTACACCACGGGCTGCAAGTTTGAGACCGCTGATCTAGCGCTCATTCTCTATCCAATTCTCTGATCACCCAGTCAAAGAAAGTGATCAGATTTGTCTGACATGACCTACCTCTAGTGAATCCATGTTGCCTCTGGTCCTGTAATGCTGTTCATAAGCTACTGTAATAATGATACCATATATGCTCTAATATAAACTGACCGGAATATAAATCAAGGTAACCTTTTTCGACAACTACTCAACAATTGCTGCATATGAACATCAATCAATTGACATACCAAGAAATGAAATACCAGCGGGCATGATCTGGAGTTCCTTCCACAACTCAGATTGGAATAACTACATCAAATTATATAACAAATACTCTAAATCATACTGCATCCTGGACTCATGTCCCCCAGAGATTATGAAAGCAGCTCCACTAGGCTTTAAACTATCCCTATTGAATTTTCTAACCAATAACCTAAACAATGGTAAATTCCTCACCAACAATGGTCATATTGTAATAACCCCAATCCCAAAAAATTGTAAAGAATCAGTAACATCATTAACCAACTATAGACCAGTAGCATCAATTCCATTTATGGTAAAAATCATGGAAGGATTGGTACACACCCAACTAATGGAATATTTCGACCAATTCTCTCTTCTGCACGAAACTCAATCTGGTTTTAGGCCTCTATTTAGCACTGAAACAGTAATTGTGGCCATTCTGGACAATTTGCGTTACTTGTTCAGTAAGGGCCTCAACGCCCTAATCATGCAATTTGACATAAGTTCTGCCTTTGATTTGGTGGACCATGGAAAACTGTTACAATGCCTAGACGCAATTGGAATCAGAGGAGAAGTACTGAACTGGTTTCGAGGCTTCCTTATATCACGCACCTACCAAGTCCGTTTTAATCACGATCTCTCAGATACATGGAGTAATCCATCTGGCGTGCCACAAGGATCACCGCTATCCCCTCTGCTCTTCAATTTTTACATGTCCTCATTGGGTGCACAACTGTCCCAGCTGGGGATAAAACTATTAAGCTACGCTGACAACTTCACGATAATTATCCCATTCACCAACTCTGTCTCAGAAGTCACCCCCAAAGCAACAGAAGTACTAAATCGGATGGAGCAATGGTTGTCTGAATTCAGACTAAAACTAAACCCAGAGAAAACAAAATTTCTCATAGCATCGCCATATCCACTCAACACTAAAGCACCTGTGTGCATCAGTAACCTTAGTTATCCCATTCAACCCACTATGAAGATATTGGGTGTAACACTGGACCAGAACCTGACCATGAAAGACCAGGTAGACTCCTTGATCAGAAAAATCTTTCTCACCCTCTGGAAGCTTCGGTCCATCAGAGCTTACTTCGATGCCTCATCATTTCGAATTCTAGTATAATCCCTTATACTGAGCCAACTCGATTACTGTAACATCGCCTACTTGGCACTCCCCCAGAAGTATGTGCGGTGATTGCAACTAGTTCAGAATGCAGCGGTTAGACTACTTTGTGGACTGAAAAAGTTTGATCACATGACACCTTCCTATCGACTTTTACACTGGCTGCCGTGTTAAATTTAAGTTTGGTTGTTTTTGCTTCAAGGTACTCAATGTCTTAGCCCCTAAATACATAACAGACCTCTTCTCTTTCACAACCAACAGACACAAGCAAAGCTCACACCCAAACTTTGTTTCTCCACCGGTTAGAGGTTGCAAATTTAAAAGTCATCACCAACATCTTCTCGCACATCAAGCAGCATTATGGGGTAAAGATCTTGAACAATTACTTGAACAAGTACCCTTGGGTGAATGCCGTCCGGACCCAGCGATTTGTCGCTCTTTAGCCTGTCTATCTGCCTGAGGACATCCTCTTGGCTTACCTCTAATTTGACCAACTTAACATCTTGGTCTCCATTTACGATCTCCTCAGGTTCCGGAATGTTGGTTGTGTCTTCCCTCGTGAAGACTGACGTGAAGAACTCATTTAACTTGAGTTCTTCACGTCAGTCTTCACGAGGGAAGACACAACCAACATTCCGGAACCTGAGGAGATCGTAAATGGAGACCAAGATGTTAAGCTGGTCAAATTAGAGGTAAGCCAAGAGGATGTCCTCAGGCAGATAGACAGGCTAAAGAGCGACAAATCGCCGGGTCCGGATGGCATTCACCCAAGGGTACTCAAGGAACTAAGGAACGAAATAGCAGAGCCACTTCGACAAATATGCAACCTATCCTTAAAAACTGGAGAGATTCCGGAGGACTGGAAAATAGCAAATGTCACGCCCATCTTCAAGAAGGGTTCGAGGGGTGACCCAGGAAACTACAGGCCGGTGAGCTTGACCTCGGTCCCGGGAAAGATGATGGAAACGCTGGTTAAGGACAGCATCTGTGAACACATTGAAAACAATGGGCAGCTAGAGTCGAGTCAGCATGGCTTTGTAAGGGTAGGTCATGCCTTACAAACTTATTGTACTTCTTTGAGGGGGCAAACAGCCAGGTAGCTAAAGGGGAATCTATAGATATCATTTACCTTGACTTCCAAAAAGCCTTCGACAAGGTACCACACGAAAGACTGCTTAAGAAGATATGGAACCACGGGGTGCAAGGGGAGGTCCACCGATGGATCAAAAACTGGCTGGCGGACAGGAAGCAGAGGGTTGGAATAAAGGGACATTACTCAGACTGGAAATGGGTCACAAGCGGAGTACCGCAGGGGTCAGTGCTGGGACCGCTCCTGTTCAATATCTACATAAAAGACCTAGAGGTGGGAACAAAATGTGAGGTCATTAAATTTGCAGATGACACCAAACTATACAGTAGGGTTAAAACCATGGAAGACTGCGAAGATCTCCAAAAGGATCTAACGACACTGGAAGAGTGGGCCAAAAAGTGGCAAATGAGCTTCAACATAGGGAAATGCAAGGTCATGCATGTGGGGAAAAAGAACCCGATGTTCAGCTACAAAATGGAGGGATCACTACTAGGGGTAAGTAACCTGGAAAGAGACCTGGGAGTGATGGTAGACACAACACTGAAGGCGCCGGCGCAGTGCGCCACAGCCTCAAGGAAAGCAAACAAAATATTGGGTATCATTAAAAAGGGTATCACGACCAGGTCGAAGGAAGTCATCCTGCCACTGTATCGTGCAATGGTGCGGCCGCATCTGGAATACTGTGTCCAGTACTGGTCGCCGTACCTCAAGAAGGACATGGCAGTACTTGAGGGAGTCCAGAGAAGAGCAACAAAGCTGATAAAGGGTATGGAAAATCTGTCATATACTGACAGATTGAAACAGGACTGTTCTCCCTGGAGAAGCGGAGACTTAGGGGAGACATGATAGAAACCTTCAAGATCCTGAAAGGCATAGAGAAAGTAGACAGGGACAGATTTTTCAAACTAAGGGGAACCACAAGTACAAGGGGGCACTCGGAGAAATTGAAAGGGGACAGGTTTAGAACAAACGCTAGGAAGTTCTTTTTCACCCAGAGGGTGGTGGATACATGGAATGTGCTTCCAGAGGCTGTGGTAGACAGGAGCACTATACAGGGCTTCAAAGAAGGTTTGGATAGGTTCCTAGAGGACAAAGGGATTGAGGGGTATAGATAGGTGTAGAGATGGGTTGTAGGGATAGGAGTAGAGGTAAGTTACAGGAATAGGAGTAGAGATAGGTTATAGAGCTAGTCAGGGACCACTGCTCAGGCAATGGGCCTGATGGGCTGCCGCACGAGCGGACCTCTGGTCTGCCTCAGCGGAGGCAACTTCTCATGTTCTTAATTACTCATGCCCACTACCTATGGAGAATTCAGGAAACGCCTAAAAACACATCTGTTCCTGAAATACTTAGGAAACCAACCTATTCAATCTTAGTCCTCAACAAATGATCGCAAAAACCATCAATCACTAAGTTTGTACTTTGTTTATTCATTCTCTGTAACATTTCTAATCATTGTAAACCGCATAGAACTTCACGGTCCTGCGGTATATAAACTGTTATTATTATTATTTCCCCCCCCCAAATGGAGGAAAGAAGGTTGTCTCGAATATAACAGAAGAACATAAGAATTGCTGCTGCTGGGTCAGACCAAGTTTCAAGTTTATTCAATTTTTGATGAATCGCCTATTACAGATTCTAGGCGATGTACATATTACAATTTAGATAGAAGAAACTTACAAAATAAATACAAATTTCAAATTTAAAACTATACATACATGAGTTTGAGGAAAAGGGGTAAAAGTTACAATATTTGGGTATAGTTAAAAAAGGAAAAAACAATAGGAAGGGTATTTTAAAACCAAAGCCCCAAGGTCAAGACCAGTGCTCCAAATGAGTCCAGTCTCACCAGTTTAGCATGAACTTGTCCAACTTTGTCTTGAAACCCTGGAGGGTGTTTTCCCCTATAACAGACTCTAGAAGAGTGTTCCAGTTTTCTACCACTCTCTGGGTGAAGAAGAACTTCCTTACATTTGTACGGAATCTATCCCCTTTCAACTTTAGAGAGTGTCCTCTCGTTCTCCCTACCTTGGAGAGGGTGAACAGTCTTTCTTTCTCTACTAAGTCTATTCCCTTCAGTATTTTGAATGTTTCGATCATGTCCCCTTGCAGTCTCCTCTTTTCAAGGGAGAAGAGGCCCAGCTTCTCCAGTCTCTCACTGTACGGCAACTCCTCCATCCCCTTAACCATTTTAGTCGCTCTTCTGTGGACCCTTTCGAGTAGTACCATGTCCTTCATGTACGGCGACTAGTGCTGGATGCAGTACTCCAGGTGAGGACGTACCATGGCCCGGTACAGCAGCATGATAACCTTCTCTGATCTGTTCGTGATCCCCTTCTTGATCATTCCTAGCATTCTGTTCGCCCTTTTCGCCGCCACAGCACATTGTGCAGATGGCTTCGAAAAGGGCGAAAGAATGCTAGAAATGATCAAGAAGGGGATCACGAACAGATCAGAGAAGGTTATCATGCCGCTGTACCCGGCCATGGTGCACCCTCACCTGGAGTACTGCGTCTAGCACTGGTCGCTGCTGTACATGAAGAAAGACACGGTACTACTCGAAAGGGTACAGAGAAGAGCGACTAAAATGGTTAAATATAAACCCATATTCAAGTGCACTGCCATTCTCTGCATCCAGCCCTCCTCCTACACTCCCTCCCCTGCCAGGCTCTGCACCCTGCCCTCCTTCCCTTGCTCTGCAAGGCTTTGCACCCTGCCCTCCCCCCTCCCTTGCCCTGCAAAGTTTTGCACCCTGTACCCCTCTCTTCCTGCCCTGCCCAGGCTCTGCACACAATCTTCCCTCTCTCCCAATACAATGCAGGCCTCCACTGGGCCTGTCGTAAGCCCTAGTGATCCAGTGGTGGGCTGGGACAGGAAGGATCCCTCTTTCCTCCTGTCCTAGCCGACTCTAATAACACTCACCTCCCCGATTTAATAAAAAGCATACCTTTAAAATCCCTAGTGGTCCAGCAGTGGGCTGGGATAGGACAGATCCCTTCTGCCTCCTGTCCCAGCTGACTCTTAACTCTCACCTCTCTCCCACCTGCCCAATTAATTAAAAGCACACTTTTAAAATCCTTGGTAGTCCAGCGATGAATTGGAGCAGAAGTGATCTTCCTACAATCCTGCCCTGTGCAGAGCCGCTATCTGAATGGCTGGATAGTGGCTCTGCATGTGACAGGAGCATAGGAATATCTCTTCTGCCTCAGTTCACTATTGGAATATCAAAGGTTTTAAAGGTACACATTTTAGCAATTGGGGAGGCGGGAGGGAGGTGAGAATTATTATAATTGGCTGGGACAGGAGACAGGAGAGATCCCTCCTGTCCCAGCTCACTACTGGACCAGCAAACTTTATGGCAGGCCCAGTGGTGGCCTGCAATAGGTTTGGGAGGGGGACAGGGACTGACCCAAATATAAAAAGAGATCCCCATTTTTTGGCACCAAAATCTCAGTTTATATTCGAATATATACGGTAATTTGTCCAGTTATCCGATGACTTCATCAGTCTCACTAATAGCGTGTTTAATATCACTTAGCCTTGATTACCGCCTCGCATCTTATTGGCATGCTGTCCACAAATCTTTGGAAATCAATAGGTGTTATATGGAACCAGGAGTTGATTATTGCTGCTATCAGCTCATGTTTGTTGGTTGGTCGCTTTGCCTCTGTTATTCTCTTTAATCTGGCCCATTGGTTCTCAATGGGGTTGAGATCCGGGCTGTTTCCTGGCCAATCCAGCAACTCAACCTTGTTCTCTTTGAACCAAGTGAGGCATTCTTTGGCTGTGTGGCATGGGACGCCATCCTGTTGAAAAAGGAATGGTCGAGCACCAAAGATGTCTCTGGCTGGGAGCAGGACCTGGGGCTGAAGAACCTCCTTTGTGTGTGTTGTCAGCATTTATCATTCCGTCCAAGCACCTGCAATCAACTCATATCATCTCTGGACAAGCATCCCCACACCACACTCAGAGGATGCTTCGTGGTAGCAGTAGTACACTCTGGCAAGCAGTCCTCACCTGTTCACTGATGAAGATAACAGACACCATCATTGCCAAATATGGAGATTCGGGTTTCATCACTCCACAAGTCTACCTTCCACTGCTCTGTGGTCCAGCTGGCATGCTTTTTAGCCCTGCTCAAAATGTTTACAATGCTGAACTGTTTTGAGGAAGGGCTTTTTCTTGGGAATTCTTGCTCACAGACCTGCTTTCACCAGTCTCCGGCGAATTGTCCAGCCTGACATTAGCAAATATTTGGTTTTCTATGTGTAAAAGGTTGTTTATATAAGAGAGATTCTAGTACAACAGACACTCCATTTCTGAACCTTTGGGCAGTCGATTACTTCTCGTGAGAACTCTTGTAGAAAGCTTCATTTGTATACCTTTCTGCTCCTGCTCTCTTACCTCTGGGCTGTCCTTCAGCTCCTCAGTTGTCTTCCTACAAGCGAGATAGTAGGAGCTTGTTTTATTAGGAGCTCGTGTTTATTTTTTCTAAATTTGAGTCTTTTTCACTCTTTTTGTTTGCAAGGTTTTTGGTGCAGCAAAGGATCCCCTTAGTGGTACAGCTCTGGCTATAGGAGAGTGTAGAGTCTACTTCCAAGGGGCAGGCTGCTCTGCAGTGCACCCACTTGGACAGCCTGCACTAACAGTTTGAGGACTCAGGGACCGTTCCCTTGGGAGCACTGCTTGCCCCAGGTTTGTCCACAGTGGGCTTGAGCGCAGGCTGCGAGGCTCTGCGTGGTTTTCCAGGATCGGGTCCGACTGCTTTCTCCCCCTGTTTGGCTTGTGTGAGGTCCGTGGAGGGGGTAAACTCTCCAGCCGGTGGATCGAACCCGAGAGGCAGTCAGAAGACACAAACAGTCTGGATTCTAGACTTGTTGAGGCAGAGAATCTCCCTGTAAGCTGTTTGCAGCTCCTAGCATACAGCATGGCATAGAAACATAGAAAAAGCGGCAGAAAAGGGCTATAGCCCACCAAGTCTGCCCATTCCAAGTATCCCCCCCCTGAATTTACTCCCTTAAAGATCCCACGTGAGTATCCCATTTTTTCTTAAAATCCGTTACGCTACTGGCCTTTATCACCTGGGGTGGGAGTCTGTTCCAATGATCCACCACTCTTTCGGTGAAGAAGTACTTCCTGGGATCGCCATGAAACTTCCCTCCCCTGATTTTCAGCGGATGCCCTCTGGTGGTTGAGGGTCCCATGAGCCAGAAGATATCATCTTCTGACTCGATGCGTCCCGTGATGTACTTATACGTTTCAATCATATCTCCCCGTTCTCTTCTTTCCTCAAGTGAGTACAGCCGCAACTTCTTTAGTCTTTCTTCATACGTGAGATCCTTGAGCCCCATGACCATCCTGGTGGCCGTTCGCTGAACCGACTCGATCCTCAGCACGTCCTTTCGGTAGTGTGGGCTCCAAAACTGAACACAGTACTCTAAGTGAGGCCTCACCATGGCTCTGTACAACGGCATCATAACCTCAGGTCTCCTGCTGACGAAACCTCTACGGATACACCCCATCATTTGTCTTGCCCTGGAGGAAGCCTTTTCCACTTGATTGGCAACCTTCATATCCTCGCTAATGATCACTCCTAGATCGCGTTCCGCCGTAGTTCTAACCAAGGTCTCACCATTTAGTACATAAGTTCTACGGGGGTTTCTCCTGCCCAAGTGCATTATCTTGCATTTTTTAGCATTGAAGCCTAGCTGCCAAGTTTTTGACCATTGTTCCAGCAGCAGTAGGTCGTGTGTCATATTATCAGGTAATAAGCATCTGCCTACTATGTTACAAAGTTTGGCATCGTCGGCGAACAGTGATACCCTTCCTCTAAGTCCTTTCGTCATATCTCTTATGAATAAATTGAATAAGATCGGACCTAGGACCGATCCCTGTGGCACTCCACTGATCACGTCCGATGCTTTGGATGGGGTACCGTTTACCACCACCTTCTGAAGTCTACCGCTCAGCCAATCCCCAACCCATGTAGTTAGAATGTCTCCTAATCCCATCGATTTCAGCTTGTTCAGTAATCTTCGATGAGGGACGCACAGCGAGTAACGGGCTTGACAGCTTGCTATATCAAATGGGGATAGGGGGATCTTTAAAACCGTTTTTTCTTTGTTTCTGGGGTTAGAGCCAGGTCCTCCCATATCTAAAATCATTGTTTTTTTTTTATTTTCAGTGTAGCTGTTTGGTGCTAAAATTGCTTCCGCAGTGACCTGAAGTTATAATGCCACTGTACAGATCCATGGTGAGACCTCATCTCGAGTATTGTGTTCAATTCTGGAGACCACACTACCGGAAAGATGTGTTGAGAGTTGAGTTGGTTCAACGAATGGCTACCAGGATGGTCTTGGGGCTCAGGGATCTCACGTATGAAGAAAGGTTAAAAAAACTGCGGATGTACTCACTGGATGAGCGAAGAGAGAGGGGGGATATGATTGAGACCTTTAAATATATCACGGGGCGTATAGAGGTGAAAGATGATATCTTCAGTCTTACAGGGCCCACGGTAACCAGAGGACACTCGCTGAAAATCAGGGGAGGGAAATTTCAAGGTGATGCTAGGAAGTACTTCTTCACCGAAAGGGTGGTTGATCATTGGAACGAGCTGCCTCAGCAGGTGATTGAGGCCAACAGCGTGTCAGATTTTAAGAGAAAATGGGATATTCATGTGGGATCTATAGGAGAGTAAGAATCAGGGAGTGGGTCATTGGTATGGGCAGACTCGATGGGCTATGGTCCTTTTCTGCCGTCAATTTCTATGTTTCTATGACCATATTGGATTTCCTGATTTGAATTTAAAAGCCTCCATCTGCCTCTAAAACACCTTGTTTTTGCTTAAAAACAGGTGGGATGGATGCCTCAGGTCAGGATACTTCAGATTCATGCCCCATTTATGATGGATGACAGTCTGAGGAGCATCCATGTGCCACGCGGCATGTGAGGAGGGAGCAGGAGTCGCTGGCTTAGCTCTCTCTGGTCCCTCAGGGGATATTAGTGCCCAGTCATTCCAAGGAGTAGGGAAAAAGTCCATATTTAACCTGGGGAGCAGTGTAAGTACATCCCCAGCGAAGCGCAGCCACATTAAGGTGGGAAAAGCAAAGAGAGGTGCTAAGCAGCCTCCACAGGGGTCATCTAGACAGCAGGGGCAGGGATTTCCCCCTGAATTTATTAACTTGATGTTTGAGGCCTATATGATTAAACAGGGCTGTATGGATCCCTCTGGAATTGTGGCCCTGCTCATGCTGGGGGTTCTCCTCCCCCTCCCCCAAGGAGCACAACTCCCCAACACCCAATAGCAGTGCTATGCACAGATCGGGGATGCTGGGTCAGATGGTGATTCGGATGATAATGGGTCTTCTGTGGCAGGTGATGCTCCTGCATCTCTGGGAGGTCAGGACCCAGATTTAGGACTGCTCCAGTCCAGATCTTGACGAGGACCACACGGTGCGCCGACTGTTTAAACCATCAGTGCTTATTGGGATAATCACTGAATCCCTCTAAGAAATGAAATTAGAGGCTTCTCAGTCCTCTGCCAAGCAGTGCTCGCTTGGGAGAAGCACCAAGGCACAGACCTCTTGCTTTCCTTCATATCAGGACATTACAAAAATGCCTACGGATCATTGGGAGGTTTTCAGATGACCAAAGCTCTATCTGATGGATGTCACATTTAATCAGCTTTTTGTTCCTCTAAAGGTGGATTTACTGGTTGCGCAGGTTACCAAATGTACCTCCCTTCCCAGTGAAGGTGGCATGGTATTAGATCAAATCATTTTTATTGATAAGAAACCACAACCAAACCAACACAGTCCAAAATCATGCTGAAAAAACACAGAACAGATGGAACATGTGAAAAATAGGAAACAGCAAAATGGCAGTCATGATATATTATCAAACGTAAAGTATCCTCCCACCCTACAACACCTCCCAAACTCCCCCTCCACCAACCCCCCCCCACTCCCAAAAGAAAATCCCCATCAATTGCAGTAAAGAAAAGTAACCAAATAGAAACAGCAGATAAAAAGTTCCCAAGCCCAAGAATCAGTATGAAGGAAATAACCATTCCAAATAATCCCTAACCCCTGTCCCCCAAGTATCAAGAAACCAGCAAGCACACTCGTCAGAGAGCTGTACTCAGATACTCTCCGGCAATCAGCGAGCGAAGACCTCCCTTTCTCCAAACAAAGCCAACCTTCCCTCCCGCAGGTCCCCCCTTGAAATAAACCAAGCATACCGCATCCATACCTCCCCACTCATACCATCAGCACTCCCCCACTCCATACACCCCAGGATGAGTACCCAGAAACGATAAAAAGAAAAAAGAGAGAGAGAAAAAAAAAAAAGTCCCCAAGTTAGATTGAATTCAAAACTAAGCTCCGAGCCCTAGGAGACAAAAACTGAATATAAGCATCCCAAACCTGCAAAAAAACACCACTTATGTTTAAAGGTGAGACGAGCATGACTTTGTTCCAGGAGCATCAGCCCATGGAATCGATTACACCAAGCCCAGAAAGCAGGTGCAGTCCCCAGCATCCAAACAGCAAGAATTATTTTCTTACCCAGCACAGCAGCCTTCCGCAGCAACATCAGATGACCCTCTTTCAACAAGTCAGCATCATGTGACATCTCTAGGCGGTATGGTATTAAAACATACCTAGGACTGCAGATTAGATTTTGTGCACAAAAGGTTCTTTGAGGCTGCGGCCTCTTTTGTTGCCTGATCAGTCACTCCAGACACGATAATGAGCAAGGATCTTCAGTTTTTAATGACTGGGGAGGATTATATGACTGATGCTTTGTATGACCTTTACAGCATAGTGAGCAAGATGTCCACCTACTGTATTTCTGCCTGCAGGATGCTCTGGATCAGGCAGTGGGCGGGGGATTCCTGCAAGGTGATTTAAGTAAACTGCATTCCAGGGACAGTTTCTTTTTGGGAAAGGCCTGGCTGATCTTGTAGTCGATGTGCAAGACCGTAAGCCAAAATCCTTGCTGGATAGCAGACCTCGGACTCCAAGGGTGGCTGGATGGAGTAATTTTCAGACCTCCAGGTGTTACCACCAGTACTCTGGAGGGGTCAGGTGCTCTCAGTCCTCTGGATCTCACTCTGCCGCAGCCCCAAAGGAACAGTTATGACACCAAGCTGTCAGCCAAGCTTGGTACATCCCACTAGTGTGGACTAGGCTAGCTGGATGGTAAGATAGGTGAAATGTATTCATAATTGTTGATTTTCTTTCCTTGAGTCCTGCTAGACCAGGCCACTTCCTGTCTAAGTCTAAGATAAGTTCACTGTGGTCCTGTGCTGTATTTTTTTCAGGAGTAATGTGATTCATCAGTTAGTAGTATTCACTTTTTGTTAAATTCTGGAGGAAGTTTTATTTGGGTTTGGGCCTTAGGTGTTAGTCTTGGTTACAGATATACTGATTAGCTCCAGGTTGCACCTCCTGTTATACTGGTGATGTCAGTAGAACTTGTCTATTCTTTCTCTACTTCCATCCACTGGTTGGGGATATAACCAACAGACACAAGAGAAGCTCACATTCCAACTTCGTTTCCCCCCCCCAGTGAGAGGTTGTAAACTGAAAAAACACCATGAACATCTTCTCTCGCACCATTTCGCCCACTACTTATGAGGAATTTAGGAAACGTCTGAAAACACACCTGTTCCTAAAGTATCTAGACAACTGTTCCTCTCTTCTCTCTCCCCTCTATAGCGATTAACTTGTTCTATTGATCACTCTCTCCTCAAAAATGGATTTCCTGTCCTATTAACCCTCTTTCTTCCTCCCCTCTTAAAGTCAATCAATTTGTACCTTTACTTAATCTTTGTAAACCGCATAGAAATTCACGGTATTGCGGTATATAAGCTGTTATTATTATTATTATAACCCAGCTTGTATGAACTGGTCTAGCAAGATTCAAGGAAAGGAAATTAACAGGTAAGAATACATTTCACCACCATAAACATTGTGAGGAGGGTTGCAGGAGGACCCTATGCAACTAGAGAGCTGGCTGACTAAGAGGCTCATTTTCTAAGCATTACCATAGTACCATAGAAACCTGTGCAATATACCATGGAAACATGCAATTTATTATAAGTGCAAGTGATGCATGTAGGGGGAATGATTTAAGTCATTATCCCAGGACAAGCAGGCAGATATTCTTGACTGATGGGTGACGGCACCGACGGAGCCCCGGTACGGACAATTTTAGAGTGATTGCACTCTAAGAACTTTTTAGAAAGTTCTAGCTCGGCCGCACCGCGCACGCGCGAGTGCCTTCCCGCCCGACAGAGGCGCGCGGTCCCTCAGTTTCTTAGTTTCCGCGGAGCTAAGAAGACGCGTTTTCAACGGCTGTTGAAATTTTCTCCTAACTTGCCTTCCCGCTCGCGTAAACGTTTTGGCTTAAATTGCCTTTTTTCTTTCTTTCCATTTGTAAAAAAAAAAAAAAAAAACAACTTTTATTTTTATTCTTCAGTTTTCGGTTTTCCCCGGCGGGGCCTTCTGCCACCATCGAAGCCTCGGCCTTCGATTTGGCGGAAGCCGTTTTTACTTTCATGCCCCCTCAACCGGGTTTTAAAAAGTGCCAGCGGTGTGCTAGGCCTATATCTCTCACGGACCCACACAACTGGTGTTTACAGTGTTTGGGTCCTGAGCATCAGGCCTCTTCTTGCACCCGCTGTGCTACTTTAAAAAAACGGACATTGAAAAATCGCCAAATTCAGCAGTGATTGTTATTCGGTGCCGAGATGTCCGACCCCGTTCCTTCGACTCCGGCTTCGGCACCGATTCAGTCGGCACCCTCGTCTTCGACGCCGCGTGATTCCACACCGGCATCTCAACAGTCAGGTAAGCCGGCTAAGAAGCCTTCCCCGCTGGAACGTCTTCCGGCCTCGAGTGCAGTGAGTCCAATCCTGCCACCTGTAAGACGCCAGCGGAAGCGCTCCGCCCCTATAGAGGTGAGTCCCTCGACATCGGGCTCCTCATCTCCGGGGCGTCGAGCGGCACCGCAGGTACCGCAGAAGAAAAAAGCGGTACCGGTGCCATCCCTCGATGACCGCATTACGGCCATCCTTCAGGTGCAGCTTAAGGAGCAATTAGAACGACTCCTTCCTGCTATCATGACACCGAACCTTCCGGTGCCAGTCCGCACCGAGCCACCGGTACCGGTTGTGGATCAACCCGTATCGATACCGATTGTGGAACCCGTGTTACCCGCTTCCACTGTCTCGGTACCGCTTCACCTAACCTCATCGGTATCGATGCCAGTCCTTGCACCGGAGCCAAGAGCTCACCATCAATCGGTGCAGACTTCGGCACCGGTGCGACCGATAACTTCTCCTGACTCGGTATCGATGAGGTCGGGTAAGTCGGTGCGCAAAACCCGACACATGCAAACGTCGACACCTGAGTCTCGGGACCATTCTTCCCATGTCAGGGACCCTGATCTGTGGGGAGACTCAGAGGAACCCTTTCTTTCTGAAGGCGAATGTTCCTCAGAGGAGGAGGATTCGGCTGCCCCTGACCCATCCTCCAAACAGGCCACTTCCTCTTTCTCTAGTTTTTTGAAGGAGATGTGTGAGTCCTTGTCCATTCCTTTGGAGGCTGAATCCAAAAAGTCTAAAGCTTTTTTGGATGCCCTTGATTTTGATCAGCCTCCAAAGGAATTTTTGAAACTTCCCCTTCATGACATCTTGAGGGAAACTTTCTATAAGAATTTAGAGACTCCTTTAACTGTCCCAGGGGCCCCACGTAAACTGGATTCTCTATATAAGGTAATTCCCATTCCTGGGTTCGACAAACCTCAACTTCCACATGAATCCTTATTTGTCGAATCCACCCTTAAAAAGACTTCAGGAGCCAGTGTATATGCATCTGTCCCTCCTGGCAGAGAAGGAAGGGCCATGGATAAATTTGGTAAGAGGCTCTACCAAAATGCTATGTTAGCAAATAGGGCTAGTAATTATGCTTTTCATTTTTCTTTTTATTTAAAGCATCTCCTTACCACCATGGCTTCTTTCGAAAAATATCTTCCTTCACGAAAGCATCCCGCTTTTCACACATGCTTGTCGTCTCTACTACAATTACGTAAGTTTATGGTTAGATCCATATATGACACCTTTGAACTAACATCCAGAGCGACAGCAATGTCAGTAGCTATGCGTCGTTTGGCCTGGCTTCGGGTATCCGAGCTTGATGTTAACCATCAAGATCGGTTAGCCAATGCCCCGTGCCTAGGGGATGAGCTCTTTGGGGATTCCATGGACTCAACCACACAAAAGCTCTCTGCTCATGAGACACGCTGGGATACCCTGCTCAAGAATAAAAAGAAGCCTCCTCCGCCAAGACCATACAGGCAGCAATCGGCCTATCAACGCCGCTTCACAGCTCGTCCATTGACTACCACTGCTCAGCAACCTAGGCGTCAGAGGCAACAACAACGTCAGCCTCCCAGACAACAGCAGCAGCAACAAGCTGTAAAACATCCTCCTCAGCAGAAGTCACAGCCCTTTTGACTTCATTCTCCACAGTATAGCCAGTATCCCTATTCCTGCTCTCCTGCCTCAGCCTATAGGAGGTCGACTTTCTCTGTTCCTCAGCCGGTGGGAAGTAATCACATCGGACCAATGGGTCCTCAACATCATCCGCCACGGCTACTCTCTCAACTTTCAGACTCTTCCACCTCAAAGCCTGCCAAAAGAGTCTGCTTTGAACAGTCCTCAATCGGCCCTCCTTATTCAGGAGGTCCAATCCCTCCTCCTTCTAAACGCTATAGAGGAAGTTCCTCTAGATCAAAAGGGGCAGGGATTCTACTCCCGTTACTTTCTAGTTCCCAAAAAGACAGGAGATCTCAGACCCATCCTGGATCTTCGCGATCTCAACATTCATCTAGTAAAAGTAAAATTCAAGATGCTTTCTTTAGCCATCCTTTATCCCCTTCTAAATCAAAACGACTGGCTATGCTCCCTCGATCTCAAAGAGGCTTACACTCACATACCGATCAATGTAACCTCAAGACCATATCTCCGATTCATGATCAATCATTGTCATTACCAGTACAAGGTGCTGCCCTTAGGTCTTGCCTCATCTCCAAGGGTATTCACCAAATGTCTCATTGTGGTAGCGGCATTTCTACGCTCTCACCACCTGCATGTATTTCCTTACCTGGACGATTGGTTGATCAAAGACACTTCCGCTCAAGCAGTCCTTCTGGCCACCAACCAAACCATCCAGTTTCTACAACTTCTGGGATTCGAGATCAATCTACCCAAATCTCATATCATTCCCACTCAGAGACTTCAATTCATTGGAGCGATCCTAGATACACTCCTCATGAGAGCTTTCCTACCATCCAATCGTCTCCAGACTCTTCAGTCTCTATGTCACCAGGTGCTTCCTCTGCCGTCCATCTCAGCAAGACAAATGATGGTACTCTTGGGGCACATGGCATCCACAGTTCATGTCACACCTCATGCCCGTCTTCACCTGCGCACTCCTCAATGGACCCTTGCTACCCAGTGGTCCCAAGCGTCGGATCCTTGCTCACGACACATATCTGTGACATCATCTCTTCGTCAGTCTCTTCAATGGTGGTTGGTATCCTCAAATCTATCCAGAGGTCTTCTGTTCCATCAGCCTCCTCATCAACTAGTCATCACCACCGACGCCTCTCTGTACGCATGGGGAGCTCACTTGAACGAGTTCCAGACTCAAGGTCTTTGGTCAGCCCAGGAAAGGAAGCATCAAATCAATTTCCTGGAACTCAGAGCGATGTTTTACGCCCTCAAGGCCTTCCAACACCTTCTCTTTCCTCAGGTCCTTCTGTTGTGCACAGACAATCAGGTTGCGATGTACTACATCAACAAACAGGGTGGGACAGGCTCTCGCCTTTTATGTCAGGAAGCCCAGAAGATCTGGACTTGGGCCATAGATCACCATCTCTTCCTGAAAGCTATATACATTCAGGGGAAACAGAATTCCTTAGCGGACAAACTCAGCAGAATTCTCCAACCTCACGAGTGGACACTCGATCCCGTAACTCTGCAGTCTATCTTCGATCAATGGGGCACTCCTCAGATAGACCTCTTTGCAGCTCCTCACAATCATCAGCTGCCCCTATTCTGCTCCAGACTTTACTCTCCACACCGTCTAACAGCAGATGCTTTTCTCCTCGACTGGTCGAATCTGTTCCTGTACGCCTTCCCTCCTCTGCCTCTCATGTTGAGAACCTTGTTCAAGCTCAAGAGGGAACGAGCCACCATGATTCTGATTGCTCCGAGGTGGCCCAGGCAACATTGGTTCTCCCTTCTACTTCAACTCAGTTCCAGGGAACCTTTTCTTCTTCCTCTGTTTCCTTCTCTGCTTACGCAACAGCAGGGAACCCTTCTGCATCCCAACCTCCAGTCTCTACACCTGATGGCTTGGTATCTCTCGGGCTGAACTCGACTGATACTCTTTTGTCTCAGCCCGTTCGTTCCATTCTGGATGCCTCCAGGAAACCAGCCACTCTACAATGTTACCATCAAAAGTGGACGAGATTTTCTTCCTGGTGTCTTCTTCATCATCTTGATCCCACTTCCCTAGCAGTGGAGACGTTGTTGGATTATCTTCTTTCTTTGTCTGACTCTGGCCTGAAGTCCTCTTCCATCAGGGTCCACCTCAGTGCCATTGCAGCTTTTCATGAGCCAGTCCATGGAAAACTTCTTTCAGCTCATCCCCTGGTGTCCAGGTTCATGCGTGGGCTTTTCAATGTGAAACCACCTCTTAAAGCCCCTCCGGTTATCTGGGATCTCAATGTGGTTCTTTCAGCTTTAATGAAACCTCCATTTGAACCTTTAGCTACTTCTCCTTTCAAATTTCTCACTTGGAAAGTACTTTTCCTTATTGCTCTTACCTCTGCCAGGAGAGTCAGTGAGCTTCATGCACTGGTTGCAGATCCACCTTTTACGGTTTTTCACCATGACAAGGTGGTTCTGCGTACACATCCAAAGTTTCTCCCCAAGGTTGTTTCTGAATTTCATCTCAACCAATCCATTGTTCTACCGGTTTTCTTTCCAAAACCTCATTCTCATTCTGGGGAACAAGCTCTGCATACTTTGGATTGTAAAAGGGCTCTTGCTTACTATCTGGAGCGTACGAAACCCCACAGATCAGTTCCCCAGCTTTTTCTGTCCTTTGATCCGAATAAATTGGGACGTCCTGTTTCTAAACGTACGTTGTCTAATTGGCTAGCAGCGTGCATTTCATTCTGTTATGCTCAGACCGGACTGACACTGGAAGGTTCTGTCACGGCCCATAGAGTCAGAGCAATGGCAGCATCTGTAGCTTTCCTCCGTTCCACTCCTATTGAGGAAATCTGCAAAGCTGCTACTTGGTCCTCAGTTCACACTTTTACATCTCATTATTGTCTGGATGCATTCTCCAGAAGGGATGGTCACTTCGGCCAATCTGTTTTACAAAATTTGTTTTCTTAATGGCCAACCTTCCCTCCATCCCTCTTTTTGTTAGCTTAGAGGTCACCCATCAGTCAAGAATATGCTGCCTGCTTGTCCTGGGATAAAGCACAGTTACTTACCGTAACAGGTGTTATCCAGGGACAGCAGGCAGATATTCTTGCGTCCCACCCACCTCCCCGGGTTGGCTTCTTAGCTGGCTTATACTAACTGAGGGACCGCGCGCCTCTGTCGGGCGGGAAGGCACTCGCGCGTGCGCGGTGCGGCCGAGCTAGAACTTTCTAAAAAGTTCTTAGAGTGCAATCACTCTAAAATTGTCCGTACCGGGGCTCCGTCGGTGCCGTCACCCATCAGTCAAGAATATCTGCCTGCTGTCCCTGGATAACACCTGTTACGGTAAGTAACTGTGCTTTATGGACAGCTTTTAGGCCCTCTTTATTTACTAAACTGTGGTAGAGGTTTCTACTGTGGCCCAGAGTGCTAAATGCTCCGATACTCATAGGAATTCTGTGAGTGTCGGAGCATTTAGCACTCTGAGCCGCTGTATAAAGAAGCCTCTACTACGGCTTAGTAAAAGTGTATGTGGAGGGGGGGGTTAATTTGTAGTATATTTTGTGCGAGTATGTTTTATATATGCTTTGACTTATCATGAAACCCAAAGATGTGGAGTATGATATTTAATTTTAAATATAAATACTAAGCTGAAGATTTCAACATAATTATGTGTTGGCAGTCCCTGTAGGAGCTCAGTTTCTCCGTCCCGTCCCCATGAGTTTTGTTGCTGTCCCTGCCCCATTCCTGTAAGCTCTTCCTTAACTGCACAAGCCTCAAACACATGATTTTAAAATGTTTGAAGCTTGTGCAGATGAGGACAGAGCTTGCAGGAATGGGGCAGGGGCAGGAAAAGAACTCACTGGGACGGGAAAATGAGTTCCCGCTGGGACAGGGAAAAATTTGTCCCTGTGTCATACTCAAACTCAGATCTCGTAAGTTTGAGCCAAATAATGCCAGAAGTTTGGATTAGTTTCCTGGATTCAAGTCTCATGAGACCAGTCTGAACTTCCGGCACTGTGCAGCTCAGATTTGCAGAGAGCTGAGTCAGGGTGGGGAAGCAGGAAGCCCTTTGTTTGTGAGAGGAAAGAGACTGAGTAAAGTCTGGGGGAATATATGAGAGAGCAAGTAGACTGGATGAAGGCTACGGGTAGACAAATAGAGAGAGAGAGAGAGACTGGATGGGAAGGGATGACTGTTGTATTTTGCCACTACAGTGGTACCTTGGATTACGAACATAATCCGTTCCAGGAGCATGCTTGTAATCCAAAACACTCGTTTATCAAAGCAAAGTTCCCTATAGAAAATAGTGGCAACACCAACGATTTGTTCCAGAACCCGGGGTCTGTACCTGACGGGTACTGCAGCGCTGTCTTCTCCGTCCACCTCCTCCGTCTGTCATCCGAAGAAGAACCCCACAGTGCCGCTTCGGGGGGGGGATGCATCTAATGTCTGCCAGCCGCCGGAGAACCCCGCAGTGCTGCTTCAGAGGGATGCCTCCTCCATCTGCCGGCCAGCCCTCCATGTCGGATGCCCCCCGCATGCTGGAGAGCCCCCACCTGAGCCGCTTCGTCTTTCAGCCAGCCTTCCACGTCGGGTGCCTTTTGCAGGTTGGAGGGCCTCTGGGCCTGCGCGGCCGGGTGCCGTCCCGCCTGCGCTTTGCGTGTGATGCACACAGCGTCAATCATCGGCGTTGTGCGTGTCATGCGCGGCGTGCGGGTGGGGCAGCGCTTGGCCGCGCAGGCCCAGACAGAGGCCCTCCAACCTGTGGAAGGCACCTGACGTGGAAGACTGGCCAGAAGAAGAATCCCCCGAAGTGGCGCTTTCTGGGCTGTAAGTGCTCGTTTATCTGGGCAGTGCTCGGTTTGCGAGTCAAAGGTTTGCTGAGTGTTTTGCTCGTCTTGCAAAAACCCTCGCAAACCGGGTTACTCGCAAACCGAGGTTCCACTGTATTTGACAAAGCATATGACAAAATAATGCGGGTTTTGGCCCTCTGAATGTTAAAGAATATAAAATGTGGCCCCAGATACAAAAAATGTTGGACAGCCTGGTTTACACAATTTATGGAAGACATGTCTTTAAATTATTAATTAAGCAGCATAGGTCTATTGATATTGTGAACTCCCTACTACCGATATGAGTTTAAATTATTACTAGCCATGTAGATTTGGGAGAGCTACCAGTGATCTCTGAGTGTGAGCAACAAGGAATTGGGATACTGCCAGATGCTTGTCCTGGATTGCTACTCTTAAGAGACAGCATGTTGTGCTTGATGGATTTTTGTTTATTACAGTGTTCCCCCGGTTGTTCACGGTCCCAGTTATTCGCGGTATTTTCCGTCTGCGAACTGTTGACAAGGAGAGGGCAGCAGGAGAGAGCAGCCGGAGCGCCGGCTTTGACACACAGCTCCTGATTGGTAAGGCCCGACTTAGTGCAGGAAGAGGCGGTCGGAGCATACAGCGAGTGATTTCCTTCACTCGCCGGCGCTCCGGCTGCTCTCTCCTGCTTCTCCCGCTGCCCTCTCCAGTCTCCCCCATTGAAAAACCATATTCGTGGTTTTTCACAATTTGCGGGGGTTCCTGGAATGGAACCCCCATGAATATCGGGAGAGTATTGTATTGACTTAATATACCACTTTAACTAACTTTGCAGGGCAATGTGGTTTACAGGCTAAAAGTAAACATAAGGAAAGAAATACAGTAAATAAAATAGTAAAGCACATTATTCTAGGACAAACAGGCAGTATATTCTCACATATGGGTGATGTCATCCACGGAGCCCAGTATGAACAATATGAAAAAAATAGTAAATATTGAAGAACTAAGGCCAGTACTGGGCAGACTTGCACGGTCTGTATATAGCCGTTTGGTTGAGGTTGGGATGGGGAGGGCTTCAACGGCTGGGAGGGTGTAGATGGGCTGGAGTGAGCTTTGATGGAGACTTCAGTAGTTGGAACCTAAACACAGTACCGGGTAGAGCTTTGAATTCTTGCCCAGAAATAGCTAAGAAGAAAAAAAAATTTAGATTGAATCAGGTTGGGCAGACTGGTGGACCATTCGGGTCTTTATCTACCATCATCTACTATGTTATTATGAAAAGTGAACTGTCACTTTAAGTGTTAAGAAACTTTGTGACTGCCCACATGGCATATGTGCGTTGACTGCCTTCCTACCCGCTGAGGCCTGTGGCACCTCAGTTCTTTGTTTTCAGTGGAGCGAAGTGGTACTCCGTTCAGCCTAAGTTTGCTTTCATGCTTTTGTGTATTTTTTTCTTTATTTTTCTTAACTAACGAGAGAGGGGAGAAGAATTTTCTTTTTTTCTCCTACTTTTCGGCGACAGTTGAGTTAAATTTCGCTGAAGTAATTTTTCCGTCTGTCAAGATTGTTGACGGGTTTTAAAAAGTGTGACAAGTCTATTTCTGCTGCAGACCCTCATAAATGGTGTCTACAGTGTATAGGCCCTGAACACAGAATTGAAACTTGTTTTCACTGTTCAACTTTAAAAGTCCTGCTCTCTTAAAGCCCGTCGTGCTCAACAGGAGCAGTTGTTCGGCGCTGCAATGGATATTGTCAACTCTCCCTCCATCCTTCTGTAGCAAGCTAGGGTGTTCCATATGTGAGTAGAGAATGACATGGTGATCGTTACCTGCGGCTAGCCGCGAGTAGCCGCGGGTAACCCGCCGAAACGGGGAAAGAAAAAATAGTGGTTGCTGCGGGGCGGGGACAAGGCCATTCACTGCCCCATGGCGCAGTGAGGCAATGAAGGATTGTGCGGTCCAGCAGCCCCCACCCACCCGATCGAAGCGTTCCACCATCTCCCTCCCTCCACCTCACCTTAGATGCAGAGTTTGCTGGCTTTCTTTTTTGCCCAGCCGCACGCTTTCAAAGAGCCGCGCATGCGCGGCTGCTCATGTTATTCAATCTTCTCCTCTGCTGCAACTTCCGGTTGCGTCGGAGGAGAAGATTGAACAACAGAGCAGCCGCGCGTGCGGCTGGGCAAAAAAGAAAGCTGGCAAAATCGGCATCTAAGATGAGGTGGAGGGAGGGAGTTGACTGAACGTTGCAATCGGGCGGGAGGGGGCTGCTGGACCGCACAATCGCGGCTCACATTAGGAAGGAGGGAGTGGGAGGGAAAGAGATTCTGGGCCAAGGGGATGAAGAGGGAGAGAAAGAAACCCACAGCAGGAAAGAAAGGGGAGGGCAGGCAGGTGAGCCAGATGCTGGAAGCGGAGGGGGGGGGAAGAAAGAGGGAAAGAAGCTAGATGGGGATGCAGAGAAGAGACACATTGGTGTGGAAGAGGAAGACAGGAGAAATCTGGACACAGGAAGGTAACAGAAACAGAGGGGAAATTATGTGCACGGGGGCATAGAGACAGAGACATAAAGGGGACATACATGCCAGGGGATGGTATATGGACACAGGAGGGGGGCAATGCCCGATACAAAGGGGAGATATTAGAAATGGGGAAAATAGGAACACAGAAGCGAGATTGTTTGGGGACCGAGCTCGCAGGCTCCAGCGGCTTGTACAAATTACATTGTAACATGCCACGAAAGTAAGAGGGAGGTAGATAGATAGGCTATGCGAGAAGAGCTGAAGGGTGGTAGAAAGGAACAGATGATGAAGGAGGGAGGGAAGGGTGGTGGTGGAAAGGAATAGAACAGACATTGAAGGAGGGTGGAGAGGAACAGACCCTGAAGGGAAATGTGGAAGACAGAGTGGGGAGAAGACACTGGAAGGGAAGACAGATGCCAGACTATGGGGGAGCGGAGGGAAGAAGATGTATGCTCCGACCGCCTCTTCCTGCACTAAAGTCAGGCCTTACCAATCAGGAGCTGTGTGTCAGTAAGGATGCCTCTCAGTACTGAGCAGCAGCGTCAAATCGCGCTCCTGCTATGCTGCTCAGCGGTTGATGGAACTCACGGCAGCCGGTTAGCAGCAGGGCAAGAACTTGGAAAGTTCAATCCTACCCGCTGCACCTCCACTGCGGATTGCCAAGATGAGGTACCGTATGAGGCTAGGGCAGGGAGGGAGGCGGGGGCAGAGCCCGGCAGCACCTGGCAGCGGCCTTAAAAAAAATTCTTGGAGGGGGCATTGACCCAAATATAAACCAGGACACCCATTTTTGGGGCCAATTTTTTGGCCCAAAAATCTCAGTTTATATTTGAGTATATATGGTAAGTAATATCATCCAAAACACCACAGTGAGGCTGATCTTCAACTTGAACAAATTCGACCACATAACCCCATTCTACCATAAACTGCACTGTCAGTTGAGGGAAGAGTCCTCTTTAAATCTGGATGCCTCTTCTACAAGGCACTACATGACCTACTGCCCAACTACCTTACTAAGCAGTTCCTGTTTTCCAGGCCTAGCTGCTCCACAAATCATCAACATTCTTTACCTTCCCCATGATCAAAGGCTGCACCTAGAAAAAGTAAATTAACAGACTCCTATCATACCAAGTTGTCTCCAGAGATCCAAAATGGAGTCTATTGGATAGAGTATTAGCTGCTTGCATTCACTTTAGAAAGCTTCTAAAAACTCACCTTTGTGCTAAACTATATAATCCTTCCTAAGATATATTTAGATATAATTATACCAGTGTTCTCCCCAGAAATTTTTTCTAGCCGGGTGGGACGGGACGGGGAAATATGTTGGTGCAAATTTGATGCTATGCAAATTAACCCTTCCTGCTTACAGTGAAGGAGTAAGAGTGGGGAAGAGGGTTGGCCCACGACCTGGAACTCTATGAAAGTTACCCCTCCCTGCTCACGGTGAAGGAGTAAGGTAGGGGTGTCCAACCTTTTGGCTTCCCTGGGCCACATTGGACAAAAAAATTTTCTGGGGCCGCACAAACACCAACACTAGCTGATGAGCAAAGAAAAAAGGCTGAGCAGGTCCCAAATTTGCAATCACTAATATAGAAGATGTACGTATCTAATAATAAACCTTCATTAAAGGGACACTGGAGAGGAACCCAAAAAAGCAGTAATTCTTACCCTGACTGAGTGATCCTCCATGTACACCGCTGACAGTGGGAGCAGCCACAAGCTTCCACATCCCCACTCTGATGAGCTGGGATGCGCGTTCCTGGTTCTCCCATTCACTTCTATTACAGTTATGGTGAGCCTCTTCAGAGGTGAGCCTCATCAGAGTGGGGATGCTGAATCAGCTGTCAGCAGCACATGTGGAGGATCATTTAATCAGGGTAAATATTACTGCTTTTTTGGGCCTCCTACCTGCCCCCCCCCTTGGTTTTCATGTATGCATGAAAGCAGGGGCAGCTTGAGGATATTGCCTTTGGCTGCAAAGCTAGGAGATTTTGAGTTGCCAGACTGGAGGAAGATATCTTCAGTTGGCAGGGCTTGCAAATCTCCACTAGCTCAAGTATTTATAAATTGCACTCAGGCAGGGAGAAACTTTGGTGCCCCTCCACTAATTTTGGGCTCCAGTCCCTCCCCCAAATCAGCTGTATATGACTACGCCACTGAATACAAAAATAATTGTGATGCACATATCCCAAAGCTAACATATTCCAGTTAATAAATTCATAATAAAACAATTTTTTCTACCTTATTGACTGGATGTTTTGCTTTTTGTCGATCTTCTACCAATTCTCTTTCCCATGTCTGCTGTCCAGTTTTTCTCCTCTTCTCGGTACTGTTCCATTCTTTCCTTATGCCCGTCTCCAACGTATTGAATTTTCCCTTTCAGCCTTCTTAACTTTTTCTCTTTTTTGCCTCTGTCCACTCAAATCTTGCCTTCTTTCTCACCCTTCTTCTTTATAAATGTTCAGCTACCTCTCAATTCTCCATCTTCTCTCAGTCCCTAGCTCTCCCATTTCCCATCTCACTCCTTTCCCAGCCTCCTATTTCCTTCTATCTATTCCCCATTACCACATTTCTACCACTGTACTCACTGCTCTCTCACTCATCTTATCATTTCCCTTTTGACCTCATCCACATGGCTCACCACTTTCAGAATCCCCCTCCCTCTCTCCACTGGTCAGGCTGTAACTCCCTGTCCCTTTCTTTCAATCTCCTGCCTAGCATCTTATCCCAGCTCTCTTCCCTCTTGTCCTCCCATGGGTCCATCTCTCCTCCTCTATCTCCATGGTCCAACATTTTGCTCCCTCTCTTTTCTGTTTTTTTTCTTCCCTCCCCCTTTGATGCTGAACAATGAAATGGAGGGGAAAAAAAGAGAGATGCTGCATCTCTGCCTTCCATCCACAGACCTAACATTTCTCCCTCCTTCCCATCCTAAGATCCAACTTCTCTCGCCAACTGACCCCATCCCATCTCTCACCCTGCCTGCCTCCCTTCCCAGCAGTTCTCCCTTCAAATAACTTTTTCCCTCTTCCTCCACACCAATGCTATAAATTCTGTGCAGGGCATCAGGATTATGCAGGTAAGATGAACTAGACCATTTCTAGAATGCTTTTGAAGAGTTATCAAATGTATCTACAATTGATCTGGATCTCTAGAGCAGCGTTCCTCAACCTTTTGACACCTATGGACCGGCGGAAATAAAATAATTATTTGTGAACCGGCACCAGTCCATGGACCGGCAGTTGAAGAACACTGGGCTAAGTCATGCCCATCTCCACTCAATCTCTGCCCCAAACCCCGCCCCCATAATAATACTAATTGTAACACCATTTGTTCCATTCATTTTTCATATAAACACATAATATAAATGTATTAACAACACATAATGCTTAACCACAAAATTAAAATACACAAAGCACACCGTATGCTTTTTAACATTCATTCCTAAACAGATAACCCCATGCAAATGCAGGACCAAAAACTAAAAGTACTAATATTTACAAACAAACCCTAAGATGCAAGACTGCAAGCAGTACAACCCCAGACAAAAAGAAACATGCATTTCTTCATGAACAGACAAATTAATAATTAAATTAAAAAACCCAGACAAATCAATCACTAAATAAAAAAAATAAAAGCATTTCCCCTACCGTTGTTGTCTCTCTCCTTCCATGTGCCTTGCCTTCTGGCCTGCCCCCTCCGGTGTTATCTTTGGGCTGGTCCACTTTGCGATCAATGCAGCATGTTTGGGCTGGCTCCCTGAGTGCTGCATTGCACAAAGCTATGGGCAGCAGCTCCTTGCATGCATCCTGCGCCTCATCTGGAAGCCTTCCCTCTGACGTTGCGATGTCAGAGAGAAGGCTTCCGGTTCAAGCGCAGGCCGCGTGGAGGAGCCTTTTCCTATGGCTTTGTGCACTGCAGCACTCAGGAAGCTGGCCCGAAGACGCCGCGTTGATCGCACCGTGGACTGGCAGCTGAAGAACGCTGTCTTGGGCCTGATGGACATGCCGGCCCTGTGAACCGGCAGAAAATTTCTGCAGACTTGGCACCGGTCCACGGACTGGCGGTTGAAGAACACTGCTCTAGAGCACCTGGTTTTGGGCATTTCCACCAGCTGTGTGCAGTGAACTTTTATCCCTCTACACGAGGAACTATTCTCTGGGAATAATTTTTAGTCTTCTTCCTTTTGGATAGAGTGATTGTCATTCAAACAGTCATAACTGCCAATTAGAAATAAATTTAAAGAAATGGGTCAAGTTATTTTGGTCTGTTCCCATTTTGTACTGTATATGAAGGTTTCAATCCCTTATACAAAGTTCTGAGTTTATTCAAGACCACATATATGAAATACCCCAAAATACTCACCATTTCACCAAGTAATAATTCAGAAACTCCAGTCAGAGTCTCAGGACTCCTACAGTCACTTTGGTTCTTGGGACACATTTTTTTTGCAAGCCGCGCACCAATCCTTTTCCCTGTCTCTACTCCAGGGGTGTCCAACCCGCGGCCCGACAAGGAGTTTTGTGCGGCCCAACTTCTCTCTCCCTCCGGTGGTAGTTTTCTGGCTGGCTCCCTTCTGCAGTCGGCTGCGGGTGGCATCGGCTCCTCGTGCACGCGATTTATGGCTGATTCGGAAGCCTTCTCTCTGATGTCGTGAACCGACGCCACCCGCAGCCGACTACAGAAGGGAGCCGGCCAGAAAACTACCGCCGGAGGAAGAGAAAAGCTGGGCCACACAAAACTCCTTGTCGGGCCATGGATTGGACACCCCTGGAGTAGGGACAGGGAAGAGGATTGGAGCGCGGCTTTGATGCTGGTGGTGCAGATGCAAGATGACAGCCGGGCGCTCACCTAAATTAGCCGGGCGCAGCGCCCGGCTAAAACACGCTAGGGAGAACACTGTTGTACCATTTAACTGCTTTTGCCTAAGTTATAATGTAGCTCACTGACAATGATCAGTCAGCTTCTTTTGTAAACTGCATAGAACTGAAATGCTTTTGCTATATATAAATATGTTCAAAACTGTTTATTAGCCAAAATACACAATCCAAAATTACAAAGACAACAAGCAACACAGACCGATTTTTTATAAACCCCAAAAAATATCCCCTCCCTCCACCCAAAAGAGAGAGAAAAAAAACCAACAAAAAAACCCCCCAACAAAAAAAAGGCATGGTTCAACATGAGAGCAAGTACCACAGATACTACAAGGAGACAACCACTCTACAGTCAAATATTTAGTACATGACTATGAACATACCTGGTCAGATTGCGATATATAAATAAAAAATTGTTATGATCTAAGATAACTGTCTTTGACTAAAGACAGAAAGAATGAAAGATCAAGATTTGGTTATTTAATCCATGCCAGGGGAATATGATCAAGACGGAAAGATCTGTAGTCTAAACCAATATGGCACATCTTGTGTTCCTAGGATCAGTGTCTAGGGTCTGACAGGGTGGAGACTTGATCAGAGGGTATGCTTTTGTGCCCAGTAGCCCCTGTTTATTCAGACTGTTCTCCCTATTGAAAGTACATGAAAGATGGGCGAAGGAGGACATATAAGCACCTAATGTTTTCCACAGCAAAAAAAAGAAACTGATTAGGTAGAGGATGAACATGGATTACTGGGAAGAAAAAGGGGAAAGGGAAGCAGTACCATAGAGTTTCATGGAAGTTTAGGAGGAAGGAGAATGGTGCATGAGTAAAAGGGAGGAAAGATGTAGAGTAAGGAAGACAATAGCACATATCATTGGAGAATGGGAATGAGAATAATGAAGCGTTATTTATTTTTTGTTTACTGAGGTTGTTTTTGTGTTTTGTTTTTTTAACAGTTCCAGGATTTGGACCCAATCAATTTGGGGTACCTCCCCTTCCACCCAATCAGATGGGAGGAATGCCTTCTGGGAAACCCATGGTAAGGCAGGAAAACTTTGAGACAATGACTCTTGAGTTTTAGAAAATTAATTCTATGCTTTGTATTTGACCATAGTCTGTTAGACTGAAGTTTGCAGCAGTGATGTTTTCTTGCATACATAAATGTCTTTCTGTATTTATATGTATATATATATAGATATGTAACCCACAGTTGTATCTGTGCTGTGTCTGGGATTTCTGACCTGGGTTTGGAGGTGGAGAGAAATAAGACAATAGTAATGTCATATCATTGATTAAATGGAGATGACAGCAACACTTTCCATGTTGTACATGTGATTAGAGTGTGTGAATGGGAACATCTCTATACTTAGTCAGTGTCTCATCCTTTTCCCCCCCTCCCCTTTTTCCAGTTTGCCCAACAGGTGCCTCAGAAGCTGCAGTATCAGCATTCCTTCCCCTCAGGTCCTAATTCTGGCTTCCTGTTCTCCCCCCATCCTCTTAGCGACTTCCACCCTTTCCAGGATGATCTCATGATGAAGAGTGGCCCCTTTGCCAACTGGTCCATCCCCTATGATGCTTCTGGTCCCTCCAAATTTCCAAATCATCTATCTTGCAAGGCTTCCCCCTCATCGGGGCCAGCATCTTCCCCCTCTTCCCCTTCAGATGGTGAGGAACAGAATGGGAGCAATTCTAAGTAAGTACCTTTACTACCCTTTCTTTGCAATGATAATGATAAAAGTTTGAATGAACTAAGTGAAGTTCACAGCGGCTGTTATCTTTCAGTGGGTGATATGGTCTGTCTTTTTCTCTTTCTCAGCCATGTAACAGAAGTGATTAAATCTGGATGGGAAGATACTGGTGGTGAGAAGCCGCCCCATGGTTGGGGACAGCATTCTGGGGATTCTTCTGCTGGACTGAGTGGTACTGATGCCCAGATCCCATCCCTTCTGTCTATGGCAACACGCAATCACATGGATATCACCACACCGCCCCTACCACCAGTAGTACCAGAAGTTCTTCGTGTGGCTGAGCACAGGCATCGGCGAGGTCTTATGTACCCTTACATTTATCACATCCTAACAAAGGTTAGAGCACTGGGAGAGAGAAATGCTCTGTAATTCTGAGAGTTTTCTTTAAGAAGATAAAATTTTCATATCCTTCCCCCCTCCCCTCCTCATATGAGTAGTTTTCAGGGATGATAAGCATTTAGGTGTATTACATGGTTTCCACTCATTCTGTTTTGGTTTAGCTCAGGGTATTCAGACCAGTCCAGAACAAATAGGTTATGTCCAACCAGCAAAAGGAGACAGAGAAAGTAGTTCCCAGTGATTCATCCTTTAAAAGGATTGTGTAGCATAGAATGTTCAGCATGTTTCTGTCTTCCAGCGGATGGTGGATGGGATGATGCAGCTCCTTGGTGCTTGTTTCTCAGCTCCTGGCCTCTTTTGTTCCAGTTGTCAGTTGAGCAGGGGTCAAATTCAAATTGTGCTAATTTTTCTTGCCTGAATAATGTTTGAGCCAGGATGACGCTCCATGGAACCAGGTCCCTCATCCTTCAGCTAGGGTGACACTTGGTACAGGCTCCCTCCCTCCTCCAACTTCACTCCTTTCCTGAATGGCAGCTGTAGAGGTGAAATGAGGCTACTTTTTATGGTCTTATTCAACCTCTTGTGTGTGATAGCGTCCTGGCAAGTATGCAGTCTTTATTTACACATTGAGGTAAGTGGGGTCTCTGTGGCTTAGCAGGTGAGTATTTTATGTAGGTTCCAACCATAGCTGGGTGACGAGAAACTTTTTTTCTGAGCCCCTTAAGTTATGACATGTTTATTTTCCTTTTTCTGGCAAATAGCAAATGAATGTCTAAATATTTTAACCAAAATTAAGGTTTTAATTTCCTGCTGGGTTTCTTTCTTTCTTTCTTTCTTTTTTTTCAGCACAACTATTCTTTCTTTCCTACCTACTTATTTTTGTGTGTACTCTGCAACACAGTTGGGCAAGCTTTGTTTCTCTACTCTGTTTTGTTGGAGCTACCATGTGAACTGGATTGTATTTTAATAATTTGAAAATCTTTTTATTGAAATTGATGAAACAATATCTATAATAAGGTACACTAATAACAACTTTACAATTATGATACCAAATCAAAGCAACAGATTGACACTGTCGGGTACCCCTGCGAACGTATCAAAAGCGACTTTGTGGCTCTGGGAGAGAAGGTGAAACAATCGGGTGCGCAGGTGGTATTCTTGTCCATCTTCCCTGTCGAGGGTAAGGGTCAGGTTAGAGAAGCATGCATCCCCTTACAGGGAGGAGTCAAGATGGCGACAGTGTGAAGATCGCGATCTTACCAGCAGTCCAGGAGCATTTTCCTCTATCGAATTCAGCAATGTCTCACTCTAAACGGAAGGATAGCGTCCGTTCTGAGCCTGCTGCAGCCTGGACTTCTACCCCTATCCAGCAATCTATCCTTGACTTTGCCACAGCTTCTTTTGACCCCAATGCTCCTGGGGGTAGGCTCAGGCTTTCTCCAGCTGGAAGAGCGACTGGGGACTTTGGGCAGGAGGTTTCTCTCTCCCCTCTGGAGCCTGTTCTGCCTCTACACCCTGCCCAACTCGCGGTCCGATCGGAGGTTCCCTTTTCGGAAGTGAGCGCTGGAGAGACCCCGTATCAGGGGATTGGACTCGAGATAGCCAAAGGAGAGCAGGGAGCAGCGCGAGCCCCCACTACAGCTGGCTCTGAATTAACAAAGTCACCCCTCTCTCTGTGTTCCTCGAGAGAGTAAATGTGCAACTTACCTAGTCGTTCTTCATAAGGGACATCCTTAAGCCCTGAGACCATCTTGGTGGCCAATCGTTGAACCGATTCCAGTCTTAGCACATCCTTCCGGTAGTGTGGCCTCCAAAATTGTACATAGTATTCCAGATGTGGTCTCACCATGGACCTGTACAGCGGCATTACCACCTCGGGCTTCCGGCTGACAAACCTTCTCCGGATACAACCCGGCATTTGTCTAGCCTTGGATGAGGCTTTCTCTACTTGATTGGCTGCCTTCATATCTTCACTAATGATTACTCCCAGGTCTCGTTCTGCCACAGTTCTGATTAAGGTCTCACCATTCAGAGTGTAGGTTCTTCATGGGTTTCTGCTACCAAGGTGCATAACCTTACACTTCTTGGCATTAAAATTCAGCTGCCAAGTAGTAGACCAGTGCTCTAGAAAAAGTATGTCCTGTGTCATAGTGTCGGGCATGGTATCTCCACCCATTATGTTGCATAATTTAGCATCATCGGCAAATAATGCAATTTTACCCCAAAGTCCCTGAGGCAGATCGTGTATGAAGATATTAAATAGGATTGAACCCAGGACCGAGCCTTGCGATACTCCACTGTGCACTTCCGACTTTTCAGAGGGAGTACCGTTTACCACCATCCTCTGATATCTGCCACTGAGCCAGTCCTTAACCCATGCAGTTAATATTTCTCCTAATCCCACCGTTCAGCGAGTGGTGCAGGACCAGGCAGGAGCTCAAGAAGCTCCCTCCTGCATGCTGGTGCACCGCTGGCCATGAGATCGGAAGGAGGGGTGCAGGGCAGAAGCGTAGAAAGTTTTGCTCCTGCCCATACACCGCTGGACCACAAGGAATGCGAGAAAAAGGTACCCAGGGGGGGTAAAAAAATTGTTAGTATTGGCCGAGATGGGAGGGAACCCCCCTGTCCCGGCCTACCACTAGACCACCAGAGGGAGAAGAGGGTACAGGGCAGGAAGGTGGGACATGGTGCAGAGCCTGGCAGTTAGTGAGGGGGGCTGGCTGCATAACCTTGTAGGGCAGGGAGGGAAGGGGGCTGGGTACAGAGCCTGGTAGGGAAGGGAGCTCGGTTCAGAGCCTTGCAGGATAGGGAGAGAAGGGGGCTGGGTGCAGAATCTGGCAAGTAGTGAGGGGGGCTGGGTGCAGAACCTTGCAGGAAGGGAGGCTGAGTGCAGAGCCTGGCAGGGGAGGGTGTGAGGGAAGGGACACTGGGTGCAGATCTTGGCAGGGCATGGCACTTGAATATTAAGCCCCCATCTTATATTTGAGTCAACCATTTTTCTTCCTTTTTGGGAGGAAAAATGGGAGTCTCGACTTATATTCGGATCGACTTGTATTCATTTATATACGGTAATCTAGCCATAAAATTGAGAGCGGAAGAATCCCTCCTAAATTTTAAAAGGCATTTAAAGGCCTATTATTTTTAATTGGCTGTTTTGCATTGATAGGATTTTAATTCAGTACTGCAACCTGCATTATTTAATTATTATTTCATCTTTTTATTTTATTTTTATTTTATATTTAATTTCTTATTTTATTTGTATTTTTATTGAAGAATATATTAAATATTTTATGATACGTAGTTTATTTTGCTTTGTCTTTCCTATTTTTAAATGGAGTTCTTTTCATTACTTTTATTGGATTGGATTGTTAACCGCTTTGATCCTTTTTGGCAAATTGGATGGTATATAAAGATTTTAATAAACATAAACATTTATACCTCAGAAATTGCACAGACCTCAACCGTTAAAGGAATTCCCTGTGTCTCTTATGTTTCAGTGGAGTTTGATTGCTTTAGTACCAACTGAGGAGGGTGCTGTTCTCCACTGCAGAAGGGGAAGAGTTTCAAGTTCTTAAAGCGATACCCTTCTGCACTTTTGCGGGAAGTGGGAGTCAGCAGCTCAAGTAAGGACTCCTGTGTATCCTAACAGAACCCAGATTATCAAGGTAAGAACCTAATCTGTCGTCCCTCACTGGCATTACCTCTGCCTGGAAATCCAGTAAAATTCAGGCCTTGTCTCAGCGCTGCACACATTTGGGTTTGGGATAATTATATGTAGTATAATAGATTAATTAAGATGAAAATCAGACATTAACTTTTGGGGAAAATCTGGATGGGTGTCAAGTAGTGCTGCCTGATTCAGGAAAAAAAAAAATTGATTCGATTCAGCCTATTGAATCGATTTTTCGATTCAATTCGATTTTCCTGCTCAATTGGGTATTTTTTTCAAACATCCTGGTGGGTTTATTTTATAGCCTATTCACCCACTCCACCCCCCTTTGCCCTCTCCCACCCACACTGGTGCTGTGGTGTAAACAAAATAAACAAACAAAAAAGACTTTTCCTCTCTATGTTAAATCCTACCTCATGTTCGCAGTCTAATACCAGCTCTGGCAGGATACACATTTCAAATCTGACATATTGTAATCACAAGGATAGCACAAGAGTGTGTGTGTGTGTGATATATCATGGTAAAAGATTGCTAATCATGCAGGATTATATGAGGAATTAGACAAGATAAAGTGAACCTACCGAAATAACGTGATCTTACAAATGTGGGATAACCTCAAAGGCTAGGTTAGCCTTTAGAAAGCTAAACAACTATAAAACCAAAAAATGTGCAAGGTTGCATAACATCAAAAAGAGAAACAAAAGTAAAAAAATAAATAAAAAAAGTAAAAAATAGTGCTATATGGTGTCATAAAAGTAAAAATTAGGTGAGAAAATAATGACTCAAAAAAGTGGAGCACAAAAAGCTCTACTACAACCATAAAGTGATAAAAGGAGGAGCCTCAAGCACAAGGGATTACCAAAATGGACCCAATTTAAACCGGATAAATGGAAAACCAATCATATAACTACAAAATAAAATACCATGACGTTAAAACGTAATTATAGTAAACAGCGTAGCATGGCTTAAAACAACAGTACTAATGTAGGATAAAATATAAAATAAAATCTTATAAAAACATGAAGAGAGAATTAGTGAAAAGGGGCAAAAACACGACAGCAAAGAAACTAAAAGTTCACGGAGGAACGTGCAGAGATCAACCTGTGCATATAATGTGATACAAGCACCAATGTGCAAGAGCGATCCAAGTGAAATGATGGGAAACCTAAATAAAAATGGTCTAAACCTAGTCTGGCCACCAGGTAGCACAGAATCTGGGCGCAGGAAACACGATAATATAGGACACTGCCACAAGAGAGTAAAAGCACAAACATGTGCACAGAAACTCAAGTGACAAGACGCTCCTAACAAATAGTATGAGGATACGTACTGACAACGGCAGATATGTGAAAGGAGGCAGGACTCAGCATGCACATAAGAGACTAGAAAGATAATAAGGACCGTGCAGGAAATCCAACAACAAATATAAATGTAAAATGAAGTAGTGTTAGCACTGATATGCTAGAAACGATCCAAACAAGAGAAGATATAGATCGACTAAAAAGTGAATACATAAATAGAACTTACCCAAATAGAGCCGCAAATAGGCACAGGATATGCAGTGTAAAAAGATGCTGTGGGAAACAGAAAGCAAGGTATGCTAGGGGAATGTGACGTGGAGGCACATGATTGGAGGAGAACAATACCATGTGATGAACTGTGTGAGAGAGTAAGGGGCTCTGCCTAAACTATCAGCCGGATTGTAGGCAGTGCAAAAGGGGGGGGGGGGGCTGAGGCAAAATTACATGAAGGCACAGGAAGGAGGGCATCAAATCAGGAGGCAGATTTTTTTTAAAAAAGAAATCGATTCAAATCGATTCACCCAAAGTGAAATCGGGCAGCACTAGTGTCAAGTACCTATCCAGATTTTCCTCAAAGGATAAGTCTGATTTCCATCTTAACTAATCTGTTGTACTACATATACTTTTTCCAAAACCATATGTGTGCAGCACTAAGGTAGCAATAGGTTAATGCATCCATTCAATCCCTTCCACCTTCATGCATCAGTTGAAGACCAGCTGAAGTGCAAAGGATATTACACAAGCTCAGAAGCTCCTGCAGATGTTTTTTTTCTGGGCTCTAGGAGAAAGATCAGTCTGTGGTTCTGCTGATGACATCACCATTTGTGCGGCTGCATAATCCTGCAATCTGTGGAGAACTGTTATAAGCAAGTAACACCACTTTCTGGAGTTATATAAATAAATGGGGTCTATACTTACTTGTGATTTCATCTCTTGTAACTCTTTTTGTGTATTTTCTCCCTAGGGTGAGATTAAGGTCCCAGTATGCATTGAGGATGAGTGTAACCCTGATCTCCCCCCATCTGCCATTCTATACCGTCCAGCACGTCAGTATGTTTATGGTGTCCTCTTCAGCCTTGCAGAGACACAGCGCCGACTAGAACGTCTTGCCATGCGTCGACGTGTCCCTATAGAAGGTAATTTATGTCTGAATTTCTGGAGTAGTTGAAAACTGAGCATTTCTGAAAAGCTACAGGTGCTAATTTAACCTTTCAACCATTCAAGAAGCAGAAGTTCATTGAGCAGAACACTTGTTAGCCTCTCTATGCTTGGGTACAGACTGATGGGAGGAGCTAAGTTAGCCTATGATGTACCCTAGAGGCGGAGTGAAAAACTTATAGTTCTCTTTTGCAACCATGTGGGTAAAGGGAAATAACCCTATGGTCTAGGACAGGGGTGCCCACACTTTTTTGGCTTGCGAGCTACTTTTAAAATGACCAAGTCAAAATGATCTACCAACAATAAAATTTTTAAAAAACACAAAGCACACTGTACGCAGAGAAAATGTTAATTATCATTTATATTCAGGGTTTTTTTTTTCAAATTGGTCAAGGCAGATGAATTTAAAATATGCAATGTCGCCTTAGTAACAACTATACAAAAATAGACAAATATACTCCCTCCCTTTTTACTAAACCGTGATAGCGGGTTTTAGTGCAGGGAGCTGCACTGAATGCCCCGCGCTGCTCTCAACGCTCATAGGCTCCTTGTGCTAAAATCCGTTACTGCGGTTTAGTAAAAGGGGGCCATAGTGCAAAATATAGACAGCAGCTATAAATTCTCAAAACGGACACATTTTGATCACTAAATTGAAAATAAAATCATTTTTCCTACCTTTGTTGTCTGGTGATTTCATGAGTCTGGTTGCACTTTCTTCTTCTGACTGTGCATCCAATATTTCTTCCCTTTCTGCCTCCTGCATGCTTCATCTCCTCCAGACCTCATTCCATTCCCCAGCCAACATCTCTGTCCTTCCATGAGTCCAACTTTTTCTTCCTCTCTCCCTGCCACCCTCCCCTTTCTTTCGTTCTTTCTTTCTCCCTCCCCAAGCCACTGCCGGGGCTGTCATCTGGGAATAGGCCCCCAACCCACCGCCGACTTCTGAGCCCCCAAGCCACCGCAGACACCGCCGTTGCTGAGTTCTTCATTTTCCGACACTGCAACAGGCCAGCAGCCTTCTCCCTAACGTCAATTCTGACGTTGAAGGGCCCGGAACTTCCTCTCCGACGTCAGAATTGACATCGGGGGGAACACTTCTGCAGGAAAAGCTTGGGGCGGTGGTGGGGAACGTAGGGGAGAGGAAGGCTGATCGGCTCAGTAGATCGCGAAGGCAACGTGAGCCTATCACGGAGCCCGGGATGGGCTCCGTGATCGACCTCACGTTGCCTTCGAAACCTACCGGTCGATCGCGATTGACGTATTTGGCTCCCCTGGTCTAGAATGTCTCACCTGCCTACTGGAAAAGAGCTTACCAGGGTAAGTACATAATTTCCTTATACTATACATCAAAATCAACTGATTTTTGTCCATCCTTATGATTCTTAGAGGTTCCATTATCAAAGCAAGAAATTAAGTGAAAGAAGAAACCTCTGATATTTAAGTGAGTTAGATACTGGCATTTTATTGCTTGCCTTTTCAAGTTCAAGATCAAGATGAATTATTATAGGGTACTGTAGATTTTTTTGTTGCAGAAGGCTAATACACCATCTAGATTTACTATCCTGTGAAAATGTGTTAGTGTTATTCTTGTACAATCCCCCTTTATTCTGGGACCAGTGGATTTATGCATACTTTGCCGCCAGACACTGTAGGAAGCCTCAAATGATTGAAGCCTTAACTCTTCCCTTTGCTAGCATATCCTGGAGCATGTCCCTTAGACACCAGACTTGCTTTCTACAAGCCAGCCTCTAGGAGCTTATCTCTTCTGCTCGTGTTTCTTTTGCTAGTTTTCAGTATTTTTTTCAGTTTCCTTTGCCTTTGTGCTATGGAAGTTTCCTGAGGAGACATCCTTGTGGCGGGAGATCGCAAACTGTTGGAGAATGTGTACTGGGGGGTGCCCTGCATGGCAGTAAGCCCCCTGTACTGTCTACAGGACAGATTGGGGCTCCGGGATCAAGAGCTAGCTCACCCCAGGTTCATCCGCTAGTGGGTGTAGCGCAGGCTGAGCGGTTCTGTAAAGGTGCGACTGGAATCGGAGCTGAACTGCGTGCCTCACGCAGGTGGTTGTGTAATGTATCCAAGGGTGGCAGAAGTCACCGGCCATGGTGGTCGGGCTGGTGGGGCAGTCAGAAGACTTGAACTCCAGTTTCCTGAGGCTTTAGATCTCCCTACATGCTGTTCCAGCATTTCCTGCACTTTCTCCCATTCCGCACAATGGAATAGTGAGTAACAGACTGACAGCCTGTTTAACGATTGGGGGGTCTTAAAAACGGGGTTTTGGGTGGTTTCCATGCATGCCCTACTCCTCCCTACCTCTAAAACTCCAAATTTTCATTTTCTAGGGATTCCTGTTCCTTTCCCAGGCCATTTTATTGCAAAATCAGCACTTCTGTGGCCATCTTGGATTTTTCCTGATTTGAATAAAACTATATTTTTTATAGTTAGGAATTTAGTTTTGGCTCCAAATTTCACAGATGGCCTTCCCAGGTCGGGATGTAATGAATTCATGCCTCGTTTGTGGCAGATGGCTGTCAGATGGACAGCCGTGTTCCATGTGCACTGTTGCCCTCGAGAGGGGCGAAGTTTGTACAGATGTGGTGATTTCCAGCTCATGGGAGAATGTCCTTGAGCCTTCTGCCCCAGTTTATGCAAAAATCACATCTGGGGACTCTTGGGAGAACATAAAATGCAAATGTGGTTCCGGAGAAAAGCCTCATATAAGTTTTCTAAGCACTCTTGAGTCTGAGGTGCACAGGGTGGCTCTCGCCATGAGAGATCTTTTCCCCCCGGAATTTGTGAATATACTCTATTAGGCATATTTAGTTAAGAAGTCCATGCCTGTGGTCCCTCTTCCCCCCCCCCCCGGGCCGTTTGTATAGACTACGCCTCCACTGGACCCGAGCCTTTCACTTTGTTCTCTGGCAGGGATCCTGGAGCGGAGATGCCCGCGATTGCTTAGGGCACTCTCAATCCCTCTGCTCTCGCAGGGAGGTTCGGCATCGTCTAGAGATGTGGCAAATTTGACTGAGCTCCGCGATCAGGATCCTTGTGGGTCCTGGGACCTGGCTGACAATCCCACAATATGCAGGTTCTTCAATCCTGCTCGTTATTACGGAATCAGGGAGTGGGTCATTGGTATGGGCAGACTCGATGGGCTATAGCCCTTTTCTGCCGTCAATTTCTATGTTTCTATGTTTCTATGTTTCTAATCTCTGCAGGAATTAAAGCTGCAGCCCGATCAGCCAGTCCAGGTGGCATGTTCTCTCATGAGTGATCAGAGGCTGCTAACTGCCTCCTTTCCTGATAACTCCGATGTGGTTAGTATCCTGTCAGAGATTTTGGATAACCCAGAGGGTCCCTTGAGATGTTCTCGTGGCGGTCGGATTTACGAAGCACTTTGCTTCTCCAAAGATGGATTCAGCTGTGGCTCAGGTCACCAAGTATACTTCCCTCCCTTCTGATGGAGGGGTGGTTCTGAATGATGTTCAGACAAATGTGTGGATTTTATCCTTAAACACTTTTTTTGTTTCGGCTGCAGCCGGTGTCAAGGCGGCCCAGTTTCATTCTTCGTTGCTCGGGCATGCCACTCCAAACTGCGCCATGACCTGACACTGTGGTGCTACGTGATTTGGACTTTCTCATCTCCAGGGTGAATTATATGGCTGATGTAATATTGAAAGTTTTTGCCAAGCTGGGTGCTTATTCAGTGGCTGCCCGGAGGTTGCTGTGGTTCAGGTGGTGGTCTAGGGACTCCTCCTCTAAGATCACCTTGTGCAAGTTGCCCTTTAAGGGACTGCTTCTGTTCAACCAGGATCTTGGATGGCTGTATGGGAAGTATAGAAGACCGCACACCCAAGGCTTTGCCTGGGAACAGGTCACGTCCCACCAGGAGTTTGGGATGTTCTACATTTCACCCGTTTCGATGTCCTACCTTCTCAGGGCAGAAATATTCTTCGTCTTCTAGGCCCTGTTTCGAGGGGAGGGGGGGTGTCTGGCCGTTAGCAGTCCTCAAATAGGTGTCTTGCAGACCCCCCCCTAAAAAACAGTTCTGACACCAGGCCCCTGGCACCTCTCCTGCACATTGGGGGGCAGCTGTCTGCCTTCCTAGTTGAATGGGAGACCGTCCCATCTGACCACTGGGTCTTGGAGGTACTCCGCAACAGGCTCATATTGAAGTTTCTCTATCCTCTCTGAGTACTTTCTTGATTCCTTTACAGGCTGCTCTGAGAAGGCACTTTGGGTACAGGCCAGTGCCTGGTGGTAAATGATGCATAAACCCACTGGTGCCGGAATAAAGGGAGGATTTACAAAAAAGAAGATTAGCAACGGGTAAGAACCTAATCTTTCGTTAGTAATCAGGCCCCATTATTGATGATGAAATTTGCATTAAATAATGCACGATAAAGTGCAATAATATGTGTTAATATATAAATATAGGTTAGTAAATCTAGTTCTTAATTTGTGACTAAGGAAATGGAAGGTAAAGTGATTTTTCCTAAGTTACAAGAAACATCAGTGGGAGAAGTAGAATTTGATCCCTGGCATTCCTGGTGTTTGTTTTTTCTGTCCTACCTACAGTATGGGCTATACCAGTGGTCTCAAACTCGCAGCCTGGGGACCACATGTGGCCCGCCAGATACTATTTTGAGGCCATATGTTTATCATAATCACAAAAGTAAAATAAAACAGTTTCTTGATCATAAGTCATGCCACAAGTTCCCCCACTCCCTCATCCTTAAAAAATTAATAATAAATTAGGTGAGGGGATGCTCATTTCCTCCTGGTAAAGGTCCAGCCCCTACCCACCCCCAACGCTGGGACCTGCCCTCCGACAATCTCCCTGACAACCCCTTTACCTTTTCATTGAAAGTTGGGCAGGAGGGATGCCCACTCCCTCCTGCCAGCATGCCCACCTCTTCAAAATAGTGGGCCTTTCCCTTCCCAATGCATCCTGGAAGGGCCTTAGGTATCTGAGACAATCAAGGCCTTGGACCCTTCTCAGTGCATCCCAGAGGCATCAGGCAGGGACAGAAGGCCCTGATTGGCTCAGTTGCCAAAGGCCTTTTCTCTGGGAGGGGCCTAAGCAAATCTGGGCCTTAGGCCCCTCCCAGTGCATCCCAGAATGCACCAGAAAGGGGAAGATCCACCATTTTGAAGAGGCAGGCTTGCCGGCAGGAAGGAGTTGGCATCCTTCCTGCTGATCTGCAATTTAAATGTAAGGGGCTTTTCGGGAGGTTTGAGGGGAGAAATTTTTTAAATATTTTTTTATTTTTTAAGATTGAGCATCAGGGCCTTTACCAATCGATGCTCAGGCACTGATAGGAAAGTAAGACTACTACAGCTTAGACCCTGCTGGTAAAGTTTGCACAGGAAACCTTGTATTTCCCTGCTGTGCATTACATGGAGTGTTGATTAGAATACTAATGATCTCCTTGTAATGCATTAGCATATGACGATCGTAGCAGTCATGGAGAACCCTTATGAGCATTGGCAGGAGTTTCCTTGCAAGGGAACTTTTTGTACTTTGGGGCCTCAGGGGCATAGCCAGACTCCCAATTTTGGGTGGGTCTCAACCCAAAGTGGTGAGTATGAGAACCACACCCTGAGCCGGCATCTCTGTCTCACCTCAGGCTATCAGGCATCTCTCAACTCTCCTCCTTCTAGCACGTGTACCTTTTAAACTTTCATTTCTTTGCTGGCAGCGAGCCTTCCCTTTAACTTGCTTTCACCTTTGTGGAAATAGGAAGTTGCATCAGATGGAAGGTTCATTTTGTACAAGGTGGGAAGAGGGAGGAGGGGGAGATCTAAAAGACATTCAATCATCTGCTGGGGAGGGGATGATGTTGGGAGCCTTCAGCTGGCAGGGCTTGGGAAGCCCTGCCAACCACATCAGAAATGCGCCACTGCTGGGTGGCCCAGTTCCCACCTGGACCCATCTGTGGCTTTATCGCTGGTAAGTCTCACTGCTGTACAGTTTGACTTGTGGAAAAAAATGCTTACAAGAGGATGGCTTTGGGGAGGCATGGTGTTGGCTTATTTAAAGAACATTTTCTGTGTTTTCTGGTGTGAATAGAAACGTAGACATATGATAGCGGATAAAGGCCAAATGGCCCATCCACAGTATCCACTATCTCCTCTCCCTAATAGATCCCATGCGCCTGTCCCACTCTTTCTTGAATTCAGACAGTCTTTGTCTCCACCAACTCTACCGGGAGCCTATTCCACACATCTACCACCCTTTCTGTAAAAAAGTATTTTCTTAGATTACTCCTGTCTATCACCTTGTATCTTCATCCTATGCCCTCTCATTCTGGAGCTTCGTTTCAAATGGAAGACTCGCCTCATGCTCATTATGCCATGTAGGTATTTAAATGTCTCTCTCATATCTCCCCTCTCCTGCCTTTCCTCTAAACTATACATATTGAGATCTTTAAGTCTGTTCCCATATGCCTTATGACAAAGACCACTGACCATTTTAGTAGCCTTCCTCTGGACCAACTGACCCCTTTTTGAAGGTGTGGCTTCCAGAATTGTACACAGTATTCTAAATGAGGTCTCGTCAGGAAAGGAGAGTAACTGGTACCAACACAAATACATCTTCTTTACAACTACTGTGCTGTAGTTGGGAGGGAAGTAGGGAGAAGAATCTGAGGTTAGAAAGAAAGGAGAAAACAATGCCCCACCCTGGCACTGAAGCAATAATATGTCTCTCTCTTTCTTTTTCCCCCCCTGACTTCCACAGTCCCACCTGTGATCATAAAGGAGTGGTCTGCTTACAAGGGAAAATCTCCCCAGACTCCAGAGTTAGTTTCCGCACTGACTTTCAGGGAATGGACCTGCCCCAATCTGAAGAAACTATGGCTGGGGAAAGCAGTGGAAGATAAAAATCGCAGGATGAGAGCTTTCCTGGCCTGCATGAAGTCAGATACACCCAGCATGCTTAACCCAGCTAATGTCCCCACTCATCTGTTGCTGATGTGCTGTGTCTTACGGTAAGTGATATGTCTATATGCTTTTATCTCTTGGTCATCCATGTTATCTGCTGTTCTGAGGTGTATTTTAGAGGATGTAGATTAATGTCCTGTTTCCACCTGCTAGTCTCTCTCACCTATTCAGATAATTTTTTCAAAGGACAATCAGGATAGCAGCATCAGTATGGGAGAGATCTTCCTACAGAACACAAGGATGGAGCAGTGATGAAGGTTAAGATCTTTCTAAAGAGATCAACTACACAAGTGCAGGAGTTCCTCTTTGGTGTCTTTGCACAGGGCCATTTCACTACTCATTACTCCCCGTAGGGCCCAATTGTGCTTATTTTTGTCATCTTGATTTTTCTTCCTTAAAATATCTTTGGGGTTTTTTTCTATTGTATATGAAGTTTCTTTTTTTTTTTAATCTTTTTAATATTGCCTTAGTTTACACTGGCAATGGTGCATCAGGTAGCATTGGTGGACATTTTTACCATAAAGTACACAATCACTTGGCAGGTTTAAGTTTTGCTGTGTTGCACTAGGAAGCTGACCAAACAAATTATTAATCAAATGAGCCTCAGACGCCCACGAGGACTTCAAAATCCCTGCTGCATTGGCAAAGCTATATTCAGCTTAATGTTCACAATATCATAGGCTCCTCTTGCAGTCGGGGGAAGCATAGTAAAAAATACTTGAAGGCACTAAAACCTATTGAGAAAAACCTACACTTCTAACAACCCCGGCCGCAGAGCTTGAAATGTATTCATAGTAATAACCACAGCAACACTGGACGTAGTTATCAACAATGGTTCCAATCCACTCTACTTAACTCATAAAGCTGACATCCTTCTTTCTTGAGTCCATACGTTAGCCATGCCATGCTGCCCTCCGGACATGCAATTGTAATCCAACTTGTAATAGAAGAGCAGTCAAATTCACACACTCTCAACAAGATCCTTGTTTTGCCAAAAGTCTGCTGCTTCAGGAGAAAAGGGTTCTCTTTATTTTCATGGAAAATCCATTTTCGCAAAAAGAGCTTCTCAAACTATGACAATGACTTAACAGTGGTGTGAGGATTTAAACCTCCGCTCTCAGATTCACCAATCATTGATTCATTTTGTTTTTTCCTCTGTTGCCGATGGAGGCACGTATGAAGTTTAAGTTTGGATGTTTTTGCTTTAAGGTAGTATTCGGTTTAGCCCCTAAATATATAACTGACCTTTTCTCTTTCTCAACCAATAGACATAAGAGAAGCTCACACTTGAATTTTGTTTCTCCACTGGTTAGAGGATGTAAATTTAAAAGTCATCATCAACATCTTTTCTCATATCAAGCAGTACTATGGGGATAAAGATCTGGAACAATTGTTTATGCTTGCTAATACTTATGGGGAATTTAGGAGACACCTAAAAACATATCTGTTCCTGAAGTACTTAGGCAGCTGATTTGTACAATCTCTCCCACAATAACTGATATCTAGAGCTGTTAGTCACTAGTTTTTAACTTGTTAGTTCTACTCAATTTGAAGCATTATTAATCATTGTAAACCGCATAGAACTTCATGGTCCTAAACTAAACTAAACCTTAAGTTTGTATACCGCATCATCTCCACAAAAGTAGAGCTCGACACGGTTTACAGGAATTAATATAGAAAGGAACTCCAATGGAAAGAGGAAGGGCTTAGTAAAAAGAAAGAAAGAGGGACTTAGTATAATGGAGAGGGAGGGAGTAGTTACATTTTAGAGAAAAGCCAAGTTTTCAAATGTCCTGTGGTATATAAGCTGTTATTATTATTCACCATATAATCCCAGAAAGTATACTCAGTTCCTCAGCACTATGTCTGAAAACACACAGAATGCACATCTGTATGTATGGGGCTTAGATACCACATACCATTCTATGAATCTTTGTGGTTATTGAGCATTTTGAGAAACTCTTCAGCTCCCCAAAACCCAATCTAGGTCCATCAACATTGGTGGAATTGACCTCCATAAGTCCTGATGCTTTACCAGTGATTCATTAACATCAAGGAAGCATCACTTTCCCTCAGAGTTAAGCACTGAGAGACAGCATAGAACCAAAGCATTGTTTGCCTCATCTAAAAAAAAACAATTATTCCATCAAAGAACTCTGATGCAGAGTACTTAATAAAGGCAAAAAAGCATAGTCTTTGATCCTTTGTGCATGATGACAGGAGAACGAAAATCCTGGTAACAGTTACATCACTTCACAAGTTTCCTTGCAGACAGGACCATCCTTGAGCACATCTAGGAGAATGTAGCAGCTTTCTGAGACCTAGGTCAGAGACAACTCTGACCCAGGAAGATGTTGCCCCTTCTCCTGGACACCATATGTCTTTAGAAGGATTCAGAGAAAGTTGACTCCATCTGGCAAACATCACTGCATTGGTACTAGCTGCATTGATATCATGATTCCACTAAAATAATGCTGATCAAGCTTCTATCCAATTTGACCCTGCTTGACGGAGGAAGTGATGTCACCAGCCTGCATGGACAGCTGAGTGCCACATGCCTTACTTTGAAATCATGTCTCATCTGCTTCTTTTAGAGGAGCTTTGCGCCTACTGTTGTGGCTGTTTAAAGAGGAAAGTTGTCTGCCTAGCTTGGTGGTGTGAATGGCCCAACTCGCTTGCACAAATTAGAAAATTTATGCATATCAACCCAGTGGCCTAGGAGTGTCCAAGATGGGGGCGTACTATTCCGGCGGAGTCTGAAACACTGTCGGAAGACATTCCCACCGGGCATTCAGCTCCTCTACAGACAGATCCCATGCAGGAGGTAAAAGAATTATTGCAGATAATTAGTGGGGATGTCAAAATGGTGCAGGAAGAACTAGCTACAGTGACAGCAGAACTTTGGATGAATGAGATGGAGGAAAATCAGGATAAGTTGCTTGATTTGGAAGCCCATGCAAAAGAGATGCTTACCCAATAAACTTTCATGCTTGATAAGATGGAAGACCTAGAAAATCGGAGCAGGTGCTCCAATATTTGCATCGGGATATCCCTGAAGTGGCTGAATATAACAACTTTGAGCAAGTGGTGCAAAAGATTGCTAGCTTGTTACTTTCAAAAGATTTCTCCTTGGTCCCTCCTGAGCCCCATATGTATAGAGCGAGCCCATAGAGCACCGTTGGTGCCCTGCAGAAATAAACCCAGGCATATTATTGCGTGTTTTCAAGATTTCAAAATTAAAGAAGTGATTATGAGATCTGCAAGAGTGAAAGGGATTGTAACCTGGGACACCTATGATAATAATAATAATAATAACTTTATTCTTATATACCGCCATACCCAGAGAGTTCTAGGCGGTTTACATCAATTAGCAAATGACCTGCATTGAAAAGCAGATTTACAACAAATTACAAGCAGATTTACGATAAATTACAAGCAGATTTACGATAAATTACAGCAATTTACAATGATGAATTATAACAATTTACAACAGTCAGCAATGAAATTACAGCAGTTTACAACAGTCTGCATTGAAGGGAAGATTTACCACAATTTAACAGAAATTGCAGCTTTGATCGAACTAGACAAGGGAAGTAGAGAGTGCGAAAAAGGGAGGGTCTGGTGAAGGAGGAAGGGGGCAGGGGTGGGGCAGGTGTTATGTGGGGTGAAGGGATTATTAAGGGTCGTTTTTGCTGAATAGGTAAGTTTTTACTAGTTTTCTGAAGGCAAGGTAAGTGGGGGCCTCGAGTATCATCTGGGCTAGCCATGGGTTCGACTTGGCTGCTTGGAAAGCAAAAGTTCTATCGAGGAATCTTTTGAGAAGACAGTGTTTTGGCGAAGGGAAGGCAAACAGTTGAATTCTGCGTGATGTCCTGTTGTTGCAATAAAGGTTAAAGTGGGTATTTATGTAGCTTGGAGAAGAACCGTTAACCGATTTGTAGCATAAGCATTCGAATTTAAAAAGAACTCTAGATTCAAATGGCAGCCAGTGTAGTTGGTGGTAGAAAGGGGTGACATGTTCCCATTTCTTTAGGCCAAAGATGAGGCGCACTGCGGTGTTTTGGATTATTTTTAGTCTCCTGGTAGTTTTCTTTGTGGCGTTAAGGAAAATGATGTTGCAGTAGTCGAGAATGCTGAGGATGGAGGATTGTACAAGTAGGCGGAATGCAGTGTCATTGAAGTATTTTTTTATGGTGCGAAGTTTCCAAAGTACCGAGAAGCTTTTCCTAACGATGAGGTCGGTATGGTTTTCTAGGGATAGGTTTTTGTCCAGCGTGACTCCCAGAATTTTTATGGTCGGATCGAGGGGGAAGGTCATTCCTTTTAATTGAATTGTGGTTTCCTTGATTTTATCTTTGGGGGAGGCTAGGAAGAATTTTGATTTGTTGGGGTTTAATTTCAGTCTTAATGAAAGCATCCAGAGTTCTATCTGGTTGAGAATGTTTGTAATGTGGTCGAGTAGTTCTTGTGAAAAGTTGGTTAGTGGGATGGCTATTGTGATATTGTCTGCATAAATGAAGAATTTGAGATTTAGGTTGTGTAAGAGTTTACCTAGGGAGGCTAGGTATATGTTGAATAGGATGGGGGATAGGGGGGAGCCCTGCGGGACCCCACAGGTGTTAACCCAGCAATAAGAGAAAGAGTTATTCTTGAATACCTTGTATGATCTATTTTGTAGGAACCCCTGAAACCAGTTGAGGACCTGGTCTGAGATGCCAATGTGAGCTAGGCATTCAAGAATGGTGTGGTCGACCAGGTCAAAAGGTCGAGATATATCAAGGTCTCATGGCAGTAACCCTATGGAGGAGAGTGGACCTAAGATCCCTGCTGGTACATGTCAGGGGGCTTAATATTAAATATCGTTGGAGGCATTCCTTTGCTATTCTTTTCCATTTGGTAGGCAAGCTTTGTGCGGTTCGTACCCTGGAGGAGGTGGCCCTGTTGTTTCCATTGGAGAAATTTACTACATGTGCCTCCCCTCCCCCTGATACACAACAGAGCTCTCAACTAAGAGATCAGAGGGGGTGGCGTTCACGTTGGCAACGGGTGGCTTGAAGGGGGGTGGCAGACTGACACGACATTCTACAGAAGATCCTCCATTCGTGAAATAACTAGTTTAGCGAAAGTAACATAACTGAGAATGCGGGCATAGAAGTCAAGATTCTGTGCCTGGTCAGCAGTTTAAGTGGGGTAGAGAGTCCATTGAAGATGACCCTCACACTGAATGGTCCGTGGAAGCAACTTACATAGAAATGTGTAAAAGTCGAGGTTTTAATTTTGTCAGATGAATTGAGGTTTCCTAAATAGTTGAAGAAATGGGCATCTCAGCAGGTACAGTTTGGAAAATATAATTGACAAAAAGTTGAGCGTGCCCAAGGTTACTGCAAGATGGGTTCCAAAAATGCTGTCGCCATGTGCTGTCAGGAGATCTTGGAGATGCTCCATGAAGAAGTGGTGAATTTTTTTCATTGTTTGGTGACTGGAGATGAGACTTGGATCTTTCACAGGGATCCTGAGTCCAAAAGGAGTCAATGCAGTAGAAGCAACCCCAAAAAAGTTAAAGACAGAAAAATCTGCAAGCATGGCAACTGTCTTGTGGGATGATGAAGGACTTTTGCTTCTGGAGTTCTTGCCACACAAGACTACTAAAACTAGTTATGCCAACACAATGATCACTTTGTGGGAGTCGATCAAGGAGAAAAGAATAGAAAAACTCAAAGCAGTTGTGCTGTTTCTTCAATTAACAATTAACAATCGGGGGGGGGGCATGGCTTGGAGGTACAGCTGGATGGTCGGGTGAAGATTGAGCTCTGCAGTTACAAGCTTTATGAAAGAAGTTTTAAGCTACTAAATTAATTTCCTTCAGTGATAATTGAAAGTTTAGTTTCAATAATGGCTTCGAGCAAACAGACGAAGAATGAAGTGGCTGGCACAGGATCGGGGAGTGCTAAAAGATCAAAATTAGAACCTGTGACTCCTTCGAAAGTGCCGTTGCCCAAAGAAGATAACGGTGACATTTTAGCTCAGCAGAAGCTAATCACTGATATAGTTTCGGACAATGCTCAAAAGCTGAAGGAGGTGAAGGACGAAGTCAGAATCCTCACAGCACATATGGAACAGATCGAAATAAAAATAGATCAAATGGAAAAAAGAACGGCAGCAAATGAAACTGAAATACGAAAATGCAAATCATATAGAGAGAAAATGGATGCTGTCTCTAAAGAGTTGGAGGATTGTATTAATAGGGGGAAAAGGAATAATTTAAGAATTATTGGGCTCCCGGAGGGAGTTGAAAATAATGATGCAATCTCTTTCCTCAAAAACTTTCTCCCTAAGATCCTGCCTCTCAAGTCAAAGTATCCATTAGAATTTGAGAGGGCTCATAGGATCCCTGCAAGAAGAACTGGTAAAGATCCGAGGCCACGTCCACTGATTTTTAAGCTTTTAAGGCATCAGCAAGTCATGGAAATTATATGGCTGGCAAAAGAAAATAAAAATTTGAAGTGTCAGGATTCAAAAATTCATATAGTGTCAGATTTCGCTAAGTCTACTGCTGAAAAAAGGAAAAGATTACTTGATCTACGGCCACAAATGAGACATATAGGGGCCGAATATGGCTTGATATACCCTGCTATAATGAGGGTTACCTATGCCAATAAGTCAATGAGTTTTGAGGATCCTGAAAAGTTAAAGGTATTTTTGGAAGCATGTGAACAACCGATGATTTCATAAAAAGGAGAGAAAAAAAAGGGAAAAGTCATTCACTTTTAATATCGTATTTTTTTTTGATTGATTTTTTAAGAATTTTATTTAAACATAGTGGAGATTGGTATGTAAGGCATTGCGTAGAGTGTAAGGTGGAATCTTTTTTTTTTTTTTTTAAATTCTTTATTCATTTTATATTTTACATCAAGTGCACAGAAAATATCAACAATTAAATTAATACATCACTTGAAATTCCACAAATTTCTCCTTAATTAAGATTTATCCCCATCCCTTCCACCGTACTAATCTCAAATAATATATATAATATAATAAATTCTGTCCTTCCCTTCATATCAAATAATGAAAATCAAAAACCCACCCCCCACCCCATACTTTCATTTATGTTAAACATCGAAAAATGATATCTAATTATTACAATAATTTATTAATGGTTCCCCACACATCCTGAAATTTTTTAAAATACCCTTTTTGAACAGCTAAAGTTCTTTCCATTTTATAAATGTGACACACTGATCTCCACCAAAAACTATAATTCAATCTGTTCAATTTTTCCAATTATATGTTATTTGCTGAATGGCAACTCCTGTTTGTTAGGTGGAATCTTTTTTGAATTAACTGTTATAACCGTCCTGGATGCACAGCATTAATAGATAAAATTCTATTTAGAATACTTGAAAAGATGGCTCGTGAAGATATGCAGAATAGATGGTCTCCAAGGCTTTTAGATTCTATTTAATAATTATTTCACATTTGGTTGAAAATATGAGCTTGCGTCATATTAATGAGCTTGTAAGATTTTGAATGTTAATTGGAATACATACAGTAATAACAGAAAAGGTTATTACTGTATGTATTCCATGGCATGGCATATACAATAGTGGTTCGGGCTCCTAAGTTTTCCCATAATGATGGACGACAAAGGGAGTCATAGCATTGTTATGGTTAGACAGTCGGGTTTCTTTGAAGATTTCAAAGGGAAGATCAGAATGTCTTTCTTACTTAGAGCCCGGGACCAGCAATCCTTCTTCACAGTGCTATGCTTTAAAGAAGTATTGGAATTGTCCAAATGTGCGTTGTCAACAGTTATCAGCAATATAGCAATAACCATCTAATGAACTTATTATCGGCTCAGTCATCGTTGTGGAATGATGCAGAGAAGCTGACTTTGTTATGGAGTCTGAGGGTCGTGAACTATTTGGCAGCTACTTAGTTTTCTTTTGTAATCTTTTTGACAATGAGCTGTGCAGGGCTTCCTATGTTAATGGTTTCAACCTCGGACTGCTGCTGTTCTTCCGGGTTAAAGGAAGCACGGAAACAGCCCATATGCCGGGGAAAACCAGTCCTAACATAAAGGATCATTTGCTGCAAGACATGAGAGGATGTGGTGAGAGTTACCAAACTTCTTCTTGAAGACACATAAATATGGGTTATACCCACAAGATATCGTGTTTTATTACGAGATTCTTCTTCTGAGGTCATGGGATTGCATTATGTATCAGGCTACGCTCACCTTTTGTTGGTTCCTAATCTGGATTTACTATGCAGACCTACATATTGTCAAATATATTTTATTGAGCACCAACAAAAACAACAATAAGAAAACGAGTACAAAGAACAACAAGGCAGCTCCAAATTTCACACAAAAATCCACCAAACTCTCCCCACCAACCCAACCCTCAACCCATCCCCCCCTCTCTCACTGATACAAACAAAGTACAATAAACAAAGGAAAAAACAACTACCTGGGGCCTAGCAGTTCAAAAAGCGGCTACGAACCACCAGAGACAATGTGGTCCAAAAAGGCTCCCAAATTCATTGGAAGGCCCGTCCAGGTAAGGAAGAAATATCCTGGACTCCTCTCCGTTCCCAAGAAAGCAACATAATCATGTGATAACGCCAGAGGGAATAGTCAGGTGCCTCCGCTTCCATCCACTTAAGCAAAATGCATTTGATAGCAATCAAAGCAGCCCAACGAAGAAATGCATAGGCCCCGGGCCGATGGAAATGCAAGGAGGCTCCAAATAACACCAAGGCTGATCTCCTTACTGTAATGTTCCAAGTGCCATCTACAAAAAGAAAAACAGCGTCCCAAAAGGTCTGTATGGATGGACAAGACCAGAACATGTGGTTGAGACCTGTGTCCGGAGCACAACAGCGCCGGCAGTCCACAGTCGGGCAGAGCCCCGCCAGGAAAGCTCTCCAAGGAGAAATATATATGCGGAGAGTCAATTTGTAGTGTTCCCAAAAAATAGCATATTTACTATACAAAGGTAGCTTTTTGATGGCAGTCAAAATTACATCTTCAGAGAATTCCATATTTAAATCCGGCTCCCAAGCATCCCGCAATCTGAGACAATCAAATGCAGACCTACATATAAAGTTGCTGAAACTGCCTAAAACCCAGAAAATTGGACTGTCCAGGCCTGTTAGTTGATGTTAGGTCTGTCCTTCCTTGTCTTCATGCTGCGTTTCTACAAGAAGGTCAATTCTGATCTATACAGGACTTGTGATACATTTTCCACCTTTTTTGTGAAGCTTGACAGATGGGTATACTGACATAAGGTTGATAGATTAATATCAGCACAGCCCCCTGGGACTAGGGTGAAGCGTTTCACATAAAGAAGGTTCTTGTGTAGATAAACTATTTTCTCATACTCTTTTATTGTGAGTTTGACAATAAACTTGCTCCAGGAATGTGTTTTCAGGGAAGGAATTTCTGTTTAGATTCATATTTAACAGATTCATAAACAAATTAGAAAATATTTTATTGATTTGTATATTTTACTGATGAGTATAGTTTTATTTATTATTTGTCATTATCAAAATAATTATGATAGTATGCAGGATGATATAATTTAGTATTGAGATATTAAATTTATGATATATGATTTTCCTGTGTATAATAAATATAAAAGATGATAGTAGAATAAAGACGGGATGAAATAGAAAAAAAATTTAAATTGTATACTAATAAGTTTTAAGATGGGTACAATTTATAATAGCTTATACTAATTAAAAATTATATTAGAAGATTATTAAATTTGTGGAAATCCACTTTTATGTATAATGTAACCCCACTGTGGTCCGACCGGGACTCCACAGCGCTCCAAGTGGTTACTCTAGAAAAGAACACTAGCGTGTGACCCGGCCTGGAGTCAGCCTGCAGGACTGAACTGACACACTCAGGAACACAAATCAAAATCACACAAAAAGAAGTTTGACTGAAAGTATTTCTTCTTTATTCATCCAAGACATAAAGGTCAATACTCCATACACAAGGATGAAAACGGCAGAAGGCAAACACTCCAGCAAAACAAAATGCAAAACTGGAAACAAAATAAAACAGTTCAAAAATAAAGTCCAAACTGCAGCTGAGACCTCAGTGCTAGCACTTCCTGCTCCCAAACAGGATTGTCCAATATGCCAAAAATAAAGTTCTTTGCATCAGTTCTCACACTTTATAGTCCTTAACAGAACAAAGCCTTTGGTAGCAAATATGGTACTGCCGGGAAAAAGGAGAGTTTCTTAGGTTTTGCTAATAAAAAACCCACTAGTAATGGCTTTCACAAATTCCCTCCCAGGGTGACAGCAAAACCTCTCCCCAGAGACACTTCCAGCTTTACAGAAAAACAAAAGATTCTGAGCTCAAATCACTAGCTCTAAAATTCCACAGTTTCAAAAGCAAACAGTTTCTTGAAAAACAAATCTTACTGTTTGCAGCTGGTAATCAAGCCAACCTCCATGTCTTCAGGTAAGTTTCCACCAACTTCAGGAAAGCTTTCTTGGACTTCCATCGGCAGTTCCGTGTCCAGCAAAGACAATTCCTTGGCTTGTCCAGTCTCCTCCACCTCCATAAGTGTAGGTCTATCACATCTGCTTGACCCAGGGAGATCCCCAGTGAGAACCAGCTTAAACCTTCTCCCTAGCCGGCCTGCCTGTCTGTTCTCCACTGTGGGTTTTTGTATCCTAGGGGCACGCCCTAAACTAGCTGTGTCAGCAGGACTCAAAGTGGCTCTTGGGCTCCTCCGGTGGTGACCTGAATACTGATCGCCTAATTCCCTTTCTGAAAGATCAGGCTTCCTCTGGTGGTTAACAGGAAAATTGACAGGTTCAGGAACCGAAGGAACTTTACCCACTCCATTCCTAGCTTTCTTTTGTACCCTGCCTTCAGACCTGACTGGGACCCTGGCGGGTATGACGCCAGAATGGCCACAATAAATAATAAGCAACAATTAATTAATATAAATAATGATTGATTGAGGTGTGGTATGGGATGATATGATTACCTTATTAATTATATCATTATTAATTGTCACTGTATAGTAAGGTATAGCAGATTTTGGAGAAATTAGAGGAGGCTTTATAAAATATTTTGGGTGGATTTATATTGATATTTATCTCATTTTATTTAAATACTTTACTAGATGAAATTTTTGAAGTGATGGGAATTTGTGATTTGAGAATTCTTTTATTATAATTTATATAGTTGTATTGATACAATTTGCGTTTAAGTACTATATTAATTTTTGCATGAATTAAATTATATATATCTATATGAATTAGTTATAAGATAATAATTTTATTTAATGATATATTAAGATATTCTATTCTTAGATAATATAAATTGATACATGGAAAACATTGCGTTACGTTAGTAATTTAACATCTATTCCAATAAATAAATCAACAAATCAATCTTTATGGATAAACTCCAAGATTCAAATTGGCGGATTTCAAATCCTATGGAAGCATTGGATTATTGCAGGTATACGAACTCTAAATGATGTTATTTCAAATGGTAAACTGCTTGATTTTTCACAGTTGCAACATAGATTTGGTCTTAATAAATCACAAAGTTTTAAATGGTTGCAACTGAAGCAGGCTATTCAGGTGGGGTTCCCTGAATGGAAAAATTTTAATAATCAGTATAGTCTGGAGTTCCTATGCTTTCAGGCGGATTTCCTGGGACACCAGGCCGCACAGTGATATAAATTAATATCTGGATATATGAATAAAAAACCAAAGACTGGTCTTAGAGATATTTGGAGCATTGAGATCAAGCATCAAATTTCTGCATCTCAATGGCCACGAATTTGGTCTTGGAGAATGAGATGTACAGTAGAGAATGACACGGGGAGCGATCCCCGCAGCGAACCGCTGCGTGGCTGCGGTTTGGCTGCGGGTTATGGTGACCTCATTAGCAAATCGCCGCAGACGCGGGGACAAATCCTTTCACCGCCCGCAAAAACGGTGAATAGATTTGTCCCCACAGGCCAATGTCCCCCCTTCTAGGAACCGCTATTTACCTGTGTTTCACCTGCACGTTGCCGCATTGACTCCGCCCCCCAATATACTGGCTCCTCATTTGTCAGATCAACCCTTCCTGCCAATAGAACCCGCCCCCCCCCCGACGATCGCCGGCAGGAAGGTGCTCAGCCCTTCATGCCGACAGAACCAGCCCTCCCCAACGATCGCGGCAGGAGGGTACCCATCCCCTCCTGCCTACCCCAACCCCCCCCCAACGGCCCTCCCGACGATCGCAGCAGGAGGATATCCAACCCCTCATGCCAGCTCCCCAACAGCCCCCCTATGATCACTGGTAGGAGGGTGCCCAACCCCTCCTGCCGGACCCTCCCCCAACAAACCCCGCCATCCCGAAACACCACCCTTAGTCTTACTTTCCAAGTTGGACCGGACAGCTCCTCGCTCGTCTGGCCAGCAGGCCTGCCTCCGTCCAAATGAGGCGGGCCCGCCCCTCCCCTCCCCTGCCTAACCCACAGGATCCTAGGGCCTGATTGGCCCAAGCACCTAAGGCCCCTGCTATAGCGGGAGTGGCTTTAGGTGCCTAGACCAATCAGGCCCTAGGATCCTGTGGGTTGGGCAGGGTAGGGGCGGGCCCGCCTCATTTGGACGGAGGCAAGCCTGCTGGCCATACGTGTGAGGAGCCGTCTGGTCCAACTTGGAAAGTAAGACTAAGGGGGTTCCGGGGTGGGAGGGTTCGTTGGGGGGGGGTCCAGCAGGAGGGGTTGGGTACCCTCCTGCCGGCGATCTTAAGGGAGGCCATTGGGAGGACCGGCAGGAGGGGTTGGGTACCCTTCTGCTGCGATTGTCGGGAGGGCCGTTGGGGGGGGTGTCTACAGGAGGGGTTGGGTGCCCTCCTGCCGTGATCGCTGGGGGGAGGGGAGACTTGCAGCCGTAGCCGCGGTCACTATGCTAATCACGATTAGCATAGTGACCGCGATTAGGTACACGATTTGGTACACGATTAGGTACACGATTTGCCGCGATTAGGTACAGCGGCCGCGTCTACTTACCATATAGGCTAACATTGTAAGCATTAAAAGTACATGTCGTGTTTGTTTTTGTATAGTTATTAACTAATATTTAACTAAGTTTTAAAGTTTTAAAGAATGTTTCCTTTATACGTAAATAAAGAAAAGTATTTAAAATCGTACCCGTTTGAGGCTTTTATATATGCAGCGGTGACGGTGACGGGGCGGTGAATGGGGTTGCAGTGGCGGTGACGGGGCGGTGAATGGGGTGGCAGTGGCGGTGACGGGGCGGTGCAGATGATGGTGAGACGGGGACGGGGCGGTGACGGGGACCAATTTTTTCACCGTGTCATTCTCTAATGTACAGTGTCCGCATCTATGAGACAAACTTGGTTCTTTTTGTTACATAGAGCTTTTTGGACCCCAGTTTGTTTACAAAAGTTAGATAGCTCTAAGTCTAATAGATGCCGGCACTGTAATCTGGAAGCGGGGACATTGGATCATTTAATAGTTTATTGTCCCTGTATTATGACCTTTTGGAAGTCAATTTGGTCGCAAATAAATTGCCTATTAGAAAACCATGTAGCATTATCATATGATACTATTCTGTTCGGTATGTCTATGAGAACAAAAAGTCAAATTTCATCTAGTAATAACAAACTTTTATTGATTATGACAGGAGTCGCCATGCAACATATTACCAACAATTGGAAAAATTATTCTAATCTTAGTTGGAATTCTGTTGGAATTCATTGTGTCACATTTATAAGATGAAAAGAGTAATAGCTTTGCAGAAAGGAAACTATAAGGATTTTATAAAGATCTTGGGGCTATTGGCAACTCCAATTTATCTTATAGCCTGAAAACTTTCCAAATTTCTCAATCAATTCAAGTAAGCATGGAATGGTAGTTTCTGGATTCCTCAAATAAAGCAGTATATCATCTGCATAAGCAGAAATTTTATTTTCCCAATCTGCACGAGGAATACCCTGTATTTCCTTTGTCTGATGAATGGCTAATAACAAGGGTTCTAAAACAATATCAAAAAGCAAAGGACAACCTTGTCTAACCCCCCCTCCGCAAATTAAAACGCTCTGATAAATTGTTATTAATGTATAATCTTGCACCAGGGGAGTTATACAACGTCTGAATCATTTGGATAAACCCTGAACCTATACCAAACCATTCTAATGCCTGATACATGAAAGTCCATTCAACTCGATCAAAGGCTTTCTCAGCATCCAAAGAAACTACGAAAGCCGGTTCATTCATATTTTTTGTTAAATTTAGAGTATGAAAAGCCAATCTAGTATTGTTAGAAGAATGTCTCCTCGCAACAAATCCTGTTTGGTGCATATCAATAATAAAAGGGAGAGCCGTAGCCAATCGTAAAGCCAATATCTTAGCAAAAATTTTTCCATCAACATTGATTAACGAGATAGGCCTGTAGTTTGAAACCAAAGTGGGATCTTTGTTTGGCTTTGGCAACACAATTGTTAATGATTCTGCCATAGTACCTGTAATGCAACCTTTAATCAGTTGAAACTGCTATAAATTTAATAAATAGGGTAAAAGGGTATTTTGAAATGATTTATAAAACTCTACTGTAAAACCATCACCACCTGGAGCGGATCCAACTCTAAGAGACTTCAACGCTGCTTCTAATTCTTTTAGTAATATAGGCTCCTCTAAACTTCTTATTATATGTTCAGGAACCTTCGGTCCAATAATTAGATTTAAAAATTCTAAACCATCTTTTTCCCTATCCTCATAAGGCTCAGAAGAATACAGGTCTTTATAAAAATTTAGAAATTGTTTTAAAATATTTCCAATTTTAGTATGTGTTTCTCCATTTTCATCCTTTATTGCAATAATTTTTGTTCTTCTTTTCTTTGCTTTAAGATAATTTGCCAATAATCTTCCCGTCTTATTTGAGTTTCCATAATACTGAGTTTGCTAGGAAAACAAATCTTTCCTTACAAATTTAGAAGATATCTCATTATATTTGCCTTTTGCTTTTAACAAAGCCTGTAGGGTATTTTGCTCCCATCTTTTAACTAATTTATTTTCCAAATGTTTAATTTATTTTTCCAAGTCATAAAATTGTTTTTTAAGTTGTTTTCTAATATATGCCGAATATGAAATAATATTACCTCTCATGGTAGCCTTAAATGCATCCCATAACATTTCTATTTTAATATCTTCTGAGGTATTAAGTTGGAAAAATTCAATCATTTTTAGTTTAAATTCTTCAAGGAAGTTTGAATCTGCAATCAAAGTATTATCAAATCTCCAAACAGACTTATAGTAATCTTGTTCATCAGACTGTAACTCAATCCATACACCACCGTGATCAGAAAAAATGATAGGATCTATGGTGGCTTTTGTTACTTTCTGAATTATTTGAATTGAGACAAAAATATAATCTATTCTTGAAAAAGAATTATGGACCTGTGAACAAAGGAAAATTCCCGATCATTAAAACGAAGTATGCACCATACAGTGTTCTCCCCAGAAATTTTTTTCCAGCCGGGTGGCATGAAAAAGTAGCTGGGTGGGACGGGATGGGGAAATTTGGTGGTGGGGAAAATTAACCCCCTCTTTTACTAAGGTGCACTAGCATTTTAGCGCGTGCAAACCCCTGCGCTACGTGGAAAACTAGCGCCAACTCAATGCTGGCGTTAGCATCTAGCGCGCATGACAATTCCTCCGCGCGCTAAGCGCACACTAAAACCACTATCGTAACTTAGTAAAAGGAGCCCTAAATGTATACTATTTTTATTAGTTAATTATTATTATTATTTTCCAATGCTCAATATGACTTCCTTTTTTAAGGTTTGATACTTGTGCCAGAATATTTTTACTAAATTTAAAGAAGTATTTGCCCTCTTTCAAATGGTATAGAGGTTTAAAAAAGGGAAAGGCATTAATGAAGTCATTAGGTTCAATCTAGCCATTTATTTCTGCATGAATTTAAACAACTAAAAAAAAAGATAAATATAGCTCATCTAGTCATACAAGAAATGGCTCTACAGCAGGGGTGCCGACACTTTTTGGGCTTGCGAGCTACTTTTAAAATGACCAAGTCAAAATGATCTACCAACAATAAAATTTTTAAAAAAACACAAAGCACAATGTACGCAGAGAAAATGTTAATTATCATTTATATTCCGCAGGTTTTCAAAGAGGTCAAGGCAATGTCACCTCAGGAACAACTATACAAAAATAGACAAATATACCCCCTCCCTTTTTACTAAATCGCAATACTGGTTTTTAGAGCAGGGAGATGCACTGAATGCCCTGCGCTGCTCTCGATGCTCATAGGCTCCCTGCGCTAAAAACCGCTATTACAGTTTAGGAAAAGGGGGCCATAGTGCAAAATATAGAAAGCAGATATAAATTCTTAAAACAGACACATTTTGATCACTAAACTGAAAATAAAATCATTTTTCCTACCTTTTTGTCTGGTGATTTCATGAGTCTCTGTTTGCACTTCCTTCTTCTGACTATAAATCAAATATTTTTTTCTTTCTGCCCCTCCCTTTTTCTTTCTGTCTCTCTTTCTTTCTCCCTCCCCCTGCGCCCCAAGCCATCGCGCCAATTTCTCCATTTCCCCGATTCTTTTCCTACCCCCTAAGCCACCATGCCGATTTCTCCCTTCTTCCACGAGCCAGACCAGGAATGTACAAGCGCCGGACTCACAAGACTTCACCTCCGTTGTCAATTCTTATGTCAGAGAGGAAGTTCCAGGCCAGCCAGTCAGCGATTGGCTGGCCCAGAACTTCCTCTCTGACGTCAGAATTGACGTCGGAGATGAAGTCTTGTGAGTCCGGCGCTTGTACGCGCCTGGCCTGGCTCAGGGAGGCAGGAAGAAAAGGATTGCCAAGGCAACGCAATCGACTCGCATTGCCTTTGCGATCTACTGGTCGATCATGCTCGACCATTTGGGCACCCCTGCTGTTATGGTATCCTGTCCTGACCTGAGGAAAGGGGTTTAGTCCCCAAAAAACTGCCTTATTTCCATTTCCTATTTATAAACTTTAATCAATAGATACAATACTACTTGATTTTACGTAAAGCAACAAAAAAATTTTTTTTTCTACCTTTTGTTGTTTCTGCTTTAATCATCTTGTCTTCACTCTTCTTTCTAGCCAGCATCTATCCGCTCTGTCTTCCATACAGCATCAGCCCCTTCCATCCACTGTCCGCCCTCTCCCCGTTCCATATGGCATCTTCCCTCTTTTTATGCTCCTTCAATAAACTGTCTATCCTGTGCCCCTTCTCTTCTCCTTTGTACATGATTGATTTCAGCTCTGCCACCTCTCCATTTTTCTCTATCAACATCCCGTCCCCTATGTTCTGGCAACTCTCTCTTCTCCTTTCTTTCCTTCACACCCCACAGTCTGGTATCTTCCCTTCCCTGATTCTCTGTCATTTCACTTCTTTCCTTTTCTTCCATCTCTCCCTCCCCCTCCATGCTCTGACATCTTCTCCTTCCTTTCCCCCTTCCTTTTCCCTTGGTCTGGCATACTTTCCTCCTTCCCTCCAATCCCTGGCATCTCGTTTCATTCCCTCCCTCATCTTCTTTCTCCCTCCAGTTGGGTGCAGCAAGTATCTCCCCCTCTGCTCCCTTTCCTCCTTGTCACCCAAGGCCTGGCGTCATGAACTTTTTCAGGCAGCAGCATTCACAATTCGCTACTGTTGCCAGCTTCGGGCCTTCTTCTCTGTCGGGTCCTGCCTTCATAGAAACAGAAGTAGGCAGGACCTAGTAGAGAGGAAGGCCTGAAGCTGGTAACAGCAGTGAATTGTAAATGCTGTTGCAAGCCGAAGTTCATGACGCCAGGCTGAACACCCGGGGCAGACTGCTACTCCCCCGCCCACGACCCTCCTATCTCTCCCTCCATCCCATCATGAGACTCTAAACAGTACTGCTCTACTCTAAGCAGGCTGCTTCTGGGCTTTCTCCTGCCGTGATTCCCTCTGGCACGTCACTGATGAGGGAAGGAGGGAGAGATAGGAGGGTCGGATTGGGTTTGGGGGGGCGCCCGGGATGATGATGAGGCTGCTGCTGCTGCTGCTGCTGCCAGCGAATCCAGCAAGGGTGAGTCCCCAAAGCACAGCACTGGCGGGGCCCCCCCCTGACCATTTCAGGCCCTAGGCCCTGTGTCTACTGGGCCTATCCTTTAATCCGGCCCTGCTTCCCCCCCATATGCTATGACATCTCTCTCTTCCACTCCATGGTATGGTATCTCCTTTCCCTCCCTCCCATGGTCTTTACATCTCTTTCCTCCTTTTCCTGATCTTCCTTCTCCCTCCTTCCTTCTCTCTTCCCAATTGGGTGCAGCAGCATTTCTCTTCCCCTCCCCCCATTGGGTACAGCAGTATCATCAGCATTTCTCTTTCCTCCCCCCAATTTGGTACAGCAGAAGCAGCATTTCTCTTCACCCTCCCCCCTAATTGGGTGCAGCAGCATGACTCTTCCCCCTCCCCCTATTGGGTACAGCAGCAGCGTCATCAGCATTTCTCTTAACCCACCCCCAATTGGGTACAGCAGAAGCACCAGCATTTCTCTTCCCCCTCCCCCTCTAATTGGGTACAGCAGCATTTCTCCTCCCATTCACCCCCCCTACCGTCTCACACACCCGACAGATTCGCTACAGACAAAGGCAAGTTGCAAGTTTCCCTTCGTCGCTGACCTATCTCCCAAAGATCAGCGACAGAGGGAAGCTTACAACTTGGTGCTCTTGCTTACTTCGGGCCTTTCTCGTTGCCGGGTCCTGCCTAAAGTAGGCAGGACCCGGCAGCGAGAAAGGCCCGAAGTAAGCAAGAGCAAGTAAGCTTCCCTCCGTGGCTGGCTTATCTCCCGCATGCTCCGGGGCTCTAATGGTCCGTGCCAGCTTCTCTTCCCTACCCCCCCCCCGACGTAACTTCCGGTTTCTGAGGGAAGCCGGGTTCGAGTCGCTTGCTGGGTTTTGTTTTGTTTAAAGTCCGGCGGGAGTCTTTCGGCGGCTCATCAGGCTGCGCGTTAGGCAGTGGTGGCAGCAGGATTCGGCAGATGACAGCCGGGCGGTAATCTAAATTTTCTGGGCGGAGCGCCAGGCTGAAAAGCGCTGGGGAGAACACTGCCATATATCTATTAAATTACAAGATTGTGCCAAATTATCTAACCCTAGTGACTTCATAATTTTACTTGGTTTTTTATCCATTAATGGATCCATTACAGCATTGAAATCTCCAGCCAATATTAAATTAGAGGTAGCCAGTGAGAGTAGTAATTGTTGTAGATTCCTAAAAAATTCCATTTGATTCATATTTGGGGCATACACATTGAACAAATCCAGGGTAGTATTCCCCATGCTCATTTTAACATGTACCCACCTACCCAAAGGATCCAAATTAGCTGTACATTTTTTATTTATTAATATGGCAACCCCAGCCTTCTTGCCAACTGCAGGGGCAAAAAAATTTTGGCGAACCCAACCCCCTTCCAGTTTTCTAGATTCCATCATTGATAGGTACGTCTCTTGAATAAAGTACAAATCAGCGTTTTGCTTTTTAGGAAAGCTAATATTTTCTTCCTTTTTATTTGATGGTTAAGGCCATTGACATTCAATGAAAATATCTTAATCTCCATCTAATTCCATATGTATAAACCAACAATGATATTTAAATTTATTCAATTTGATATGCATTAGACACCATTACACAAATAATATCCAATGAAAAGTTAAATGGATTTTCTTCATCCCCATCAATCCCTTTCTTCCTATCCCTGATTTTGAAAAAAAAAACCACCCTCCTCCCTCCCCTTCCCCCCACATAAATTGATTGTCTTGGAACACACATAGGATTAGTAATCGCAATACCTCCCCTAGGCAACATTCTATCACATCTTACTTCTTACAATATATATAAATAATAGTATATTCATTAATGCATTATGAATCAAATAATCTTACAATAATACCCCTTGCAACAATGTAGTCCTAATTATTATCGTAAAGAAGTTCTTCATATAAACTCATTTTAAAACTTTCCTAATTGAACCAGGATTACAAATTCATTATCATTTTAATCCTTCTAATAACCTTTAAGTGGAAATTTAGTTAATCATCTTTATAGAAGATATTCATCTATCAATAAACTACTATTAAATAATTCATATTTCCTAAATTTCATGAATATCCTTTTAAGTTTATATCATGACCATCCCAAAATGCATAAATATTAACTCCTTTCTCTCTTTTATCAATTCTAATGACTTTATCAAAACATATTAATCGATCTTTTCATTTAATTAAAATATTCATAAAACAACAAATATTACTCAATTAAAATTACTATATTCAATTTCATCATATAGCATCATCCTTTGCATTTATCAATAAACATATCTGATGCAATTAAAATAAATTTCAGTGGTACCTTGGATTATGAGCATAATCCGTTCCAGGAGCATGCTCGTAATCCAAAATGCTCGTTTATCAAAGTGAGTTTCCCCATAGAAAATAATGGAAACTCGCTTTGATACATTCCCCCCCCCCGATAACCAGCATCGCTCCCCCCCCTGCTCGCAAAGGTCCCCTCGCTCCAAACGGCCCCCCCCGCCCGAACAACTTAAACTTACCCCCCCCCTGTCTGGCACCAGCACGCAGGCACAGATCGTGCCGGTGCCTAGAAGATCTTCCGTCTTATGCCTGCCTTAAGCATGCATCTGCACATGCTCAAGGACTTCTAATTCTCCCTCTTTTCTAACACAGTTTATATTGTGGCTACTCTGATTAATACACTTTGCTTTGTGGTATTTTATATTTTTTTCATGTGTTCTACTGATTCTGGGACTTAGCTCTGGCATACCGTTCTTTCTATGTTTTTGCAAATAATAGGAATATACGAGCAAGACTTTTATATTTTTGTTTTGTATACATTTTTTATTTTTATTTATATGTCTTTTATATTGCTGCTTGAAACCAGCCTGATATTCATGTTAATACATTTTTGTTTAATATTTTTTAAAATAATTTTTATAGTAATTTTCATTTATTTATTTATAATTTTATACAGTATTGTCTTTTTTAATGCATAATGTATTTATTTATAAGCTTCATCTCTGTCCTTGCCCTTTGCTTATCTTTAGACCAGGGGTGTCCAACCTTTTGGCTTCCCTGGGATGCATTGGCCTAAAAAAATTTTTCTGGGGCCGCACAAACACTAATGTTAGCTGATGAGCAAAAAAAAGGTTGAATAGGTCCCAAATTTGCAATCACTAATATAGAAGATGTACAAGGCTAATAATAAACTTTCATTAAAGGGACAGTGTGGAGAGGAACCCAAAAAAGCAGTAATACTTACCCTGACTGAGTGATCCTCCACGTCCACTGCTGACAGTGGGAGTAGCCAGAAGGCTTCCGCATCCCCATTCTTTTCTTTTTTTTTTTCAAGTTTATTAATTATACAATTCTTCAGAACAGTACAAGGTAAAGAAATACATCATACATAAAAGGAAATTAAAATTCAACAGAATTCCTTCTAGCCCACATTAAATTGGTGGAGTTATGCATCCCCATTCTGATGAGCAAAATGCCTTGTAGATGTGTCTGCCGTGGACTCTAGAGGCCCAAGCGAACATGAACTGGTAGCTTTGTTCTCAATCGCTCTGTGAGGGCGTTCTGTTGCACATTGCCTCCTAGATTGTGGTAACGACAGATGGCAGTCTTCGGGGCAGGGGAGCTCACTGTGATCGTCGTCCTTTTCAGGGCTGTTGGACTCCGTATCAGAAGAGGTGGTTTGGAACTCAGGATTATTCGTCTGGCCCTAAGAACATTGCAGAAGATTCTGGAAGGGCAGGCAGTCACGGTCTTCTGACAATGTGACCGCAGTAGCCTATGTCAATCGCCAGAGAGGGTCCAAGAGCTCTCCTTTGGATTAGGAAGCCCACCTTCTTTTCCTTTGGGTGGAACATCGTCATCTGGTGCTGACAGCTGTGCATGTGGCTGAAGTGGACAACATGCAAGTAGACTTCCTCAGCCGACAGACTCTGGATCTGGGCGAGTGGACCCTGTCATTGGAGGCGTTCCAAGCCATTGTAAGTTCTGGGAGCAACCCCACTTTGACCTCATGGCCACAGCACAAAACAAAAATGTACAGCGCTTCTTTAGTCACAGATCCAAGCCAGGAAGTGAGGGGCTAGATGCTCTAGTGCAAGGGTATCCAACCTTTTGGCTTCTACGGGCTGCATTGGACGAAAAAAAATTTTTCTCTGGCCGCACAAACACTAACACTAGCTGATGAGCAAAACAAAAGTTGAGCCGGTCCCAAATTTGCAATCACTAATATAGAAGATGTATATATCTAATAATAAACCTTAATTAAAGGGATTTTGTGGAGAGGAACCCAAAAAAGCAGTAATACTTACCCTGACTGAGTGATCCTCCACGTGCATCACTGACAGTGGGAGCAGCCACAGGCTTCCACATTCCCACTCTGATGAGCAGGAATGCTCCCTCCTGGTTCTCTCATTCACTTCTATTACAGCTACGGTGAGCCTCTTCAGAGGTGAGTCTCATCAGAGCTGGGGATGTTGGATCAGCTGTCAGCAGCGCACGTGGAGGATCGTTTAATCAGGGTAAATATTACTGCTTTTTTGTGCCTCCCACTTTGAGCTTAGGCTCCCTAGAATGAATATCTCCCCTGCTGTAGCTAGTAGGGATCCCCAAGCCTCACCAACTGACAACCAACTCCCCATCCAGCTTCCTAAGTTCTGCAGCTGGCAGCAATATTGCAGAGCTTCTGCCTTCCCTCCTCCCTGCCCCCCCTTAGGAAGATGTCTTCAGTTGGCAGGGCTTGAGAATCCCCACTAGCTCAAGTATTTATAAATTGTACTCAGGCAGGGAGAAACTTTGGTGCCCATCCACTAATTTTGGGCTCCAGCCCCTCCCCCAAATCAGCTGTATATGACTAAGCCACTGAATGCAAAAATAATTGTGATGCACATAGCCCAAAGCTAACATATTCCAGTTAATAAATTCAAAATGAAACAATTTTTTCTACTTTGTTGTCTGGATATTTTGTTTTTCCATCATCTTTGTCCCAGTTTCTCTTTCTGCTTTTTGTCTATCTTCAACTAATTCTCTTTCCAGTGTCTGTTGTCCATTTTTTTCTTTTCCTCTTCTCTCATTTCATTTCCTTCTTATGCCTGCCTCCAACGTATTGATTTTTCCCTTTCAGTTTTCTTAACTTTTTCTTTTCTGTCTCTGTCCACTCAAGTCTTGCCTTTTTTTCTCACCCTTCTTCTTTTTTAAATGTTCAGCTACCTCTCAATTCTCCATCTTCTTTCAGTCCGTAGCTCTCCCATTAACCATCGCACTCCTTTCCCACTCAAGTCTTGCCTTCCTTTCTCACCCTTCTTCTTTTGAAATGTTCAGCTACCTCTCAATTCTCCATCTTCTCTCAGTCCCTAGCTGTCCCATTTTCCATCTCACTCCTTTCCCAGCCTCCTATTCCCTTCTATCTACTCCCCATTACCACATTTCTACCACTGTATTCACTGCTCTCTCACTCATCTTGTCATCTCCCTTTTGACCTCATCCACATGGCTTACCACTTTCAGAATCCTCCTCCCTCTCTCCACTGGTCAGGCTTTAACTCCCTATCCCTTTCTTTCCATCCCCTAGCATCATCATCCCAGCTCTCTTCCCTCTTGCTCTTCCATGATTCCATATCTCCTCCTCTATCTCCATGGTCCAACATTTTGCTCCCTCTCTTTTCTGGTTTTCTTCTTCCCTCCCCCCTTGATGCTGAACAATGAAATGGAGAAAAAAAGAGATGCTGCATCTCTCTGCCTTCCATCCACAGGCCTAACATTTCTTCCTCCCTCCCATCCCCAGATCCAACTTCTCTCCCTTTCTCTTCTCAACTGCCCCATCCCATCTATCTCCCTGCCTGCCTGCCTCCCTTCCTTCCCCAGGTCCACTATTTCTTTCTTTCTCTTCCCAACAGTTCTCCCTTCAAGTATCTCTTTCCCTCTTCCTCCACACCACCCCAGGTCCAACTTTTCTCCCTTCAGACCATTGCCCACCATCTCTCTCTCTGTCTTCTGTTTCTGATCCCATAAGCTCTCTCCAAACACCCAATCTGGCACTTCTTTTAATACCCCCTCCCCCCCCCAAAAAAAAAAAAAGTCCAGTAGGCTTCCTCAGCCCAGCATGTTCTCCCCTTCGCTCTGCGCCCATGCATCTCTATCTCACTCATCTCCCACCAACATGTCCAATAATTCTCTCTCTGTCGCTGTCCCTCCTCTCTCTGCCCTAAGACTCTCTCTGCCCATCAGTTCTCCTCTTTCTTTATCTCCCCAATTGCACCATCTCTTTCCCTCTCTCAGACATCCAATTCTTCTTTTCTAATATCTCTCTCACATCTGCATCTCTTTCCGTCACTCCCTCCATTCTTCTATTTTATGGCTCATACTCCCCTCTATCTTTCCCTTCATTCTGTGTTCTAAGTTCATGCCCCTCCCTCCTTCCTTCCATCATTTTTCCTAAGTTTGTGCTCCCTCCCTCTCAAGTCCTTAACTCTCACGTCCTCCCTCCCTCCTGTGCCCCGGATGTTTACTTTCAGGCCGGCTCCCTCCTCACTGCTAGTCATTTTTTTTGCTGAAAGCTGCTAGCAGCGCCTTCCTCTCAAGTCCCAACAAACCCTTCTCCCTCCCTCCCTTCTGTGCCCCGGGTGTTTACTTTCAGGCCTGCTCCCTCCTCACTGCTAGTCTTTTTTTTCTTTTTTGCTGAAAGCTGCATGCAGCGCCTCCCTCTCAAGTTCCAACACGCCCTTCTCCCTCCCTCCCTTTTTTGCCCCGGGTGTTTACCTTCAGGCCAGCTCCCTCCTCTCTGCTAGTCATTTTTTGCTGAAAGCCACGGGCAGCGCCTCCCTCTCAAATTCCAACACACTCCCTCCCTTCTGTGCCATGGGTGTTTACCGTTTTGCCTGCTCCCTCCTTGGTGCAGCATTCGCTCAAAGCCGCGGGCAGAGGCTTCCGTGCTTCTCCTGTGGCTGATCTGAAAGTGTTCCCTCTGATGTCGTAACATCAGAGGGAACACTTTAGGGGTCAGCTGCAAGAGACACATAGGATCCGCTGCCCGCGGCTTTGAGCAAACGCTGCAGCAAGATGGAGGAGGGAGCCGGCAAGACGGTAAACATCCAGGGGCGGCAGAGAAAAACACTACATTGCCCTCGATCCTTGAGCGGGACCGCACAAAATACTTAACGGGGCCCTGCTGTAAATGATTCTACTGTCTTGCGCTTATTTAAGTTTGCAGCCCTGCCAGACCTCATTTCTGAATCGTTGCAGGATTTGAATTTAGTCTCTCAATCTTTCCCTGGCACCCTCATATGAGTGTTCTGGTCTCAGAGCAGTTTGACTCTCCGGAGGGTTCTCTGAAGATTGCTAGAGTTATGTCTCACTTGTATCCTGTGGCACAGGAGTGTCAGCAGCTTTTGGGTCAGCCCAGGGTGGATTATTTGGTGGTGCAGGTGACTAAGCGCACCTCTCATGCAGGACCGCAGGGTGGATGTGGTCCTTAGAAAACTTTTTGATGCAGCGACGTTTGTGGCACGCGGTTGTCTCTCTTGATTGCGCGCCCTGGAGAGTGAGGCAGTTGATCCCCCTCCTCAGCTTCTTTTGGCTGGGACTGATTATAAGGCAGATGCATTGTATGAACTCAGGAGAGTTTTGACAAAGGTGTCAGCGTATTCCATCTCTACCCACCAAATGCTCTGAGTCTGTCAATGGGCTGGTGATTCCACTTTCAAGGCTACTTTGGCTAGGCTGCCTTTTTATGGACATGAGCATAAGAATAGTCTTACTGGGTCAGACCAATGGTCCATCAAGCCCAGTAGCCTGTTCTCACGGTGGCCAATCCAGGTCCCTAATACCTGGCTAAAACCCAAGGAATAGCAACATTCCATGCTACCGATCCAGGGCAAGCAGTGGCTTCCCCCCATGTCTTTCTCAATAACAGATAAAGGTCTGAATGACCTTATGGATTCGGTGACAGACTGTCATCCTAAGACTCTGCTCAATAGTAGACCTAGACCCTCCAGGGGTTCTGGACACTCTAATTTTCATGGCTCATGGCATTCCATGCCATGTCACAGAGATTTTCCCAGAGCTCCAGACAACGATACACTGGCTGCATGTGTTCCTAGCCTTCCGCCTCCCATTCTGCACTCTCTGCCAGAAAAGCTCAATGATGCCAGGACGAAGGCTGCCCCTCTGTGGATATGGGGCCAGCTCTCAGTGTTTCTTCCTGCCTGTATGCGCATTACGTCTGACCAGTGGGTTTTGGAATTATTCAGTCGGGTTACAAGCTGGAATTTGCTCGACTTCTTGACAGATTGGTTCGTGGACTCGCCTTCAGGTTGCCCAGACAAAGCACTCAGGTTTCAAGCCACCATTCAGCGCTTGCTTGGGTATTCAAGCTGTAGAGCCAGTACTTCTCGGGCTCCATTTACTTTATCATGCCAAAGAAAGTCTCAGAATATTGGAGCGCATGAATGCGGTCCTCGAGATTCCTTGAATCCAAATGGAGACAATGCATTCAGTTATTGCAGCAGTGGCTCCAGTTGAGTTTCTTGCCACTCTGGATCTCACAGAGGTGTACTTGCACATTCCTATTTTCCAGCCCACTGCAAATTCTTGTAGTTTTATGTTCTAGTTCTTGGCACTGCCCTTTGGGCTAGCAACAGCACGTTGAACAATCAATATATAAAGTGAAAAAAATCAATCTGCCAAAATAATCAGATCCACAGAAAGACAAATTGGTGAAGGTCAATTTTTTAAATGTGAGGGATAGTGTCTCAGAGTACCACTAAAGGGATCATAATGACTTTCACCCTTAATTTTTGTGGTAATGGTTATCTTTCATCGACACCCCCTCTCCACATACCCTTTACTACTCTATCGTAGCTAATTTTATATACCTCTTTTATCAAACTTTTCAGAAAAATAAATTAATTTTCATTTTATAAAACTTTTTAAAAGCTATTTTAAATCTTTTTTATATACTTTCTCAATTTATCAAAAAAATTTTTGGGTCTTCTTTTTTTGACCACCCCTTATGTCAAATCCAAAGTCAGATTATTTTGCTGCTTCATATACTAAGCTGGAATCAACATTACTGATTGTACTCAGTACACACACAGAGTGATATAACTTATCTTTGCTCTTTATCTTTACTCCTGTGCTTTATCTTTTCTCTAGTGCCGTTCACTTAAAGGCCCAAATTGCATTGTCGCCAAACATTGGCTAGCACATGTAATACCAATGGGTTCCGTTTCACCGCATACAGCGGCTTCATCAGGGTCTTTTAGTCGGGTTCTAAAAACAAATGCAAAGCAGTTTGAAAGAATTAAAAGAATGATTATATTACATTAACATTATGCATGATAGTATTGCACTCACTTTTTAGCTATGAATGAAACACTTAAAAATGGTGCTTATAACACTAAGAATGTCAACGCATGCGCTCTTACTGCCGCTGACGTTAAAGCTTCTAATAGGTGCAGCACAATCTCTAACATACAGAATCTCCCGCCCTCTAATATCAGAAGAACACTGACCAATCAGAGACTGTATTTAAACCCAATGGATGTACAGTTTTCAATTTATGAATCCACTGTAACTCTCGCTGTTTGAGCCTTTTGATTCTATCACCTCCCCTATGCATTTTAGGCTCCTGATCTATTATGAAGCATCACAAATCATTGAACTTGTGTCCTTGCAATTGACAATGTTCCACTACAACTTATGAACTTCTTGCACATTTCAAATTAGACTTATGTTCTCTCATCCTTATGCATAAATTTCTAGAAGACATTCCAACATATATTTTCTTACATGGGCACAGGATGAGATAAGCAATGAATGTTGTTTTGCAATTAGTGAAGTTCGTAAGATGAAGCCGCTGTATGCGGTGAAACGGGACCTGTCGGTATTATATGTGCTAGCCAATGTTTGGTGACAATGGGCCTTTAAGCGAACAACGCAAGATAAAAGATAAAGAGCAAAGATAAGTTATATCGCTCTGTGTGTGTGCTGAGTACAATCAGTAATGTTGATTCCAGCTTAGTATATGAAGCAGCAAAATAAGCTGACTTTGAATTTGACATAAGGGGTGGTCAAAAAAAGAAGACCCCCCCCAAATTTTTTTGGATGAATTGAAAAAGTATAAAAAAAGATTTAAAATAGCTTAAAAAAGTTTTATAAAATGAAAATTAATTTATTAATCTGAAAAGTTTGATAAAAATAAGATGGATTAAGAGGTATATAAAATTAGCTACGATAGAGTAGTAAAGGGTATGTATGTGTGTGTGTGTGTGTGTGGTGGGGGTGTCGATGAAAGATAACCATTACCACATAAATTAAGGATGAAAGTCATTATGATCCCTTTAGTGGTATTATGAGACACTATCCCTCACATTTAAAAAATTGACCTTCACCTGTGGACCTTCAAGCATCAGTATCCCAGATCTTCACCTGTGGATCTTCTAGTGACAGCACCCCAGACCTTCACTAAGGTGATGGTGGCGGCAGCTTACCTGCAGTAGATGGCTCTCCAGGTTCACCCTTACTTGGATGACTGGCTGATCAGAGCTCCCTCGTTGGCCGAGGGACGACATACGGTGGAGCAGGTGCTGGAAGACCTTGGCTGGATTGTCAACTTCAACAAAAGCCATCTGACGCCTACGCAATCACTGAAATACCTGGGAGTCTATCTAACAGAAGCCCCTAGGCAGAAACAGTGTGCCCAGATTTCTTCCCTTCTGCAGTGGCTGCTTCGGCATGGGATTATCTTTAGGTTCTGGGATCAATGGTTGCCACGCTGGATTTGGTTCCTTGGGTGAGGGTGCACATGTTCCTCTTCAGCATGCTTTGCTCTCTCACTGGGCTCTGCACCGGGATGCCTTGCTGACCCATACCTTAGACTCCGGAAGCCTGAGTAAGCATGGACTGGTGGCTTCTTCCACAATTGCTCCGCAGGGGGTACCACTACACATTGCCTCCTGGATCATGGTGATGCCAGATGCCAGCCTTCAGGACTGCTAAATACTCTGCTGAGCACATTGTAATCATTGTCCTGTTCAGAGGTGTTGGACACCCTCTCAGCAAAAGTGGTCAATCAATCAGTTGGAGCTCAGAGCCATTCGATTAGCTCTGACGAGATTGCAGAAGATACTGGAGTCAAGGTCTTTTTCGACAATGCAACAGTAGCAGCCTAAGGATCCAAGGGCCCTCCTCTGGTTCGGGAAGCCCGCTTTCTTTTTCTTTGGGTGGAACGTCATCTCCTAGCGCTGACGGCAGCGCATGTGGTAGGAGTAGACAATGTTCAAGCAGACTTCCTCAGCAGACAAACTCTGGATCTAGGCGAGTGGGTCCTGTTCTCGGAGGCATTCCAAGTGATAGTGGGGTGCTGAAGGAGGCCCTGCTACGACCTCATAGCCATGGCAAGAAACAAGAAAGTGGATTACTGCTTCAGTCGAAGATGCAAAAATTTTACGTGCAAGAAAGTTTTGTAAGGCTGATATCTTTTATTCACAGAACAGGCACTGATATGCGCTGACACTCATTTTTATTCCGACTTGTACACTTTCGTGAAACCTGTACTTTCGTGAAACCTTTGCGCACATAGTTCTGTCTGGCTCCCCTCCCCCTCCCTCCCCCATTGGAGTAGCGTACAAGATCTGCATGCATAAAATTTGCATGAATTTTATTTAGCTTTCTATCTGCCTGCATCTCCGCTTTGGAAATTGATCATATGGTGAAAGGTGGAGCTGTTACAACTAGTTTGGTGAGGAAGGAATATAAGATCCAGTGTGGTTTATGATCTTAGCCTAAAAACTGTAGCCCAATCCCCCCGTTATCCAGACAGGTTGAGTAAATTAATTAAAACAGGAGTTGAATAAGATGAGCCAAAAATTCAAATTTTTTCACAAAAATGATAATGAATACATAGAACAGTCTTCCAACAGGTGGCAAAAAAAATCAGAATTCAGGAAGGCAATTGGGAGACACAGTGTGTCTTTAATTATGAGCTATTGGGAAGAGAGTTCATCCATGCCATGCTGTGCAGCATGTAATTTTGGAAGATAATGCTTCCAGGGCTCTGTGCTTAATGTCTTTCTGCAAAGAAGGAATTGTTTCTTTGTGATTCCATCTGGAATGTCTGAGAGAGGGCATATTTCATTCCTGTCCTGTTTTTTTTTTTTCTGTCATAGTTACATGATGCAGTGGCCAGGGGGCAGGATCCTACTTCGACATGAACTAGATGCTTTCCTGGCTCAGGCAGTTTCTGGCCAACTGTATGAACCAGATCACCTGCAGGAACTGAAGGTAGGTTTACTTAAGACTTCCTTTAAGAATTAGGATTGTTGTGATATACAGTCATGTGAAAAAATTAGGACACCCTATGAAATAGTCAGTTCTTTCTTAAGAAATGTTTACATATCGATGTCAAATCTTTTTTTTTATTTATCTCTGGAAAAGAAAGTGATATAATTGCAGGTAAACAACAAAAATTTTCCTTGATTTACTCATGAAACAAGATATCCACAAAAATGTGTATTCTCACTGTGGAATAAATTAGGATACCCTACACTCTAATAACTAGTGTTACCCCCTTTGGCTGAAATAGCTGCAGTGAGACGCTTCTTGTAGCCATCTACCAGTCTCGGACATCGATTTGAGGAAAGTTTGGCCCACTCCTCAATACAGAATTCTTCCAGCTGTGAGATGTTTGAGGGGTTTCTTGCATGGTCAGCCTGTTTCAAATCACCCCACAATATCTCAATGGGATTAAGATCAGGGCTTTGACTCGGCCACTCCAGGACTCTCCATTTCTTAGTTTTCAGCCAGTCCTTGGTGGATTTACTGGTATGTTTTGGGTCATTGTCGTGTTGCAGGGTCCAGTTCCGCTTCCGCTTTAATTTTCTTACAGATGGTCTCACATGCTCCTCAAGCACCCTGTGATACACGGTAGAATTCATGGTGGATTCTATGATGGTGAGCTGGCCAGGTCCAGCTGCAGCAAAGCATCTCCAAACCATGACACTTCCACCTCCATGCTTCACAGGTGGTATGAGGTTCTTTTCCAGGAATGCTGTATTTGGTGTACCCCAAACATGGCCTCTTTTCTGGTGTCTAAATAATTCAATTTTAGACTCATCTGTCCATATATAGAACACTATTCCAGAATTCCTGGTGTTTGTCTACGTTCTCTCTGGCAAACTTCAGTCTGGTCTTGATGTTTCTTGTAGAGAGCAAAGGTTTCATCCTTGCACACCACCCATGCAAGTTAAATTTGTGCAGTCTCTTTCTCATTGTAGAGGCATGCACTTTCACATCAACAGTAACAAGAACCTGCTGTAGGTCCCGTGATGACATTTTAGGGTTTTTGGAGACTTTTTAGCATCTTGCGGTCTGCTCTGGAGGTCATCTTGCTTGGATGGCCAGACCTGGGCATGTTGGCAGTTATTTGGAAAGTACACTATTTTCCGTACTGTGGAATGGCTAATGTCAAATTCTTTTGAGATCTTTTTAAATCCCTTACCAGACTTATAAGCTGCTACAGTCTTCTTTCTGAAGGCCTCAGACAGCTCTTTTGATCTCACCATAGTGTTCACTCTCACCGCAGCAGTCATGAGTACACCAAACTAAATATCTAAGGTTTAAGTAGGGCAAACCTCTTTCAAAATGCTGAGTAACGATTTTCTAATCATGTTCACCTGATGTGATACACCTGTGGTGTGATTTGAGCCACTTAAGTGGGAGAATATGTGGGGGGTGTCCTAATATGTTCCTATTGTTTTATCCCTTGAATGTCTCTTTCTTTACTTTATTGTAGTTCTCCCCTTTCTTTTTTAACTGTATGCCATGTCTCTGTTCTGTCTATTATTTAAAAATTTTTGTATCCCATTTTTATCATTGTAAATAGCCTAGAATTCAAGATAGGCATTTAATCAAATTTTAAATAAACTTGTGAAACTTATTTACCAAGTTTCCAAGTTTATTTAAAAATTTGATTAAACACCTATCAAATACTAAGCATTTTACACATGTAAAATTAAGGGGAGACACAAATTTAAAACCAAAATAACATTTAAAAACAAAAACATATGACAGGACTCATAATAACGGATACATTTAAAAATAGGAAAGGGGGGAGAACTACAATGGTTTATAGAAAAAAGAACGAATAAGGAAAAAAAAAACAGTAGGGACAATGGGGGAAAAAGAGAGAAAAAAAAGTGGAGTCAATGAAGAAAAGAGAGGAGAGTTCAATATTCAAAGGTGTCTTTAAATAAGAAGTTTTTTTAAGCCTTTAAATTTGTCAAGATGTTCTGGTCGAAGATGAGTAGGCAATTACATCACTTTCTTTTCCAGAGATAAATAAAAAATTTGACATCGATATGTGAACATTTCTTAAGAAAGAACTAAATATTTCATAGGGTGTCCTAATTTTTTCACATAACTGTACGTAATATATAGTTTACTGGTTACAATTTGCCACAGTTCAGGTATTTCTGGGCCAGAAACTCAGAGCTATGCCCAGTACGGTGCTTAGGTTCCATCTACTGATGTCTCCATCAAAGCTCAGTCCAGCCCATTTAAACCATCCCAGCTGTTGAAGCTCTCCCCAGCCCATGCTCAATTGAATGGCCATATACAGGACACAGACTCATATAAGTCTGCCCAGTACTGGCCTTAGTTCTTCAATATATATCATTTTCTGATTAGAGATCTTCTGTGTTCATCCCATGCTTTTTTGAACTCTGTCACTGTTTTCCTTTCCACCACCTTCCTCGGGAGCTCATTCCAGGCATCAACCACCCTCTCCATAAAGAAGAATTTCATTCATCTCTCAGAACCACAATATCTAGTGGACAGACTACATCACAACACACCAGCAAGCACAATATACTCGAGCAAAAACCTCCTGCTGGGAAATACCCTCCTTCAGAGACATCAAATACAAAAGAATGTTTTCAGTGATGGCACCAAGGTGGTAGAACACCCTTCCTAAAGAACTAAAACTAGAAAAGGACACCAGAAAGTTCAAGAAAGGGTTGAAGACCATCCTCTTCACAGAATACTATAGCCAATAATGCAATAAAGAGGAGATAATTAGCTAGTCTCCTCTAGGAACATCTATAGCATAATAGTACTAATTGTAACACTATTTTTTCTATTCATTTTTCACAGATACACAATATAATCTTTTTAACAACACATAATGGTTAACTACAAAATTAAACTACACAAAGCACACTGACAGCAGATGTAAATTCTCAAAATTGACATAATTCAATCACTAAATTAAAAAATAAAATCATTCCCCCTACCGTTTGTTGTCTCCCTCCCTCCATGCTATGCCTTACCTTCTGGCCTGCTCCCGCCTGGCCATTTTATGCCGCCCCTGGTGTTATCTACAGGCCGGCTCCCTCTTCCTCACTGATGCAGTGCACAAAGCTGTGGGCAGCGGCTCCTTGCGCGTCCCGTGCATCATCTGGAAGCCTTCCCTCTGACATTGCACTGTTAGAGAGAAGACTTCCAGTTCAGGCGCAGGACGCATGTAGGAGCCACTGCCTGTGGCTTTGTGCACTGAATCAGTGAGGAAGAGGGAGCTGCCTTGAAGATAACGCTGCATTGATCGCACCGTGGACCGGCGGTTGAAGAACACTGTTTTTGGCCTGATGCATGTGCTGGCCCTGTGGACCAGCCAGTGGCGTACCTAGGGTATGTGGCACCCGGGGCCCATCATTTTTTGACACCCCCCCCCCTCATGTAAAATTTTTTTTTTTTTTTTTTTTGCAATAACCATGAAATGGAATAAATGGTCAGAATAGAAACAGGCAGTGAAAATTTTCTTTTTTTTTTTTTTTTTTTTTCCAAAGTATTTTTATTGAGAATGGCAAAAGGTCCAGACAAGCAACCATGGTCTGTACAGAAACTTATACATTATCAAAAAGAACACAGAATGAGAGTAACAGCAACAACAAGCATGAACAAGCCTCTCCCAAGAGAAAATTGCCAATGAGAGGCATAGCAATACACAACAAAAGGCCAAAACTTGGGGCAAGCAAACAAATCCCACCCCAGAACCCACAAGAATAATAAGCCGGACTAGACCCTCAGCCATATTTTATAATGAAAAAAACCCCCACAAGCAACAACACCCAGACCGCTCACCAGACACACCAATCCGCACAACAAGCACCCAAGAAACACCCAGCCACCACCCAGACAAAACTACCAGACACACCTACCCCACCAAGCCCAGACCCAACCCCCCCTCCCCAGAGAGTGCAAGCGCAAAGTGGACCGTGAAAAGGGCAGCTGCAGAAGTGGAAAGCCCCAGATAAGTAGGTTAGCTAAAGAAAGCCCACAGATAGAAGAAATCAGGATAACAGAAGTTCCAACAAATGCTCCCACAGAAAATTTTCTTTTATTGAACCTCATTTATGTAACCATTATTCCAAACATAACATAACATAAATTATGTCTGAATTGTCATGACATCAGAAGTACATATGGAGTAGTTGCAGGTGATGCTTGGGACAGTTCTGATTATGTTAGTTTGGTTTTATGTGTTTTTTTAATAGAAGGGTTTTTATTTCTTTTTTTAAGGTTTTGTAGTTTGTGGTCGAGGTCAATAGGTTGTAGAGTTGGGGGTCAAGTGTTGCAGCTCGAATGGCTAGGAGGTTGTCGAACAGTTTTTTTTCTTTTGACGTTTTTGGTTGGAGGGTGTGTGAATGGTGCGTGAGTTCTCCTATGTCTGTTTGAAGTGGATTGAATTATTTAGCTGAAGAAATTAGTTACCCCCCCCATTCCACACACATTAATTCTCTTCCATTTTTGTTCCCATTATAAAAAAAACACTGATAAGTTCCCAGGAAAAAAATACATTAAAATAAGAAGTGAAAACAAAGGCCCCTACAGATGAGAACATAACATAAGAATAGCCTAACTGGGTCACACCAATGGTCCATCATGCCCAGTAGCCCATTCTCATGGTAGCCAATAGTGCTGCCCGATTCAGAGAAAAATATTTCATTCGATCCGATTCACCCTGTTGAATCGATTTTTCGATTAGATTCACTGTTAATGACACCGCTTTTTAAGTTTAAACAAAGTATAACAATAAATTTCACAACAACAATAAATTTCACAAAGTACTTAAAAAAAAAAAAATCACATTTTTCCATTAAAGCAGTTCTGGAGACATTTGCTTGAACAGTCTTTTTTCCCAGTCCATAAGCAAGCAATATGAAAAAGATTTCCTTAATTATCTACTCAAACATTTTTGCTATTTACTTTCATTGTACCTATACTATTATTCAGTAGAAAAAATGGACTTAACTGTGCAGGAAATGAATCTCCTCATACACCCACCATATAGTGCAAAAATGTGCAAAGATCTGTTTTTTTCTTTCGATCACTACATAGCCTAATGCCACACAAGCAGCGCTGTTACAAACATATTCTGAAGGTCAATGCTAAGGTTGACAAAGTTTCCTTCCTTGGACCAGAAGGAGATACTGACAAACCACTGGAAGAGATTCTAAAACAACTACCCAGAAATAACACCCAAAGACCCACTCAGTGTGTGAACCAGTTGAGTGGAGTGGACTAACTGGGGGTGGAAATGGGCCCAGAGTTTGCTCAGCAGAATTTCCCAGACTACCTCTTCCTCTCAACACACTGACATGCTACCACCACCACCAACACTAGGAACACCTCACCGAGTATGCCAGCAATGCTTATAAACTTTATAAAACACATTATTATATTTTCTTATAAAGCATATATTTTAACTGAACTCAGCCTTGCCATTCACAAAAATAGAAAAGTTCCCATTTCAAGCTGTCTCATGTACACTTTTCAAATCTAACATATTGTAATCACAAAACAGAAAATAAAATTATTTTTTCTACCTTTTGTTCTCTGATCAATATTCAAATCTTGTTGGTCCCAGGCTCTTGTTGTCTTGCTTGCCAGGGTCTCCTTTCTCCGTGCTAACCATCCGTCTGCCATCTCTGTTCTCCCCTTCCGTTTCCCTTCCCTCTCCCGGAGATCTGGCATCTTTCCTTTTTTTTGTCTCCATCCACAGATTCACCTTTTCTCAACTCCCCACCACCCCAGGATCCACCATCTCTCCCTTTCTGTTCCCAACTATCCTCCTATCCAGTATCTCTATCCCCCCTCCACACCATCCCCTGTTTCCAAGTTCTCTCCCTTTCTGTTCCTTCCCTCCCTAAATCCCATTATGCACCATCTCTCTCCCACTCCTCTGTTTTTAGACCCATTATTTCTAACCCCCAAAGTCTGGCATATGCATGTATCTTTGAACCCCCCTTCCCTCTCTCCCTCTGTGTACTTTTACACCAGGACCCCCCTCCCCCGAAGGTCTGTCCCCCCTCCGAAGGGCTACACCCCACCCCTGAAGACCTGCACCCCCCGAAGGACTTTACCTCCCACCCGAAGGTCTGTCCCCCTCTGAAGGCCTAAACCCCACCCCTGAAGGACTGCACCCCCCCCCCCGAAGGCCTGCACTCCCTTGAAGGTCTGCACCCCCCCGAAGGCCTGTCCCCCCCTTGAAGGCCTGTCCCACCCCCTTGTAGGCCTGTCCCCCCTTTAAGGCCTGCCTGCCTGCCTTTCCCCCCCTTGAAGGCCTGTCTCCCCCTTGAAGGCCTGCACCCCCCTTGAAGGCCTGCACCCCCCCTTGAAGGCCTGTCCCCCCCCTTGTAGGCCTGTCCCCCCCCTTGTAGGCCTGTCCCCCCCCCTTGTAGGCCTGTCCCCCCCTTGAAGGCCTGCCTGCCTTTCCCCCCTTGAAGGTCTGCACCCCCCCGAAGGCCTGTCCCCCCCTTGAAGGCCTGTCCCACCCCCTTGTAGGCCTGTCCCCCCTTTAAGGCCTGCCTGCCTGCCTTTCCCCCCCTTGAAGGCCTGTCTCCCCCTTGAAGGCCTGCACCCCCCTTGAAGGCCTGCACCCCCCCTTGAAGGCCTGCACCCCCCCTTGAAGGCCTGTCCCCCCCCTTGTATGCCTGTCCCCCCCCCTTGTAGGCCTGTCCCCCCCTTGAAGGCCTGCCTGTCTTTCCCCCCTTGAAGGCCTGCACCCCCTTGAAGGTCTGCACCCCCCCAAAGGCCTACACCCCCCCCGAAGGTCTGCACCCCCCTGAAGGCCTGCCTGCCCCCCTTGAAGGCCTGCACCCCTTGAATGTCTGCACCCCCCCCCCCCGAAGGCCTGTCCCCCCTTGAAGGCCTGCCTGCCTGCCTGTCACCCCCTCCCCCTTGAAAGCCTGCTTGCCTGCCCGCCCGCCCCACCCTGAAGGCCTGATGCCCCGACCCACCCCGAAGGACCGCTCGCCCCCCTGGCCTCCCCGCACCACCTATGAACAGCCGCAGCAGGATCGCGAAGTCAGCGTCGGGTACCAGCCCTAAGGGGGTGTTCCCGGCCTTGCCGTTCAGTCCCCCGCCACCCCCGAAGGACCGCTCGCCCCCCTGGCCTCCCCGCACCACCTATGAACAGCCGCAGCAGGATCGCGAAGTCAGCGTCAGCGATCCCTGCTGCTTCCTGCGCCACGGTCCCGCCCCTCCTCTGACGTCAGAGGAGGGGCGGGATCGCGTCGTAGGAAGCAGCGCAGGGATGCTGACGCTGACTTCGCGATCCTGCTGCGGCTGTTCATAGGTGGTGCGGGGAGGCCAGGGGGGCGAGCGGTCCTTCGGGGGTGGCGGGGGACTGAACGGCAAGGCCGGGAACACCCCCTTAGGGCTGGTACCCGGGGCGGCCCGCCCCCCCCGCCCCCCCCTAGGTACGCCACTGGGACCAGCAGGAAATTTCTGTGGATTGGCACCGGTCCACGGACTGGTGGTTGAAGAACACTGATCTATAGGATAAACACAGTAGGGATGGGATAAGATAATCATAGCACAGATAACTAGATTTATCAGGAAGTTAGTACTTCTGAGATGAACATAGATCACGATACAGACACTAATTTCCTAGCTTTACTCTTGAGTCTACCACCCCTCAACCTCAAAAATATGCCCTCAGGTTTTGCCATTTTCCTTTCTCTGGAAAAGATTTTGATTTATTTAATACCTTTCAAGTCTTTGAAAGTTTGAATCATATTGCCCCTGTCTCTCCTTTCCTCTTTTCAGTGCTTTAAGTTTCTCCTCATTTGTCTTTGGTGCAAACTTCCTACCATTTTCGTTGCTTTTCTCTGGACCGCTTCAAGTCTTCTTATGTCATTTGCCATATATGGTCTCCAAAATTGAACAAAATACTCCAAGTGGGGCCTCACCAATGACTTGTATAGGAGCATCAATGCCTTCTTTTATTGGTCACGCCTCTCTCTATACAGCCTAGCATCCTTCTGGCAACAGCCACCGCCTTGTCACACTGCCTTTAGATCTTCACCTACTATCACTCCAAGTTCCCTCTCCCCATCCGTGCATATCAGCCTCTCACCTTCCAGCACATATGGCTCCTTCTGATTTCTAATCCCCAAATGCATCACTCTGCACTTCTTTGCATTGAAACATAGAAACACAGAAACATGACAGCAGATAAAGGCCAAATGGACCATCCAGACTGCCCATCTGCAATAACCATTATCTCTTCCTCTATCTAAGAGATCCCATGTTCTTATCCCACACTTTCTTGTGTCTAGTAGTCCTGAGGCCCCACCCAATCATTGTTTTAAGCCTGCTTTCTGTTGGAAGTCAGAGTGTGAGAGTATGGAGGATGCTTCTGCTACTCAGCTAGGATAAGTCTGTAAATAATAAAGTAAAAACATGTATTTTTGCCTGATAAATGGTTATGTGAATAACTACGAGCACCAAGAATATCAGTGCTAGTTGCACACTATTTCTATTTTGATCTTTAACTTTGTTGGTTATACTTGTTTCAGAGCAGAACAGAATTTGACTGTCAGGGAGATGCCCCATACCCTTCTTTCTTCTTATGTCTCCTTTTAAGAGTATTTTTGACTGCTTTGGGATGAACTGAGGGAGCATGGCATAGCCCTCTGAGAAGGAGGCAAAGTTGAAAGATGTGTGACATCCTACTGCAGCAATTTGTAGGTTCAGGAACAAAACCCTGCTGTTCAAGATTTCTAGACAATCTACAAGAAAGAAGATTATTGAAGTAAGAACCTGATGTTTCTCCTTTTTCCTCTCTCTCTCACCTGCCCTCAGCCCATCTACCCCTCTCTTTCTCTCACCTCCCACTTGCCCATGTAGTAAAAATTTCTGATTATTTGACTCATTTAGAAGAGAGACAGAACTTAGGAGCAAGAGGCTTGGGTGAAAATTAGAAATGGCAATTTGTAGTACCAGTCTTCTGTCAGCTGGAGACTGAATCATAGAGGGAGGAGGGAAGAGGTGAGGGAGTTGGACAGAGCTACAAGTTGTTTTTTATGGTAAACATTTGTCATTAGTGGGACACTTTTGAACACAGCAGAAACCCCTTTACTGGGTGAATCTGGTGCAACTGCACCAGCTGTCTTCCCCTAGTAGCCTCTAGTATCATATCTATTGTAAGCAACAATTATGGATAGAATAAAACAATGTGTATAATCTCTGATAGTGGGGTTTACTTCTCAGTAATAAACACTCCCTTCCCTTCTCCCCACCTTTTCTGTGACTCTTGTCCCTCTAACTCAGGGGTGTCAAAGTCCCTCCTTGAGGGCCGCAATCCAGTCGGGTTTTCAAGATTTCCCCAATGAATATGCATGAGATCTATTAGCATACAATGAAAGCAGTGCATGCAAATAGATCTTATGCATATTCTTTGGGGAAATCCTGAAAACCCGACTGGATTGCAGCCCTCGACATGGATTGCAGCCATGTTTCTGCTGTCTAGCTCATGCCATTGGAGGCTCTGCCCTTCAGAAACAAGAAGTCCATGTTAGATGGGGAGGAACTGGCAGAGCCATTAGCAGCATAATCTAAAAAGCAGCTCCATATCTTTATGCTGCTGCTTAATATTTTTTTTTTGCAGCTGGGGAGGCTGGGAAGAAGATAAAAGCTGCAGGACTAGAGATGTCAAGGGTGGCCCATCCCAGTAAGTGAGATGAACCATCCCAGTGAGTGAAACTGAAGGCCAATAATTGAGACTTTTCTCATAGTACATTCAAGTATTATTTTGGCATTATGAAGGGACTGAGGCCTAAGGAAGGGTTGCTAGATACTTATATTGACAAGTAATATGCCCTTAAAAATGGGCTTCTGTATTATAAGTGATATGTTTAAATTCAATTACAGTACTCCCTTGGAATTTGTGGGGGTTCCGTTCCAGTAGCACCTGCAAATTTCGAAAAACCACGAATATGGTTTAGGAGTGGATCGGAGGCAGGAGAGGGCTGCAGGGGTGGCGGCAGGTGCTGAAAATCGGGTGCAGGATTGTTCATAGTATTTTCTGACCTCCTCTTCTGGGAACTAAAGTCAGGCTACACCAATCAGGATCTGCTTTGACATGCTAACTGGCATGTCGAAGCAGCTCCTGATTGAGTGAGAATGAAGGGGAGAGAGAAATGCCAGCAAGTGGAGTGGGCCTTGATGCCAACAGACCAGGACAGTGGTTACAGAACATTGAACTTCGTGCTGGAGAGGCTTAGCTTCCCTAAGCTTCTTATATGGGATGCCTATGCTAAATGGTAAGGTTTAGTTATCTGCTTTTCTAGCTCTAAAATACATTCATTTCCCACACTCAATCCTGTGTCTGGCAAAGACTATGTGCAATGTTACAACTTTTTATATCCAATCTCAATGCTCCTCCCAGTTCGTTTACAGAAGTTGGATAGCTCTAGGTCTAATAGATGCTGGCATTGTAGTTTAGAATTTTTTTCTGTCTCTATATAAATGCCTTTTGGAAGTTAATTTGGTCCCAAATTTATTCATTGTTAGAAAATCATGTTGCCCTTTCCTATGATATTATATTATTTGGTACATCTATGAGATTTAAGAGTCCAATTTCAGCAAATAATAATAAACTTTTATTAATACTGATGGGGTTGCCATTCAACATATTGCTGGAAATTGGAAGGATTATACTAAACTTAATTATACCTTTTGGTGGAATTCAGTTTATCATATTTATAAAATGGAGAGAATGCTTGATATTCAGCAAGGAAATTATCATAATTTTAAAAAGATTTGGGGGCCATTGATTATATATTCTAATGATCAGACATCTTAAACACCTTGTTATTATATAAGATATAGGTAGGGTGGGATTTGGAAATATGATATTTGGTTTATTATTAATGGATGGAGTGGTTGGGGAGGGATTCTTTTATACTTTAATGATTATAAGTAAGAATGTCAAATGATTTGTAAAAAATTTTGATTGAATATTATACACTTGTTGTAAGATATGAAAATGAATAAAGATTTTTTAAAAAACAACTTTTTATATCCTGAAGACCCAATCCCACCTATCCTTGGGAAACTACAAGAAAAGTAAAAATAAGGTCCTCCCTCCCTGTCCATTTCTTTATCTCTCCTCTTTTAAGGAACACCAATAGATTTTGGAGGAGAGCCATTTAAACAGGATTATTATCATAGTCATTTGCACCCTGCCCATTAAAGATAAAGGTAAATCTATCCAGTATTTCAGTTGCTTGTCCAGTTCTTGCAGTACATTCAGCTGGTATGGTTTATGCATCTGGCTTGATAGAATAATGTCCAAGGGGCAGATTCTCAAAACTAAAATCTGCCTTTAACATGCTTGCTAAACCGGTTCCCGCCTGTTTAGCGTGCATGTATTTTAGCGGCGGATTATTAAAACAGCTTACCAAGGTCTTTTCCAAGTTTTCTAGCAGTCTTCGATACTGCCATGCAAATGTAGTACAACGAGGTCATTAATATTAAAATAGTAACTCTGAGTGATTCTCTAACCTTGTTGTTCCACATTTGCAGCCAAAATTTGCCAACGGGTCTGAGCTGTCATATTGCCTTTCTGATTAGTGCCTAAGTGCTGATTGGCTCAGGCATTGACAGGAATGTAAGGTTTGACAGCTCAGACCCCCAAGCAAAAAAAATAAAAACAAACCCCAAATTGAAGATTGGCAGGAGAGATGCCCACTCTGTCCTGCTGTGTCACAATCACCCGATACTGCTACCCCTCCCCCCCCCACACAGCAGGAGAGATGCCCATTCTCTCCCATCGTCAAGCAAGGCCCCCCCCCCCCGATGCGCCTCAGCATAGGGAGAGATGCCCACTCCCGACAAACAGCACACCCTTCACGATACCCTCCAACAGCAGGAAAGATGCCCATTCTCTACCACCTCCAACACCCCTCCCCCTTACCTTGTTAATGATGGATGGCCAGAGGGATGCCTACTCATCTTAGGAGTGGCTTTAAATACCTCAACCAATCAGAGCCTTAGGCCCCTCCCTAGTGCATCCCAGGATGCACTCGGGGAGGGGAAGGCCTGCCTTTTTGAAGAGACAGGCCTGCTGGTCGGAAGAGTAGGCATCCCTCCGGCCTGCCATCATAAGCAAGGTAATGGGGAGGGGGCGGGGGGGTTGTCCTTGGGGGTGTTGCATAGTGGTGGGAGGGAGTGGGCATCTCTTGTGCTGCTGGTGGGGGTTGGGGAAGTTGCTTGGTGGCGGGAGGAAGTGGACATCTCTCCTGCTGCGGGGAGAGAGTGGTTAGCAGTGTTGGGTGATTGTGCAACATGGTAGGAGAGAGTGGGCATCTGTTCCGCTGCCAGGTGTTTCTTCGGTCTGGGGGGGAGGGGGGAGGTGCTGTAGTGTTTACAATGTTTTAATGTACACAGCTACTATGGTGTTGAGGGTTGATTTGTGTATTTCCTTTTCTAGTGTGGTTTGGGGGGGACTGGGGGCCCCGATCATGAGATAGTGACTCCCTCACTTCATGCTGCCTTAGTGGTGCGGGGTGGGTTTTCGACATGGGTTTAAGGGGGGGTGGGTTCTGTATTCCGGGGGGGTTTGAGGGGTTGATAGGTTGGGTTGTTAGGTGGGGGGGTGGACGGTCCTTCGGTTCTCATGTTTGGTTTCTCAATATATTTTCAATATGTCTATTCTCTATGGATTTGCTGCCCCCAGAGGAGCCTGGGCTCCTGGGGTTTCTGTCTTGTCTCTTTTTTGCGTCTTTCTGTCCCTTTCTTTCCTGATTCTCTAGTCTGAGTACTTCTTTTAGACTAACCTCTTGGAATGTGGGGGGAATCACTTCGCCGGTTAAAAGATCTAAAATTTTATTGGCTCTAAATCGATATCGTTCGGATGTTGCCTGTTTACAAGAGACTCGTTTAACGGCTGCAGAGCACCTTAAACTACGCCGCTCTTGGGTAGAGGAGGTCCACTTTGCATCATCACCGGGCCGTCATGGTGGGATAGCTGTGTTGATCCGCAAAACTTCGCCGCTGGGGGTTCAAGTCCTTGACAAGGCCGCTGATGATAGATGTCTTCTTTTGCGCCTGACGTTGGGTGATCAACACTACCGTCTCCTAGTTGTTTATGGACCTCACTCGTCGGAATCCTCTTTCTTCCAAAAATTGACTCAGCTTTGTTCCCGTTATTCTGGGGACCAATTTATTATTTTGGGTGATTTTAATCTGGTTCTCGATCCTGACTCTGATAAGTCGGGTACTTCCTCAACCTCATTGGGGGCCAAGGGCCGTCTCCTTTCAGACTTTTGTGATACTCTTTCTGTAGTGGACCCTTGGCGCCTTCTTCATCCTGAGGTTCGTGATTACACTCATCTCTCTCGGGCTCACAACAGTTGGTCTCGGATTGACTACATTTTTCTGTCCTCGACATTGTTTTCCTCCATCGTCTCCGCAGAAATTGGTCCATTGAATATTTCGGATCACACCCCGATATGGGTGGACGTTCATTTGGAAGCTGCCTATCTTCACTCTCCTTCTTGGTGCTTTCCGTACTACCTGGCTCGGGATGTGGAATTTCAAACTTTTTTGCGGGCTCAATGGGATGACTATGTCGCTCATAATGCCACCCATATGGACGATCCTGCTTTGTTTTGGGAAGCAGCTAAGACAGTACTTAGGGGTTATATTATTTCTTTTTTTGTGTGCAAGGAACAAACATCTCCATAGAGGCATCATCACTTTGGAAAGGACCTTACGCGCTGCTAAGCGATCTTTTCACTCAGCTCCCTCGGGGGATACTTGGGAACGTTATTTATCTACTCAAGAGGCTCTCAATTCTCTAATTCACTCGCGTTCTCAGAAATGGACAGCTTACCATAAACATCAGTTTCACCGTTTTGGTAACAAGCCGGGGCGCCTTAGGGCACGACTAGTGACAGTTGAGACCAATAGAAAACCGATTTTAACCCTTCGAACCCCGGGGAGGTGGTAGGGTGACCAGTACGTCTGCAGTTTCTGGGATCCTCTTTGACTTCTTTCAGAGGCTGTATGGCGCTCCTGAGGATGTGTCATCGGACTTATTGGCAGATTATCTTCAATCCTCTGGAATCCCTCGCCTCTCTGACGATATTGTGGCTGCTCTTAATAGCCCCTTTCGGGTGGTGGAGTTGGAATTTGCTATCAAAGCTCTTGCTCTGGTAAGGGTCCGGGCCCGGATGGCTTTTCCGGAGAATTTTATCGCATTCTTTCTTCTAATCTTTGTGGTCCTTTATTGTCTTATTTTACTGCTGCTATCACTCGAGGATCTTTTCCTCAGTTTGCTAATGAGGCAGGATCCAGTACATAGCCTGACGCAGAATATAGGCCTGATGATACCTATAGAAATTTGGAAAATTTACCCCTCCCTCCTCAATTGATTTTTGTAAAGATACTAAAGCTATTGTAGCAGTTTTGCCCATCCAAATAAATTTGATAAGAATACTATTCAATTTTTTGTAAAAAGAACTTTGAAAATAAATTGGTAACATTCCAATTTGATAACACACCACAGACAAAATCATCATTATCACTGTTTGAACTCTCCCCCACCAAGATAAATGTAACGGATTCCATTGCTCACACATTTCTGTAACCTTTAACAATAAAGATTTTTCATTTATTTTCATTGTTTCTTCCTAAATATTTTATACCCTCTTCTTTCCAAAGAAAAGGGAACTGATCAAACAATCCTTTTTGAGAATGTATATTAAGCGGAAGGATTTCTGATTTATTCCAATTTATTTTATATCCTGAAAACTCCAAATCTTTCAGCCAAGTCCAATAAATGTGGAATAGTAGATTCAGGATTTCTCAAATGAAGCAAAATATCATCTGCATATGCAGAAACTTTGTATTCCTGACCAGCATAAAGGAATATCCCAAATCTACTCTGCTTGTTGAATAGCCAATAATAAAGGTTCCAAAAAAATATCAAATAACAAATGAGATAAGGGACATCCCTGCCTGACTCCCCTCTCCAGACGAAAACCATCTGAAAAAGAATTACTTATATACAATCTGGCCAAAGGGGAGTTATCGTCAAATATATTTTATTGAGCACCAAGAAAAAAACAATCCAATACAAGAACAAGGATCAACAAGGCAGCTCAAAGATTTGCACCCAATAATCCAGCAACCCCACCCCTCCAACCCAACCCACAACCCATCCCTCCCCCTCCCACTCTCACTGATGCCAAAAAACAAACAAAAAAAACCCCAGTTGTAATAACAAGGTTCAAAAGGCGGCTACGAGCCACCGGAGACAACGTGTTCCAAAAGGGCTCCCAAATTCTCTGGAAGGCTCGTCCGGTCAAGGAAGAAATGTCCTGGACTCCTCTCCGTTCCCAAGAAAGCAACGTAATCATGTAACTATGCCAAAGGGAATAGTCAGGTGCCTCCGCTTCCATCCACTTAATCAAAATGCATTTGATAGCAATCACAGCCGTCCAACGAAGGAAGGCGGAGGCTTCGGGCCAACGGGGATGGAAATGCAATGAGGCTCCAAATAACACCAAGGCTGATCTCCAAACTGTATTGCTCCAGATGACATCAACAAAATTAAAAACAGCATCCCAAAAAGTCTGTATGGGTGGACAAGACCAAAACATGTGGCCGAGACCTGCATCTGGAGCACCACAGCGCCGGCAGTCCAAAGGGGAGTTATACAAAGCTTTGATCATTTGTATAAATCCAGAACCCACTCCAAACCAATCAATTGCTTGGTACATAAAAGTCCATTCTACACGATCAAATGCCTTCTCTGCATCCAAAGATACAGAAAAGGCTGGATCCTCCATGGGTTTTGTTAATGTCAAAATATGAAGAGCCAATCTAGTGTTATGTGAGGAATGTCTATGAGCAACAAATCTGGTTTGGTGCATACCTATAATATAAGGGAGAGCCTTAGCCAAGCGTATGGCCAATAACTTAGCCAACAGTTTTCCATCAACATCAAAGATATTGGTCTGTAGTTTGAAACTAATAAAGGATCTTTATTTGGCTTCGGCAAAACTATAGTCAAAGATTCTGCCATAGTACCTGAAATGCAGCCTTTATTCAGTTGAGCTTGATATAATTTTAATAAATAAGGCATTAATATATTTTGAAATGATTTATTAAACTCCACAGTATATCTATCTCCTCCTGGAGCGGATCCGGCTCTAAGGGACTTAAATGCTGCTTGAATCTCCTTCAGTGTGATAGGTGCATCAAGAGATCCTTTTATATGCTCGGGAATTTTAGGACCCTCAATTAAATTTAAAAACTCTAAACCATCAAGTTCTTTATTTGAATAAGGCTCAGAGGAATACAAAGTTTATAATATTTCAAAAACTGTTTTAATATATTATCAATTTGAGAATGAGTAACCCCATTTTCATCTGTAATAGCCATAATCTTTACTTTTCTTTTTTTGCTTTTAAATAATTAGCTAGTAAGCTTCCTGCTTTATTCGAGTTTCCATAATACAAAGCCTGTTGAGTAAATATTTCCTTCCTAGCCCATTTAGAAGAGATCTCATTATATTTATATTTAGCTTTTAAGAGGGGCTGGAATGTATCATGTTCCCATTTTACCATTAATTTTGCTTCTAATTCTTTTTTTTTTTAACTTGAAAATCTTTATTAAAAGTTTTGTATTAAACAAGCAAAATATGGATATCAAGGCTCAAGCACTCCATAGTATTTAACAGAAGACAACAGACTCAAAAGTCACAATACAGCAAGAAGAAAACATCATTGCCAAACAGATATCCCCTGCAATGAATCACAAATCCCCCCACCCCTCCCAAGGAAACTGAAATATTCAAAGTGGACACCTCCCTGTTGTTCCTTCAGGCAGTTGTCCCCACATCAACAAACCCCCCAGCCCCAGTAAACTTAAACCAAAGTATCAATCTTATCCATAATAACAGTCCAAGTTCGGATAGATGAAAAATAGTGCCCATGTCGTTTAGCAATGGAAAGTTCCATAGTACACAATTGATGAAACTTCAAATACCATTCTAACATAACAGGTGCCTCGGATCTTTTCCAGGATTTAGCAATTAAACATTTAGCTGCAGCCAATCCCCACCGTCGGAGTTTAGTTTGCCAAGTGTGTTCACACACATTATGGAAGCCCAGTAAACATTCTACTGGCACCAACGGGAGCACAATTTGTAACAATTGGGATAAACAGCCAACAACATGTTTCCAAAAGATTTGTAAAGGAAGACAATCCCACCAAATATGCAAAAAGGTGCCAACGGCCCCCCCACACCTCCAACACAGTGCAGAAGATCCCGGAAACATTTTATGTAACCTAGCAGGGGTATAATACCACCTGGTAAACACCTTGTAGGCATTCTCCTGTATAAGAACATAAGAGGATGCCTTTCCCACCTCAAGACAAAGTTGGATCCATTCCCTCTCTGAGAAAGAACACCCCAAGTCCCGTTCCCAAAGACCTTTGTATTTAGGGTGAAAGACAACTGAGCCCCTGAAATATTGATAGAGAACTGAAATGGGTTTGGGCAGGTTACGAAGTGTAAGCCATAGATGTTCCCAGGGATCCCTCGTCTTGATCGATTCCCCAGTCCAGCCCTGTGATTGAATAAAATGTCGGGTTTGGGAGTAAGCTAAAAAATCCCCCTTAGGCAAAGCTGCACTCTTTTGAAAAGCCTCAAAGGACACCAGGATCCCCTTATGAAGGACATCCGAGAACGTCCGGAGGCCCTGACGCTCCCAGCGCTGAAAAACCGAGCTCTCCCTACCCGCCGGAAAAAATGGTTCATCCCCCAATGCCCCCAACAGCGAAGGCACCATCCCTGCTCCCCATTTCTTCCGCGTCTCCCACCATATCCGCAAAAGGTGAGTCAAAATAGGGTTTCTCAAAGTTCTAAAAACCACCCGTTCAGATAAAGAGGACCAAATCAAGGATCGTAAAACCCGGTTACCCATTAATTGCTGTTCCAATTGTACTACACATTTTTGTTCCGCTATATCCCAATCCAACAAAATTCGCAATTGCGCAGCTCTATAATACCAGAACAGATTGGGAAGCGCTCTAATTTTGCTTCTAATTCTTTAATCTTTTCCTCTAAATCAAAGAAATCTTTTTTTGATTGAGTATTAACATGAGCCAAATATGAAATTATATTCCCTCTCATGGTAGCTTTAAAAGCATCCCATAAAGTTTCCAATGAGATCTCTTCTGAGTTTAATTGGAAATATTCCTCCATTTTTATATTAAATTCTTCAATAAATTTTGTGTCCTCTAGCAGTGTATTATTGAACCTCCAAACAGATCTCTTTCCATCTTGTTCCTCCAATTCAAATTCTATCCATACACCACCATGATCTGATAGAATTATTGGATCTATGGTAGCTGTTCTGACCTGTTGTACAAGATTATCTGAAACAAAAATATAATCAATCCTAGAAAATGATTTATGAACATGTGAACAAAAAGAAAATTCCTGAGCATTAAAGTGTAAAATTCTCCAGATGTCTTATAGCCCACAAACTTATATCAAATTATCCAATCCTAATGATTTTATCATTTTACTAGGTTTTTTATCCAATAAAGGGTCCACAACAGCATTAAAATCTCCCGCCACTACTAAATTAGTCATAGCCAGAGGTAGAAGAATATGTTGGAGTGTTTTGAAAAATTAAATTGGATTCGAATTAGGACCATAAATATTAAAAAGTGTCAAAGTATCCTTACCTAAGCTCATTTTCACATGTACCCATCTACCCATAGGATCAGCTGAAATCAAGTTAAATGATGCATTACATTTTTTTTATTTACTAATATGGCAATTCCCCCTTCTTCCCTACTGCAGGAGCATAAAAACATTCTTTTACCCAACCTCTTTCCAACTTTTTAGATTCTATATTGGATAAATGGGTCTCTTGAATATAATAGATATCTGCATTTTTTTGAGAAAATTAAGTGTGTTTTTTTTGTCTTTTTATGGGTTGATTAAGGCCATTGACGTTTAATGTAAATATTTTCGTATGCATTTTAGATTTATAATTAGTAGTTCTCTATTCATGTTACAATTTATATAATAACCCATGCACATCTAGAGCCCTCCCCACCCTACACCCCTCTCTCTACCCTCCCCCAACCCATTAGATAATATGAATACTTGAAAACACTTATCAAGACTAACAACTAAAAAACTCCCCCAGGCACCTATAAATAATCATATTAAAGTATTGTAGATTTTCATCATTTATCATAAATCATTTTCATCATATACCATACATAAATTTATATTAATTAAAATAACTTAATATTATTAAATAGATTAAATTGAAAAGTATCTTAATCTATTACATTCTTATATCTGAACAGAACAAAATAGAAGATTAAAATCATCCTTTAAAAGAATTATGAAATTGTTATCTTTAAATATTAATTCATTAATTAATTCAACAGTTTTCAACTTAATTATAATAAACAATTATAATCCAAGTTAAAAATACTCTATATTAGAATGACCTAATATGTCCTATTAAAACAAGAATCTCAATTCCTAGCTTAAATGAATGTCTGAGATACTCAATTTCCCCATATTAATTTTAAGAAGCATTACCCTTATACCTATCATCAAATTAAATTATATAATTTTATAGGATTTCTAAGAATAAGACTATTAAATAGTAATTAATTAGTTCCAAGTCTAAAACATTAATAAATTAACTAAGTTAACTTTTTAAATTACCATATGTATTTATTATGCATCCCACTTCGTACATCATTACATTTTACTATTTTATATTTCATTGAATGTTATTTTACGTTTGCTATCACTTAAAGAATTCAGATTTCACAAACAGAAATTAATTAAGAAATGTTAATTTTTTCAGATAATCTTACTAAGGATTGAGGAACCTTAAACAGTGCAATCCACTTTCCTTCAACTATTTATTATGAATGGAACATCCTTTCTTTATATGTAAATTCAATGAAGATGAATGATAGATAATATAACATATGTTCTTAATTCTCTTTATTACGCTATAATAATTGATGTTATTGTCTAACAGCCATACTTAAAATATATTATTAGTACTTATTAATGTTGTTAAAGCTACTGCATTTCTTAATATTTCAGTAACTCACCATTTTCTATTTTGTAACTCATTGAATTCCCCAAATTCATTCATACTATGCTACTTAACTCTACCCCGCCTCCTTTCCTCTCCCTTAAGAACATAAGAAGTTGCCTCCGCTGAGGCAGACCATAGGTCCATCCTGCTCAGCGGTCCGCTCCCGCGGCGGCCCATCAGGCCCATTGACTGAGCAATGGTCTATACCTATCTATACCCCCCAATCCCTTTTTCTTCTAGGAATCTATCCAAACCTTCTTTGAAACCATTTAGTGTTTTCTTGTCTACAACAGCCTCTGGGAGCGCGTTCCATGTATCTACCACCCTCTGAGTGAAAAAGTACTTCCTAGCGTTTGTTCTAAACCTGTCCCCTTTCAATTTCCCCCAATGCCCCCTTGTGCTTGTGGTGCCCCTTAATTTGAAAAATCTGTCCCTGTCTACTTTTTCTATGCCCTTCAGGATCTTGAAGGTTTCTATCATGTCTCCTCTAAGTCTTCGCTTCTCCAGGGAGAAAAGTCCCAACTGCTTCAATCTGTCGGTATATGGGAGATTTTCCATTCCCCTTATCAGTTTGGTTGCTCTTCTTTGTACTCCCTCAAGTACCGCCATGTCTTTCTTGAGGTACGGCGACCAGTACTGGACACAGTACTCCAGATGCGGCCGTACCATTGCACGATACAGCGGCATGATAACTTCCTTCGTCCTGGTTGTAATACCCTTCTTAATGATACCCAGCATTCTGTTTGCTTTCCTAGAGGCTGTGGCGCATTGCGCCGATGCCTTCAGTGTTGCGTCTACCATCACTCCCAGGTCTCTCTCCAGGTTACTAACCCCTAGTGGTGTTCCCCCCATTTTATATGTGAACATCGGGTTCTTTTTCCCCACGTGCATGACCTTGCATTTCCCCACGTTGAAGCTCATCTGCCATTTTTCGGCCCACTTTTCCAGCTGCGTTAGATCCTTTTGGAGATCCTCGCAGTCTTCCTTGGTTTGAGCCCTGCTGTATAGTTTGGTGTCATCTGCAAATTTAATGACTTCACACTTAGTTCCCGCCTCTAGGTCATTTATGTAGATATTGAACAAGAGCGGTCCCAGCACCGACCCCTGCGGAACTCCGCTCGTGACCCCTTTCCAGTCTGAGTAGTGGCCCTATACGCCAACCCTCTGCTTCCTGTTTGCCAGCCAGTTTTTGATCCATCGGTGGACCTCCCCTTGTACCCCGTGGTTCCATATCTTTTTAAGCAGTCTCTCGTGTGGCACCTTGTCGAAGGCTTTTTGGAAGTCAAGGTAAATGATGTCTATAGATTCCCCTTTATCCACCTGGCTGTTCACTCCCTCAAAGAAGTACAATAAGTTTGTGAGGCATGACCTACCCTTACAGAAGCCATGTTGACTTGGTTTTAGCTGCCCATTTTTTTCGATGTGCTCACAGATGCCGTCTTTAATCAGTGCCTCCATCATCTTTCCCGGGACTGAGGTCAGGCTCACCGGCCTGTAGTTTCCCGGGTCCCCCCTTGCGCCCTTTTTGAAGATGGGCGTGACATTTGCTATTTTCCAATCCTCCGGGATCTCTCCGGTTTTTAAGGATAGGTTGCATATCTGTCGAAGTGGCTCCGCTATTACGTCTTTTAGTTCCTTGAGTACCCTTGGGTGAATGCCATCCGGACCCGGCGATTTGTCGCTCTTTAGTCTGTCAATCTGCTTGAGTACATCCTCTTGGCTTACCTCTAAATCGACCAGCTTATCTTCTTGGTCTCCTATTACGATCTCCTCGGGTTCTGGAATGTTGGTTATATTCTCCATCGTGAAGACTGACGTGAAGAACTCATTTAACCTGTCAGCTTCTCTTTCTCTTCTTTTACAACTCCCTTTCGGTCTCCATCGTCCAATGGTCCCACTTCTTCTCTCGCCGGTTGCTTCCCCTTCACGTATCTGAAGAACGACTTGAAGTTTGTTGCTTCCTTTGCCAGTCTCTCTTCGTATTCTCTTTTTGCTTTTCTAATCACTCGGTGACACTCTTTCTGGTGTTCTTTGTGCCTTTTTTGGTTCTCCTCTGTTTGGTCTTTTTTCCATTTTCTGAACGATGCTTTCTTGTCGCTTATCGCCTTCTTCACTGCACTTGTTATCCACACTGGGTTTTTTGTTCTATTTTTTTTGCACCCTTTTCTGAACTTGGGGATGCATATGCTTTGTGCTTCGTGCACAGTCTCCTTGAGTAAGGTCCAGGCTTTTTCTACGGATTCCGTCTTCCCTATGTTGCCTTTGAGCTTCTTTCCCACCATTTTTCTCATGGCATCATAATTTCCTTTTTTGAAGTTGAGTGCCGTCGTTGTGGTTCTTTTCCCCTTTGATGATCCAATTTCAAGCTTGCACTGGATCATGTTGTGATCGCTGTTACCTAGTGGGGGTAATACCGCCACCTCCTTTGCTGGCCCCCCTAGTCCGTTAAAGATTAGGTCAAGAGTGGCATCGCCCCGTGTTGGTTCCGTGACCAGCTGCTCCATGAAACAGTCCCTCGTGACTTCTATGAATTTTGTCTCTCTTGTCTCCCTTCTCACCTATACACCTCATCTCCCCTGGATTCTACTATCCCCATTCTGCACTCTCTTGTAATTGTTACTGGATTATTTTGTAATTGCTACTGGTTACATTACACTGGTTAATCTAACTCTCTGTATCTTCGCTGTAAATGTACAGTCTCTTCTCCTGTAAACCGCTCTGAACTGTTTTGTGGTATTGCGGTATTGCGGTATTGTGGTATTGCGGTATACAAAAATAAAGTTATTATTATTACTATTGTACCATTCTCAGAACATTTAAAAACAAAAAAGAAAATGATTTAAAACTTATTGCCATTTAAGAATGTTTATTCTTGTTGAGTGTGCTTCGGATCTTATTTTCCATATCCTCTATTAGTCTTCCAATATTGGTCATCTGTCTAGTTAGGCTGCCTCCAAAGTACATGGTATTTGACCCAGTCTTGTTGGTCTGCAACCAGAGTCACTACTGTGGACATTAGCTTGTAATACACAGTGCAATCACTTGATATTTCCTGGACCTCCACAATAGGAAACAATCCCACCGGACTTTAATTTCTTTTTGAACCATCTCGAGTTTTACTAATTAATATAACCCCCGCAAAGCCCCAGACCAAATCCCAAGGGTATACAGAAGAAACTCCTTTCAAAGTACAGGTCTCGGTACTGATCAAAAGCATCACTGGTCACAACTTCTAGTTTCTGTAGATGGGCAGATGGCATAGCTCCATCCACAAACTATATTACCTTATAGATAATCTTTTCCTTCCTCTTTATCTCTGGCAATCCTCAGTAACTGGTCAATAGAGGGCAGAAGATCCTGGCAATCCTCAGTAACTGGTCAATAGAGGGCAGAAGATCCTCGCACTGGGTTGAAATCAAATCAATGAGGTCTCTCAATATTTCATACTTTGTTGGGGAGGCAAATGCCTCATTAAATCTAAGGCACAAGATACAGTCCCAACTGCCAGTCACCCACGGCTCCGGTGCTCGCTGTGGCGCTACAGAGGCTTGGCCTGGGTAGGCACTCGCTGGCTCTCAATGTCTCAACTCATTTTCTTCTCCAGGCCTGGCGTTCCACCTCCTCGGTGCCCAGGATTGGATCATCGGAACCTCCGCAGCAATGACTCTATCCCTCCCACTATAGAGAGTCACTCAAAAGCCAGCAGACAATGCAAAACCAAATGATGCATACCTGACTTAGTTCATTCGAAACTATAGTAATTTGTCTGACGTATGTATGCATCTCACTTTAATTGTCCAATGTATTTCTTGTGAACAACCTCCAATACACAGATGATATAAATAAGAAAATACAAATTCAGTCAGAATAGTATTACATTACATTACATTAGTGACTTCAATTCCGCCTGTACCTTGCAGTTCAGACACTGTTCTCTTTTGCACAGAGTCAGTGACGTTGTTACCGGAAGTATAAAATGAGGCGGGACAAAAGAAACTGTCCAATCAAATAGCCACCCATGAAAGTTCCATATTTCATTCTGAGATTTAGCTGTTAAACTGTAAAATATTTAACCCTTTAATATCGAAATAACACTGTTAAAAGTTATACCGTCTCCATTTATTGATCTTAAAATAAAACCTAGCGACTTCAAAGACTGACACTCCTTTAACATTAATCAAACATCAATAAATTCATTCTAGTGAAACATACCATCTGATTCATCACAAATTTACATTTAATTTGAATAAGTATTCTCATTCCATTGGCATTGCTTGTGAGATAAATTCTTTTAACTTCATTGGGTCATCAAAATGTAAAGATTTATTTTGATATGTTACCTGCATAACAGCAGGGGAAAAAAAGATCATATTGAACCCCTAGGTCTTAATTGGAGAAATTGTTTCCTGGTATCTGCAGTTCTTTTTGTGAAATCCGGTACCATTAAGATCTTTGCATCCTTCTAATTCCAATTTTTGTTTTGTTTAGCGAATTGAAGAATCTCAAATGCTTGTTGATACCACAATACACAGAATATTAAAGGTCTAGGACCAGTAAAGCAGTTATTTCTTTTTATAGGAATTCTGTGTGCCCTTTCCACTTCGAATGGAAATTTAGATGACAGTTTTGGAATAAGCATTTCTATAAAGGCTACAGCATTTTTACCTTCTGAGTTTTCCGGTAGCCCTAAAAGTCTTATATTTCGCCTTCTTGCACGATTCTCTAGATTTTCAATTGGGCTGAGAAATCCTGTTGTATTTTCTGACTTTTCTGACATGTTATCACTGCTGCCTCTGCTTTTTCTAATCTGCTTTCCACGTTATTCATCCTAATGGTAATGCCATCCATTTTATGAGATAAACTTGTTACCTCTTCAATCACAGTAGCAAGTTTTTCTGCATTGCCCTGTAATAGTTGCCAGATACTCTTTAATTCCTCCCTTATATTGATTTTATCAGGTGAATCTTCAGGCAACGGTATCTTGGATGGTGTAGTTAGATCTTGCTTACTTCTTTTTGGTTTTCCACTCGAAAACGCCGTTTCAATATTAATTTGTTAGAGGCAGCCATATTTAGTAAAGAAGTTTTTTGTCTCCTTTTTAAAATTTTTTTTATCCGTGATCGAAAATCAATAAAAAGTATCTTGGATAGACGGAGCTACTTAATTACGCATCCATTAATCAGCGCTTCCAAGCCATGCCCCCCTGTATATTAGTTTCTATCTCTGTTAGTATGACAGTTTTTTTTATTTAGGTCTGGAATGTGCTTTTTGTGTGTTGATTTACTGGAACTCTGGAGGGGCTGTTCAAGTTTCAAGTTTATTAAAAGATTGTTTAAACCGCTTAATTAGGTTTCTAAGCGGTGTACAATATAAAATTTACATAAAAACATATTAAAACTGGGGATACTGGATAAAATCCAAGTGTCATAATAAAGCACTGATAAGATGTATAGACCTATTTCAAACAATAGGAAAATGGAGGAGAACTACAATCGTAAAAGAAAAGTGCAACAAAAAAAGGGAAAATAGAATAGGTTAGGGTAAAAAGTAATAATTTTGATTTAATTTTTGTCCTTAAAAGGACAGTTGTTGTCCAAAAGCATCCTGGAACAAGAATGTTTTTAGTTTTGCTTTAAATTGTTTTATATCGGATTCACTACGCAAATGGTTAGGCAGTGAATTCCAGAGAGTAGGGGCAGTGACGGCAAAATTATTGGAGCACAACGTATTGATTAATTTTAAAAAAGGTATGACGAGAAGATTCCCTCTCATTTCCCCCTACTTTGGGAGAGCTGGTGTTATAGGGAGCTATCTTATTTTACTTCTCTGGCCCCATTTGGTCCTAGCTATACCACTAATGGACCTGTGCATGCACAGTTGAGCTGTTTCAAAAGCTCTCTGCTTAAGACTGGGGGGAAAGCTCCCATCCATCATATGACATCTTGCATAAGTGAATATTTATATCCTGCTTTCCTTGTAGAACATCTGCTTGCAGCTAAGTATTATCTGCATAAAATTGGATACATTTTCAGGGTGTTCCCTTTGAAATTTTGCTAGCCAGCTTGTATGTGCAGAGTTTAACAAGAATGATTAGGAATAATTTTGTAGGTTTCATAATGTTACTTTACTTATGCTTTCTTGTCCTGATGCGTGGAGGCTTCATGCTTACTCTAAACTGAATATTCTTTCTCTCTGGTTTAGATCGAGAAGCTAGATACCCGTGGCATCCAGCTCGCTGCCCTTTTCATGAGTGGTGTAGATACTGCACTGTTTGCCAACGATGCCTGTGGTCAGCCAGTCCCCTGGGAACACTGCTGCCCTTGGATCTACTTTGATGGGAAGCTTTTTCAGAGCAAACTAATCCAAAGTGGACGGGAGAAGGCATCACTGATTGAGCTCTGTGATGGACAGGTAGAGTGAAGTCTAGGGAATCCCTTTCTGATCTTTTGTATGAGTAGGCTTACACTTTGTAATTGCCCAGCAAGGGAGTCATCTGAAGCAAAACTGCCAGAGAGATAGAGGAGACAATATCCTACCACAAGAGATTGCTTCTTTACTTTTCTGGCCTTGAGATGAAAGAGTGATTAGGGGCAATAGAGTTGATTTATATGCATATTGATAAGGTTATCTATGTCTGGTAAAGGAAGTCTCTCATCTATTTCCAGGCTGAACAGGCAGCAAAGGTAGAGAAAATGAGACAAAGCATCCTTGAGGGAATCAACCTGACACGTCAACCACCACCACCACTTCTTCCTCCACCACATTTCATGCCTCCCATGATGCCACCATTTTATCCTGTCCCACTCTATCCACGTGCCATGGGGTCAGTCCCCCCTCCTCCACCAGGGAGAAATCGAGGCTTTTCAGGTGAGTGCTCCTCTAACAGGTTCTACAGGTGCCAGTTGTGTGATACTTTCTGCTTATATGCGGCCTTTCTTTTCTCTTTCCAGGCATGCATCAGATTCCTCCTCAGGGAGGGAAACTGGAGATTGCGGGCATGGTTGTGGGCCAGTGGGCTGGTAGCAAACCTTCCAGAGGCCGTGGGTCCTTTGGGATGCAGGTGGTCTCTGTTGGGGGACCAGGAAAAGGGTATGTATAACAGATTGTAAAGGGAGAGAAGTATAGATGTACTAAAATTAAACATACTATGCTATCAATATAGATAGCACAATACAGTAGACTCTCTGTTAACTGGAACTCAAGCAACCAGCAAAAATAATCAAAGAAATACTGTAATACTTTAAATAAAAATGAAAATAAAATCAATTTCTGTTGGAAATTTAAGTGTAAACATGGCACGCCACACCTGAGTACGCCGCTTTGCCTATCACATGTCTGGTAGTTTGGAACAGTTTATGGTATGGAATAGTATGGGGTATAGTATTAATTAGGCCTATTTTTAATAGTAACTCTCAAACAACCAGAAACTACATTTATCCGTCATCTATTAAATCTCATGTGTGCCGGTTAATAAAGAGTCTACTGTACTTACCTTTTTTTATACTGGATGGATCTGGGTGTGATTTTAATTTTGAGAGCAGGATCAAATATCTTTTGACTATTGGCTCACTTTGCAGTTGGCTAGTATTTTTGCACAGTGTAGCACTTAAGTTGTTCCTTCTGCCTTTTCAGTATAGTGGAGAGCCTATGAGGAGGCACTTGGTCTGTGAGAACAGCTGTTCTGGACTGTGCCCTGAGACTTTTCCTCCTCTGATATTTATTGTTTTTTCAAGCTCTTAGTTCTATCAGTGGTGTATTGGATGTTTAGAAGTACTATTTGTTAGCTCCTGTAGTTTTCTATTAGAGCAGATTGGTCAGGTTTATTTTGCTTTCAGGGCTTTAATTCTTTCAAACCACAGGCTGAGCAACAGAGTTCTTTTTTTTTTTTTTTTACTTTATTTTTATTTCTAATGTATAAGATGACAACTATCTTCAAGTATAGCTTATATAAATGACACAATTATATCTCTCCCCCCCCTTACCTGTCCCCTTCATATTCAAAAGTCATACGAGGCGATCCCACACAGTAATAACCACACAACAATATCATAACACAAATAACAGAAGTAAAAGTGAAACATAGTAAAAAGAAAAATATAAGCATACTCCATAACCCCCAGAATTAAATTTCAACATTTATCTATTTTAGTTTTAGTTGTTAAAATCACCCATACATAGCTTAAAGAACTTTAAATAACTCTCAAACACTTGTTCCGTTTAGTGTGCTGAAGCTTAAAATGTTTGAGATACACTGCTTTACAGAGTACTATTAGTAGAATTAATCATTTGTGTAGTTCTTGGAGCAAAATGCTTAAATAGGTTAGCTGACGGCAGCATCCCATACACACTTATTAATTTCAGGAGTGGCAGCTTTGTACATCTTTTCCTACCTACAGGTCTTCCCACCCCACCATCATGAATAATATCTTTTATTTCTTCCTCTACCCACAGACGCGGAAGAGATGCAGCTGGGAAAGGAAGCAAGAAGGTGAATAAACCGGTGTGTTGACTTCCTGTTATAAGAAGGAGTATAGTGAATGATTAGAAGTACAGTGCATCCAGAAGGGAAAGAGTGGCACTTGCTCTTTGACATACCAGAAATGGGGCAGGCTAGTTTCAGAGGCAGGGGCTGTGTAGATTGAGTTCATCATAATTAGAACATGCATTTGGTACCATGTCAATGGTATAACATGGTGATGTTCTTTTCAGAGTTCTACAGATGGAGTGACCAAACCTGCAGAACTGATCAACCACCAGGTCCCATCTCAAGTTAATGGGACTGGGAGCAGCAGCATGACAGCAGGTGAAGAGGCAGACAGTCCAGCAGTCCTGGTATCACAATGTGCCTTATCTAAAGACAATGAAGCCTGCAATAGCAGCAGCAGTAATGTGCACGTCAGTTCATTGAGCGAAGAAAGAGACTGCTTCCGGGATGAGAAGCTAGGCGTGGCTGTCCTCCAAAAGGAGGAATGACCCCCAAGAGCACCAAGGACATGTAGAGTCTGGCAGACCTGAGTTTTGGGGGGAACAGTGAGGCCTCTGCAGGAAGATTGAGAAAAGAGGGAGAAGCACCTTAGTCGGCACCTAGCAGCTCTTGTGTTTTGATTCCATGCACACTGGCTGTGGTTTTACTTGGACATACATGGTCACGGTTTAATGCTTTGGGGGGAGGGAGATGTCCAGGAAATAATACCTTCATGCCAGTCTACAGTAATGGACAAACACAGATAAGTGCCATCTATATTTTTGATGCGTGTGAGAGGAGTGCGTAAGTACTATATTCCTCTTCCCTGATTCCCCCAGCCCTTGATGAGTATTGTGGTTTTTCAGAAGGTGAATATAACCTAAGTTGATATGCTTTGGGTGAGGGGTGGCAACTTAGTACAGTCTCAGCAGGGTTTTGGGAGGGTACAGGAATTTATATTTGCATTAAAGGAATGTGACCTTGTCCATCATTTCCTTGATTCTGCATTTGTTTAGGAGGGAGAAGGGGGGTATGGTGAAATAATGGCAGTTTCCTCCTCCATGGGTATTGAAATCCATCAGTGTTATCCTAGATATTTGGAGTTAGGCTGCCATTGTGCCCACTTCTACAGATTGAGTTCTAGTACACCACTCCTTCTCTTTCCCTGCTCCAACAGAGCTTACTCTACTGTGCCCTCCATTCTAGGCTCAGTCTGCAGATAGTCTTTGTCTGCCTTGCAATTCTCTGTAAATGTTTGCAGCTTTTTTAATTTAATTTTATGTATGTATATGTATATATGTGTGTATATATATATATATATATGTATATATATATATATATGTGTGTATATGTGTATATATATATATATATATATATATATATATATATATATATATATATATATATATATATCCCTTTGTACTTGGGGGATTTCTGAGAGTGCGAAGGTATCTAGGCAGATTTTTCCTGCCTATTGATTGGCTTGCTTGTGATAGTGACATCTGCTACCCAGTCTCTGCTACCCTTATTCTGGAGGGTGACTCAAGCCTTCCGGACACAATCAGCAGAGAAAGGGTTAAAGCCAATTACAGGATGAGATATGCATGGAAAAGAAGTGTATGCGTGTGCCTTTACCTACAGTAGAAGGATGCGTGTGTACATACATGTATGTATAAGCACATACGTATGCTTGTCCTGGGGTGCACTCATGCTTTATATATTGAGAAAGAAACATAAAGCTATATTTATATATAAATATATACATATATATAAATATAAATTTGTCCTTGTCCATTGGTGAATGGCATTATTTCAGAATCTTCACACTGGTATTGAGTGGATTTCTTTTTTTATTTTTATTTTTAAATAATGCCAGGAACTAAAAACTATTTTTTAATACTCTCAATATGAGAGAAAAACCAATTTTAAGTCTCTGTTGCTAGGTCAGTGTCTCTCAAATTGTGTGCCACAGTACAGTGGGGTGCCCTGAAGAGATTCTGGGTGTGCCACGAGAGTCCAGAATTTTACTTTATTTTTTTTAAATTTCCCTTCGTAAGTATATACTAGAATAGATGATATTGCACATCGCATACACAAGTATCTGACAATATTATGAGCATCTATATGCGTAAGGATACAACCGCCCAGACAAGCCTTTGCGAACTTGGATTTTCAGCTCTGACAGAAATTAAATGAAGAAAAAGAGAATGACTGCAGATGGTGGATGATGAAATGCGTGTTTACTTATTGACTATCAAGCCGCGTTTTGAGTTAATTTTCACTCAAAACCAAACCCATCCATCACATTGATTAGTAATTCTATCTGCTTTAGTTTCACCATTGTTAGAATTACCCAAACATAGCTTAAAGGACTTTAAATAAATAAATAAATCTCTAAATTTTTGTTGGTTTTGCAATTTTATAATTTCATTTATAATGTGCCACGAAAAACATTTGCTCCATTTAGTATGCCAGGGCTAAAAAAGTTTGAGAAACACTGCCCTAGGATCATATGTGCTATCTGAATTCACCTGGGGTCTCTAACAACAAAAAAAACAACCCAAAAGCAGGTTAACCTGTTCTGAGCAACAAGCACTTAAGAGACAAATAAATCTTCTTACTTTTGACTCTGAAATGATGTGTGGGGACAAATCCATTTTGTTGCCCTAAGAGTGAGGAAGGGCAAAGGGGGGATAGTTCTAGAAATATACACGTACACACATACAATATACAATATATATATATAATTTATATATATAATTTTTTTTTGAGAAGATGCTGCTCTCTGCTTCTACGACATCTCTACATGGATAGGGCTGTACCATTAGCAAGAGTGGGATGAGGGAGGAAACACTTCAAGCATCCTTCCTCCATGGATTATTCTATGTTTTTATCTAAGCCTGATTTCTCCTGTGTACATTCAGTGAGAACTGTCTCTTAAGACTAATAAATGATCAGACTTCCCTGGCCACTGTCATTATGTGACAGAGTGGCTAAGCACGTCCTCCTCCTATGAAGAGAGGTACTTTTAGAATTTTTCCTTTTATTCATGCTTGCTTAGATCTTTTTCCCTACATAAATGATTATACCATAGGGTTTACTGAATTAGTGATTGTGTTTTCTTTTGTAACTAGAGAGGAAGATTGTTCACAACCTTTTTTTGATTCTATCTCCTTCCCCAAAGTCCTCTTGTGTACCTTAAAGAAATATTATTCTATTGCAGCTCTTTTGTACTAAAGGTACCATTCTTTCTTCTTGATCTCCATCTCACAAAGGAAGGGAAACCACAAATAAAATATGTAGAACTGAACACCTATGCATAAACCAGGAAAGCCTTCACAAGCTTCGCAGCATGTTCAAGGAAAGTTCTTTGCTACGATCATCGGACAGCTTCCTAGCTATTTATTTAATTCATATTCCTAGGGTTCCAATGATCTTAGCTCTTGACATGCTTAGATTTAGGAGCTTTTTAGGCATTGAAACACTAGGGTTAGATGGCAAAAGAGATCATGGTTCAAAGGATTTCAAGATCCTCCTGCATACTTTTCTTGGTTCAGAGTGAAATGGTTCTATCTGATGCCAGTACTATCTGCGATGCTGAAAACATCATAGATCTCTCTGATTCTTTGCTTTTGTGAGACGGAAGGTTCAAATTTATCTCATTTCTGAAACCTTAAGAATAAACAAACACTCCCCAAGTGTTCAGAATTGGACTTTGAACCCCTTTCTGATAATAGTTCCATTGCAGTAATGATTGTGAAGATGCATTTTCCAATGTAAACTTCCTGACAGATCTTTTCACTGTCGCCAGGTTTGGCACTAGAAGGCAGAATATATACTTCATGCTTAGAAGCAGAGTCTCTAGTGGAATACCATCAACTAACATTCCGTATTTAAGCATTATGATGATCCTGATGATTATGGAATGGAACAGTATTGCCTACTGAGGCTGTGTTCTCACAGCAACTTACTTTCCCTTTTATTGAGGTGTGTTGACTGAGTTTGGGGAGGGAGGCCTATTCTATCATTCAGCATTCAGTCAGGAGCTCAATACGAAGCTCTTATTCTTGAATCACCAGTTCCTATGTGGAGCCACATAATGATAGGCCAGGCTCTGGTTTCCAGACATGATGCTAATTACTTGGATAATAGAAACATTAAGGTTGGACAGTGCTACCACCAAATACTACTCAGTTAGTGGAATACAAATTGTGGCACAAACTCCTGTGATCTCATTTCCAAAAATCCAGCATGGTCCCTTTGTACACTCTACCTATTCTTTCCATACAATTAGATTTTATACATTGAAAACCATGGAAACAAACATTGTATAATTATGATAACAGTATTGAAGAAATTTCTAATGCATCAAGATAATTTCTGCAGTGATACTTTGCTTTATTCTCTTTCGGAATTTGTCAATGTTTTTTTCTTTTCTTTTTTTGGGGTGGGTGGGTAAGATGTTCTGTTCATCTGTTAGATGAACCAGCACATAAGAATAGGTCTGTGTTTCTTTTATAGGGTGGCAAGAGTCAATCTAATCAATTAAGCCTTAAAAGGAAAAGCATAGTAATGGCACTAATCTGTAGTTTTTATGAAAGGCTAAAAATCAACTATTCTTGTCCCATCCATTACATGGTCAAATGATGGTTTCCACAAACATTGCTGCTGCTGCTGCAAAATTAAACAAAGTATATTATGGTAGGTTGTTTTTTTTTTAATTTCTCTTTTTAAATTGTAATGAGCCCATCCACCTGTACAGGAAGAAACCATAGCCCAGAAAAATGGCTCGCCCACATGCACAGTTAGAAGATAGATAAAGTATGTATTTCTCGTCTCCTTTTTATATGTACGTTCTGATGTGGCTTGCTGGTCCCAGCACATGAAACACCAGCATCCTGTTAAATCACGACAGCCATAACTGTTGATGATCTCAGCTGGCTACTGACTTAAGAGGGATTGACCAGATGTTCATTATACTTCTTGAGCGTAATTTAATTATGAAAGATTGTTTAGTAAGATTTGTGTGTTCATGGCTAGTGAATCTTAAATAAATTGTGTAGGTCCTTTTTGTGTACAGCAGCAATGCTAGCTGCAGTCATTCTCTGCCAGGGTGTGGAACTTTTTTTTAGATATTGTTTCTCTTTATATTGTCCTATACCTTTATTAAAGGAGGAGGGTTTCTAAAATGATACCTTATTATATTTAGCCCGAAGTAACTTTAGGCAGTATTTAAAATGCGCCTGCTTTTCAGATCACCCTTTCCCCTAAGGAGGCAGTTTAGCCCTGCTTGGACTGGACATGGGGGCAGGTCGGGGATCCGTGCCTCCAGCAGCACCTTCATGAATTAAAGAAGGTGGTCAAAACCTCATTATTTCTCTTCAGGAAGAAAGAGGATCTTAAACTAAGCTGATTATGCTGCACCTTGAAATGTCAGTACATTGTAGTGTTAAAAGGAGGGAGAGGTGATCCGGTTGTCTTGTTGAAGTCTACAAGGAGAAACTTATACAATGCCCTTGTACCGCTTCCGGACACCCTTTCCCTTCTTGTATGAAACAGTTCCACAACTGCTAACTAAAAAGACCATGGTTAATATAATCCAGCTAACTTTCCTAAAAAGTTTAATTGTCATAATTAGGTTTTCTGTTCCTGAATTGTATTTGGTTAATATTGCATGTTTTAACATTTTTATTTCTTTTGCCTTTTCTCACTGCTACTTTTTATTGACTTATTTTCCCTCTTTCACCCTCCCCATCCCTTTCCCTATATCTTTGTTTTCGGGTGTTCCTGGAATGGAGGTATCCACACCATTTTCTTCACACGGTTCTTTGGTGTTCCTTGAGCTTATTTAGTGTTTAAGGGAAATATAATTTTTAAAAAAGACTAAGTATAAATAAAAGCACAGAACAACTCTGCTCCTAAGGTGAACACCCTGCTTCAGCTAGTATCTGTTTCATCTTTGCTTTTTTGTTTTTCCTTTGTCTAAATAACATTGACTAATTAATAGTACAAATTTGCAGAAACCTAATTGATAATATTTCTAATGCTTTTTTTTTTAAGTAATATATTTCCCTTCACCCTTCTCATAAATCTAATCAACTTAGCTTCATTTGTATCAGTATGTTTTTTTTAAAGTGTTTTTAGCATAAGAAGCTTGATGGATCATTCACTGATGGCATCTGATTTTTTTTTTTTGTTGGTGTTCCCTGTTAAAATACTATAGTACTTACACACAAAAAAAAGGTAAAATATTTCTTGATTTTCTCCTTTTGTAACTCTGTCCCCTTATGCTGTATTGATTACCTGTGTAGTGGATGGATAACATGTAACTCAAAACCTTCTTGTACCCCACATTCTAGTCTCACCCAACCTCGCCACAGTCCCACAACAATGCCATAGTTTTATTGATGTAAGTTTGAATGGATCATTCTCTAGGAGACTGGGGTTGCTGATGAAAAGCTCTTGAATGGAATTTGATTGTTTCTTGATGGACATAGGTTTGCTTGTTCTGTTACTGCTGATAGAGAGAGAGAGACTTACAATGCTTAATAAAAATCTATTCTTTTAGTAAAAAAACAAACAAACAAACTGTTGCTTGGCCTGTCTTTGTCCTGAAGTTTGTACTACAGTAGAAATTTGTTTTGCCCTTACACTGCAGATTTACCTGTAGATTAAATGTTTTCTCAAAGCAATCTCTATAAAAAGGAATAAAGGATATTACTAGTAATATGCAAACATATTTGTTTTCATTAGTAACCACTGTATTCTGATTCTCCTATAAAACAGCTATCTTGTTAAGCGTTTTACTCAGGTAAACAGGAAAATAAGTAGCCCAGAAGTTAAAGCAATAAGCTTATCCAGGGAAGCCAAATTCAAATCCCTCTGTAGCTTCTTATAATCTTGCGGAAGTCACTTAAACCTACATTGCCGCAATTATAAATTTAGATTGTAAGTGAATGCAACTTACTTAGAGCTACAGCTGTAAAAGGCATGAGCTAAATCCAAAATCTCTTCCCTTTTCCAATTTGTTCTGGAAAGGACATATCTTAAATTTACTTATACTACTGTTTTTAGCTGGTTTGGTGTTTGCTGGATAAGAAATGTTATATGTGGTATACAGTGCTTTATAGATCTTCACTTACCATTGTACATGTTTCATATTCTACGATGTAAAAAACACAACAAAACTTAAAATGCATTAAAATAATTTATTTCACTATCTGAGCTTTCAGTATAAAAGAACAATTAGACATTCATAAAATTAAGAATAAGAAATCACAAGTGTCTTAATTGCATAAACTTTCATCTTTTTGGGTATAGCAAACCCAAATTAGCTCTTGCACCAAAAATTGCCTTAAGGCCCGTAATAAGTTAAATGGGGACTGCCTGTGACCATTCATGATAGTCAAGTTGATTCAGATACTACTGGATGAAAGGTTAACTTTCTATTGAAAGAGGTGTTACTTTAACTCAGGTCTCAAGAGTTGTCAGTAAATCAGGTTTTTAGGACATCCCTAATGAATATGCCTGAGAGAGCTTTGCATGCTAATCTCTCATTCATATTAATTAGGGATTCCCTGAAAACATAACCTTTTCATGGTGTTGCCAGGAAATTGTCTGATTTGCAAATGGCGATCGATGTTGAAACAATTTCACATGCAGATGAGTCATTGCAGAATGCGACTGACACATGCGCAGAGCTGGGAGGGGAAGCCCTGAAGCAGCTTCCTGCCAATCAGCTGTTCAGAGCAGGAAGAGTAGGTTTTTTTAATGGGCACAGATATTGCTTAATTGGAGGGGGCTTAGGCAACTGGCCCAAACAGAATCATAGGCCTCTCCCAGGGCATCCCAGGATGCACTGAGAGGCAACAGGAGGGAGTGGGCACTCCTCCTGCCCATCTTCATGGGAGGGTGTGGGGGTGTCTGGGTGGAGAAGGCAGGAGGGATTGTTAGTCCAGAGTAGGGGTTGGCAACCACAGTCCTCAAGGGTCACAACCCAGTTGGGTTTTTCAAGACTTCTACCCTAAATATGCATTAGATCTATTTGCATACAATGGAAAGCAGTACATTTAAACCACTCTCATGCATATTCAGGGTGGAAATCTTGAAAAACCCAACTGGGTTGTGACCTTTAATGACTATGGCTGCCCACACCTGGGTCCAGAGGATACTTATTAAAATGGCCAGTTACCTTCATTGTAGAGAGTATGAGGACAGACTTTTATCTAAATATGTTTACTTTGAAAGAAAGGTGGGATAGGAGGTAGATGATAGAGGCACTTAAATAATCTATGTAATGCCCTTTTTGGATTTTATTTGGTGTTTGTGTATATTAGTTATTTGATTTCTTTTAGAACATTTTCTTATTGTAAGAGTAGTAGTTCCACAATGTGTCTTATAGGCACATCTGTATAGTAACATGTTTAATTGTCTTAAACCTTCTGTACTCTGACAATTCCATAATACTGCATGCCTATGGCTAAAGATCAAATTGAGTTTCTTTATTTTTAGAATATTTATATAGTTTCATATTGAAAGTTTAGTTCATGTTCAGTAAAACAGACCCCAGTGTTAAACTACAATCCAAAATATGTTAGGAGAATGTGAAAAATGTACAAGAGTTTGAAGACTTATAATTGTATATCACATCCACATATAACAAAATAGTCTTGAATATACAAGATATATAAAACCATCATCAAAACAAAATAGCACACACTTTTCCTTGCTTGAGTTCAGATAGTACAAAGTAGGAAGAAGAGAGTGAAATCACCAGAACTTATATTTCACAAAGGAGATAAATCCCAGAAAACAAGGGACAGTGTCTACTACAAAAGGATTTTTCATTGCTTTTTTTACTTCCATCTGGCACTTGCCACAAGGATTCATCATCTGCATAGACAAGGAAGGGAAATGAAGGCACACTTGTGTGACACCATTTGATACTGCCAAAGTATCTGGAACCTTCCTCTAGCTACTAGGTATCTGTTTTAGTGCAGCTGGCCAGGAGTTCCCACATCGGTTGAAACTGCCTAGGAAGCTTCAGTATAGATTTTCCAATAAGGTCAGGCACAAAAGCTCTAGCCACTCAGCTCAAACCATAATGCATGGTTTTAACTTTAAAATAAACCCATATTCTTTAGTTTCCATCTCTCCAGGCTTGGTTCTAGTAGTAGTACAAGGAGTTTTATAGAATACAGTGATTACTGTTGAGTCCTCAGAAGCAGCTGCCCTCTTGGGACAAGCAGTGCAGGTCAGAGCTCAAGTCCCTGCTCACCAGGACCACATTTCCACTTCTAGTTTTCCCAGGGTTAGCTGCTCCTGTTCCAAAAGGACCAAAAGAAAAATCCTATTTATCAGGGATCTACAAAGTAAGATGGGAAGTGGATGCACACTTTACACAAGGATTTGGTTCCCTCTGCATTCTAAGGACAGTTGTGACCTAGTTTAAAAAAAAAAAAAAAAGGCTGGGTCTGTTTAGGATGAGGTGAGAAAGCACTACAGCACGCCTGTTTCCCACATTTCTCTTCCCATACTATGAGGTGGACTCAGAGCTACCTGCAGTATGCTTTCTCCTCATCCACTCAAATTATGCTCCAAGCAGACCAATCAGTGCAGGCCTAGCTGATCTAAAAATTTGTTGGACAGTTTTCCTGCAGGGGCAAGTAATTTTTACTTCCAAGATGCTGAATGTATATCTGTGATTTTGTATATCTTTGAAAACCTGATTTATTTTCTAAATATGTAAGCTGAAATCAGAATTGTTCTACTTTTTCAATTTAATGTGTAAAAACCAGCTAGCGCTTTCCATAGCGACAATATATAAGACAGTATGTATTGTATTATATGGTTCCCACTACACATGCCATTTCAGATTGGTGCCAGCAGGCTGTGCCTACCCCCCCAGCTTTTTCAGAGTCTCTAGATCACACTGTTGCTCATCTTCCCAAGACCAGCTTGCCTCTCCCCTAAGTCTTCCAAGCTCCCATAACTGAGACCTAGTTCAAATAAGAGGCTTCTCTTCCCCTCCCTCCCTGGCAATTCTTACACCAAACTACAGCTGCCCCCCCCCCCCCCCAGGAGCAATCGTATTACTCACCCAAACATTTTGCTAAAGATTTCCAAAACTCTAGCAGTCTTGTGGTGCTCCCAAAGAGACTATCGCTATAATCATCAGTATGGCGACTCTTTTCTCTGACTGACCAGATTTGATACTCTTTTGATCTCAAGTATAAATTCTCCTGTTCATAAGTGTAATCACATTTAACTACCTCATTATTGAGTTGTAGCAGAAGCAGAAGCAATTTTTTTAAAAAGCAAAGTTCTCAAAAGTTAATTCACAGACCCTGGGCAAGTCATTAAATCCTCCACTGCCCTAGGTACATTGTGAGCCCATCGGGACAGATAGGAAGAATGCTTGAAGTACCTGGGAAAGGGATAAAACGCGGACCTCATAGACCTAACGGACCTCATGGATCAAAACCCGCACGGTCTTAAAAATCTGAGGTCTGTGTCCGTGCCACTTGTAGTTTGTCTCTGACAGACCTTGATGAGATTTTAGTGCTGACGGATCCGTCTCAGCATAGGGAGGGAAAAGTATTAGGATCCGTCAGTGCAAAAATCTCTTTGAGGTCTGTCAGAGCCAGAGGCTAGTGCTGGAGTGGCAGAGCAGAAGCCAAGAGAGCGGGGACATAGGTTTCAGATGTGCGTTATGGAAAAGAAGTCTCCAAACGTTGCTGGGTGCTGCCGGGGTTCAGTCTGAGGATCGTAGGCATGAGGCAGAGCCTCGGCTGCTTTTCTTCCTCTGAATTGCTCAATGTACCCCTCTGCCTTTCTTGGAGAAGGGGTAAAACGCGGGCCTCAAGACCTTGAGATTTTAGCGCTGACAGATCCTAATATTTTTCCCCTACCGTTGCTGAGACGGATCTGTCAGCGCTAAAATCTCATCAAGGTCTGTCAGAGACAGAAACTACAAGTGGCACGGACATGGACCTCAGATTTTTAAGATCTGCGAGGTCCGTCAGGTCCGCGTTTTATTCCTTCCCAAGTACCTGTATGTAAACCGCTTTGAATGTGGGTGTAAAACTACAAAAAGTCCCAACTCCCCCCCTCCTTTTTCAGGAAGTGACCACAAACTTGTGAAAGTAGTCCGCAAGCTGACATTTCAGAGTTCTGTGTTACCATTGAGAATCACCTTGTATCAGCTTCAGATCTTACACTGTCAGCATGCCTTATGCCAGCAACTTGCTGAAAACTCTCAATGTTCTTGATTCTCAGCATGATCAATTTACATCTAGGCCTCCAGAAATGCATGTCATCTGATCAAAAGTCTGCCTAGAACTCTTATACCACTGGCAGAGCTGCAGCTTGCTTAGCTTAAATCTTCAGGTTTTAGCAAAGGTCTCCATGATTATCTGGCACTGTGCTTTTCAACCCAGTCCCCTCAGTTTTCAGAATATCCACAATGAATATGCAAGAATTTGCATGAACTGCCTCATTGATATGTAAATCTATCTCATGCATATTCATTCTAGAATGTCCTAAAAATCTGACGAGACTAGGTGTTCCACAAAGACTGTTGAGAAGCACTGATCTAACAGATACCACCTGTGACAACTTGTTTGGGGATAAATTTTAAGATGTTGTTTCTCAATTTAGACTATAGTTCCATAGTAAAGGAACTTTAGGGCAAATTCTGTAAAGGACAGGGGTCATGTAGATATCCAGCAAGGAAATGCTGAGCATGATTCTATATTGCATAGACCTACTATACAGCAGTGCCGGTCCACAGAAATTTCATGCCCGTCCACAGAGCCAGCATGTGCATCAGGCCCAAAACAGTGTTCTTCAACCGCTGGTCCACAGTGCGATCGATGCGGCGTTATCTTTGAGCCAGCTCCCTCTTCCTAACTGATTCAGTGCACAAAGACACAGGCAGTGGCTCCTACAGGCATCCTGCGCCTGAACTGGAAGCCGACATTGCAACGTCAGAGGGAAGGCTTCTAGATGAGGCACGGGACGTGCAAGGTGCAATTAGTACTATTATGGGGGCGGGGTCTGGCCCACAACTTAGCCCTGTGTTCTTCAACCGCCTGTCCACGGACCGATGCCAGTCCATAGAATAATTATTTTATATCTGCCGGTCCATAGGTGTAAAAAGGTTGAAAACCACTGCTATAGAGAATCACACTCAGCACAAGTTTATCAGACATGGCTAAAAGTGAATAGGTTTTTTATTTTGGGGCGAAAGAGGACTCCAGGTTGATATCAAGGTCAAAATAATTAAATAATGCATTATGTAAATTGAGTTACCCCAAACATATAAGTTTAGTATGCAATATACATATATATATTGCATACTAAACTATATCTCGTGTGTGTATATTTTTGGGGTAAATCACTTTGCCCATCCCTGCCCCATTTCTGTAAGCCAGTGGTCTCAAACTCAAACCCTTTGCAGGGCCACATTTTGGATTTGTAGGTACTTGAAGGGCCTCAGAAAAAAAAATAGTTACTATCTTATTAAAGAAATGACAATTTTGCATGAGGTAAAACTATCCTATATAATAAAAGTCTACCTCACGCATGCGCACTCCTATCTGCGTGCTTCCATGATCCGTAGGTCTGTGGCCGCAGGAGTGCGCATGCACGAGTCCCCAGCCTTACTTCCCAGCACCTACCACTCGCGGGCAGGACTGGACACCAGTGCTGGACTCCCTGCTCTCTGTTGTCGGCTCCTCTCACTAGCTTTGGAGAAGGCTTCCGACGTTGGCGGGATCGAGATGAGCCGCCGCAACACCTCATGGGAAGGGAAGCCCAAAACACTCCAGCTGCAAATGGATGCCGCGGTCCCGACTCCAAACCAGCTGATTCCAGCAGCGTGTGCAGCACTCTACACACGCTGCTTCGGGGCCTTCTACTGCGCTGATTTGCTCTGCCACGTCTCTGATGATGTCATCAGGGATGTGCCAGAGTAAAGACCCCAAAGAAGCGTGTGTAGATTGCTGCACATGCTGCTGGAATCGGCAGGTTTGTCGGACCGCGGGAAGGGGAGAGTGGGGGCGGCAACGGACTAAGGGAGCAGGCAAGACCAAGGGAAGGGGGAGGTAAGGGAAATGCTGCTGCTGCTGCACAGGGAAGTGGGGTGGGGTGGGAGGGAATGCTGCTGTGGCTGCTGCACAGGGAAGGAGGGATCTAAATGCTGCTGTACAGGGAAGTAGTGGAGGGGGAGGGAATGCTGCTGTGGCTGCTGCACAGGGAAGTGGGGGGGATGGGGGGAGAGACAGATAGATAGAAAGCCAGACAGCGAGAGGAGGGAGACAGAAAGAAAAGCCAGACAGACAGCGGGAGGGAGAGAGACATAGAAAGAAAGGGACAGACATATATTCTAGCACCCATTAATGTAACGGCCTAAAATACTAGTAGTTTATAAATCTTTCGTTTTGGTTAAGTCTTAATAATAATATTGTAATTTATAGCTAAAGAGACATATAATCAAGAAACTCTTATTTTACTTTTGTGATTATGATAAACATACCAAGGGCCTCAAAATAGTACCTGGTATGCCGCATGTGGCCCCTGGGCCACAAGTTTGAGACCACTGCTGTAAGCTGTGCCTCAATTGCACGAGCCTCAAACACAACTGATTTGAAAAGTGTTTGAGGCTGGTGGAGATGAGGATAGAGCTTGCAGGATGGGTCAGGGATAGGAAATAACTCAGAGGGATGGGAAAATTAGTTCCCATGGGGAAAATTTGGCCCCATGTCATTCTCTAAGAGAACTCCTATTTTATAATAGAAAAAAATGTTTAATAATCATTACTCAAAGCACTCCGAGAGAGCGTGAACTCGAAAGCCTTGAGCATGCTCAGATGCTCAAGGCCCAGCACAGCAAAGAAGACGCAGATCTTCAGGCACCAGGGTCTGGAACGAATTATGTGTGTGTGTATATACACACACACACACATAATTCGTTCCAGACCCCGGTGCCCGAAGATCTGCACACACTGCACACTAAACCTCATTTCCAAAAGGTTAAGAAAGAGATGCTCTGAACTACAGCATTGTGAGTTGTGTAAGTGCACAATCTTTACATCATTGTGACATCATCAATATGGACCTAAATGACAGAATGCCACTAAAACTGGGAGTATGTGCTGAGGTATCTGACCATGCTTAAGATTTGAATCCATGACCTTTTGGAAGATGGAAGCATAAGAATAGCCTTACTGGGTCAGATCAATGGTCCATCAAGCCCAGTAGCCTATTCTCACGGTGGCCAATCCATTTCACTAGTACCTAGCCAAAACCCGAGTAGCAATATTCCATGCTGCCAATCCAGGGCAAGCAGTGGTTTCCTCCATGTCTTTCTCAATAACAGACTATGGACTTTTCCTCCAGGAACTTGTCCAAACCTTTCTTAAAACCAATTTCATAAGGTCTGCCTGCAATTTTTCACAATCCACATGCGTTTTAACAACTTTGAACAGTTTAGTGTCATCTGCAAATTTAATCAATTCACTCGTCATTCCAATTTCCAGATCATTTATAAATAAGTTAAAATAACACTGGTCCTAGTACAGACCCCTGTGGCACTCTACTTAGTAGTTTACTCTCCTCCATTGAGAAAAATGACCATATAACCACACCCTGTTTTCTGTCCGATAACCAATTCCTAATCCACAACTGCACTTTGCCACCTATCCCATGACACTTTAATTTTCTAAGGAGCTGCTCTTGAGGATCTTTATCAAAAGCTTTCTGAAAATCTAGATACACTGTATCAACTGGCTCACCTTTATCCACATGTTTATTCACACCTTCAAAGAAGTCAAGCAAATTGGTGAGGCAAGATCTCCCTCAGCTGAACCTATGCTGACTGACTCATTAAATCATGTTTGTCTACATGTCCAACAATTTTATTTTTTATAATCATTTCTACCATTTTACCCGGCACCAAAGTGAGGTTTATCGGTCTGTAATTTCCCGGATCTCCCTTGGAGCCCTTTTTAAAAGTTGGCATAACATTGTCCACTCTCCCATCTTCAGGTACTATAGACAATTTTAGCTACAGGTTACAGATCACTAACAGCAGGTCAGCAATTTCATGTTTGAGTTCTTTTAGGACCCTGGGAAGTATACCATCCTGTCCTGTCACTTTTTAACTTGCCGATTTGACTTAGTATATCTTCCAGATTCACTGAGATTTTTCAGTTCCTCCGCATCATCACCCTTGAAAACCATTTCCAGTTCAGGTAGATCTCTTACATCTTCTTCCATAAAGACTGAAGCAAAGAATTCATTCAGTCTTTCCGCTATGGCCTTATCCTCCCTGAGCGCCCCTTTTGCTCCTTGATTGTCCAACAGTCCCACCAATTCCCTCACAGGTTTTCTGCTTCTGATGCACCTAAAAAAAATTGCTATGAACTTTTGCCTCTTTTTCTTCATATTCTCTTAGCTGTCTTTATCAATACTTTGCATCTAAGTTGTCAGTGCTTGTGTTTCTTCTTATTTTCTTTGGATCCTTTTCTCTATTCTTTAAAGGATGGTTTTTTGGCTCTAATAGCCTCTTTCACTTCACCTAATCCACACCGGCTCTTATTTCCTCTTCTTTCCACCTTTGCTGATACATGGAATACATCTGGTCTGGGCTTACACAATGGTATTTTTAAATAACATCCATGCCTGGTTTTTAGTCTTAACTTTTGCAACTGATCCTTTTAGCTCCTTTTTAACCATTTGCCTCATTTTATCATAGTCGCTCTTTCGAAAATTAAATGCGCCTACAGATTTCTTTTGCGACGTTACTCCCGGTATCAGCTCAAATTTGATCACATTATGATCACTGTTTCCCAGTGGACCCAATACAGTTAACTCCTGTACTATGTCTTGCATTCCACTAAGGACCAAATCTAAAATAGCACCCCGTCTTGTCGGTTCCCGGACCAGTTGCTCCAAGAAGCAGTCATTTATGACATCTAGGAATTTTACCTCCCTAGCACTCCCTGATGTAACATTTAACCAGTCAATGTTAGAGAAATTAAAATCATGTTAGTTACTATATCCAATTAGAGAGGCAAATATCTCCAATCACATAAAATAAAGCTCTTTATATATGCTAAATCTTTAAACTCAGAGTAGTGGGTTTGGAGAAAAAAGGGGCCTCAGTTAAAGGGCTTCATGGGTCCCCCCAAAAAAACTCCAATATAGTGCTTCTACTCACAAAAAATATCTGTTTGTTTAATATCAAACAGTTCCACAATAGGTCAGTTTTCCAACAGACTGATTTTTCTTCAATATCAGTGTGTTCATATGTTATCACAAAAATGCCAGCACTGTTTATAGCAAAAATAAGGAAAGGTACTTAGCTCCACACGCTGATGACAGCAATCAGCTGGTAGATCTATTTCTTATTTGATACCGTGCAGGCTTGTCCCTTTCCAGACCCAACAGGGAGTAATTTACTCAACAGGGAATAAATTCTGAGTTGTTCGTCAAGCCCCTTCCCTTCTCTTGGTTAAAAGAGACTGAAAACCCACCTTTTGATATAGCTTTCAATCCTTAACCCTTCACCTCTGACCTCCAACCCAGCCAGCTGATTAACCGTTCCTCTTAACTGTATCCATGATATTTTCTTCGTTTGTCTTGCCTGTTTAGATTGTAAGATCTTTCGAGCAGGGACTGTTTTCTTACTCTTTATGACTCTGTACAGTGCTGTGTGCATCTGGTAGCACTATAGAAATAATAGCAGTAGGTCCATCAAGGAAGCTTACTCCAGAAGTTCAGATTAAGATTCCACATTGGAAAAGGCTGTTGCACTGGAGGATGGAGGTATAACATGCCCTTCAAAAAACTGGCCACATCTAGATGTGCGGCTATGGCGCTCTTATTAATCCTAGGCCAAAAAAGAAGAGCCCCATAATCTGAACTTTCAGGTAGCCAACTGCTAGGCCTTTTTTCCAGACCTTCCTGCAGGAAGGCGAGTACCACAGAGATCGGTGTGGAGCTCGGGTTCTCACTTTTCTGAGCACACCAAGTTTGGAAGCACTTCAAGGCTTTTGCATATGCTGCTACAGTCACCTTCTTCCTACAGCTTAGAAGGGTGAATACTATTTGAACAGCCATTATGTGCTAGCACCATGTGCTCAAGAACCATGCCATAAGACCAAAGTGTTCTGGATTCTGTAGGATCAATTGGACCCTGTGTGATCAATTGGAGATGACAGGGAAATTTGAGACTTTGATCCCTTTGCAGACAGATCATGGTCACCTTGTCCAATCTGGTGCTACTGGAATCACCAGTCCCTGGTGCACCATGATCCTAAGCAGACGTCAGTCTATCAAGGGCCATGGATTGATACAAACCTGACGCCTTTGGTCAGGGTTGTACCAGGGCATCCAGGCCTTCATTTCCTGGCTGTCTTTGACTGAAGAACCAAACCAATGCCATCAGGTCAAATATCGGGCACCCCTGATTCACAATGCAGGTGAAAGCTTCCTGAGACTGTGACCATTCTCCAAGTCATCTGGCTGAGGAAATCCGCTTGCACATTGTCCGTTCCTGCCACATGCACTGCTGAGTGTGCCAGAAGATGGGCCTCCGCCCATCAAAACAGTCTCTGGGCTTTCAAGCATAGAGCAGCACTTTTGGTGCTCTCCCTGGTGATTGACATAGACTACTGCCGTTGCAACATCTGAGAAAACACATACCGCTTTGTTCTGCAATGCAATCCTGAACTCCTGAAGCACCAGGCAGATGGCTCAAAGTTCCAAGTGGTTGAATTGGGAGGAGGACCAATGTCCCTGAATTGGACACCTCTTCAATGTGCCCTCCAGCTGTATAGGCTGGTGACCATTATCAGAGTCACCCATGAAGAGATGAGAATAGGAATTCTTCTGGTGAGAGACTAGGGTTCCAACCGCCAGGCTAGACTGCAACAAGCTTCCACTGTCCCAAAGCAGCTGTTTGTGAAACACATCCCTCTGTTGGGCACCATCGGGAGAAGAGCACATCCTAGAGCGGACGCAAATACATCTTGCCCAGTGCAACCATAGTTGCAACCATTGATCTCAGTATTTCCAAATAATGCCAGGTCATCGAAGCAAACTCAATCTGAAACTCCTGTATCTGATGCAGCTTCTCTCTGCAGGCTTCCAAAAGGAACACTGTTTTCCTTTGTGTCAAACCAGACTCCCAGATACTCCAAGATCTGCATCAGCTCCAGGTGGCTTTTCCAAAAGTTTGCCACCCAGCTCAGCTTCTGCAGCAGTTGAATCACTCTGTGAATCGTTTGTCTGCCTTTGGATTCAGATTGGCTCTTATTAGCCAATCATCCAGACACATATGGACTTGCATGCCCAATCTGTGAAGGTGTACTGCAACCACCACCACTACCTTTGGTGAAGGTTCGTGGTGAGCCCGAAGGGCAAGGTCGTGAGCTGGAAGTGTTGCTCCAGCACATGGAATCACAAAAACTTCCTGTGCTCTGGAAAAATGGGAATTTGCAGATATGCCTCCGTCAAATCCAGGGAAGTAAGAAAATCCCCCCACCCCATCCACAACTTGATGCAATCACTGATCTTACCATCTCCATTTCGAAACGTGAAATCCTGAGGGTCAAATTCACTGCTTTAAAGTCTAGAATTGGCTTCCAGTCTTCTAAGCCTTTCTTGGGCACTATAAAGTATATTTGGTATCTGCCAGAGCCCAAGTCTTTCCCTGCTATGGGCTCTATGGCTTCCAGATCTAGCAACCTTTGCACTGTTCCTCTGACTTTGGCTGCTCTTTCTCAGCATCATAGCTGGAATCTAGAAAAAAGCCAGGAAGGGGATGAAAGAACTCAAGCTTTTTCATCCTCCCTTATAATGTCCAGAATTCAAATGGTCTGTAGTATCTCCATCCACACTCCTCAAAATGCTGATAACTTTCCTCCAAGGCATGGATGCTTGCTCTAATGCATGGATGCTTGGCCAACGGCTTCATATCATAACTGCTTCTTGGGAGTTGTGGTGGAGCGGGATCTTGAAGATTGGGTCTGCGTGGCCCCCCTGAGAACTAGCAATATTGTCTGGAGGCCTGAAAATCACCACAAACTGATCCTCTAGGAGCTTGAGGTCTGCTGTCCAGTAAAGACTTCAGCTGCATGCTGGCCATAACTTCTTCCAGACCTTTCCCAAAGAGTAAATGTCCTTTAAATGGTAATGTACTCAAGATTGCCTTAGAGGAGTCATCCCTCACCCATTGTCTAATCCATAGCATCCTGTGGGCAGAAATGGAATAAGCAGACATTTTGCTCACGACCCTGAAAGGTCATACAGAGCATCAGCTACATAATTCACCCCAGACATTAAATACTGGAGTTCCCCCTCCTGACAACTGTCTCCAAATCGTGATGCAAAAGCGTAGCCACAGCTGCTTTCAAACCTGAGATTGCGGCCTCAAAGAGCTTCTTATGAACAAAAACCAGCCTGCTGTCCTGGGCATCTTTAATACCACACTGCCTTCACTGGAAAGGGAGGTACGCTTTGTAACCTGTGCCACCAGTGAATCCACTTTTGGAAGAACAAAGAGCTTTGCCATAGCTTTGGTTACCCAAAGGGGTCCCTTTGGGACCTCCAATGGTCTGTGAGCATTTTGGTAATGTCTTGATGAGAGGGAAAACAGGTGATCTCATATAGCAGAGGACTTTGGAGTCTCTATGTTTAATTCCCAGAACACACACATACACACATAAAAAAAAATGATTTAAAGACCCTCTCTCCCCTGCAATTTTGTTTGCTAGGCTGCTAGACTTTACCTGTGTGCTGGGAGCTGCAAGTGTGGAAGCTGCATATAGCTTACAGGGAGAACCTCTGTCTCAAGCCTGGAATCCAGACTGCTTGTCTGACTGCCTCTCGGGCCCAACTCCCCCTAGATCATGTACACGCAAACACGGGGAAGAAAGCAGTCAGTCCATATCCTGGAAAAAAACACCATGGAACCAATCAGCCTATGCCCAAGCCCACTGCAGACAAACCTGGGGGGCGAGCCTTGCTCCCAAAGAAATGGTCCCTAAGCCCCCAAACTGGCTGTCCTCGTAGGTACACTGCAAAGCCATCTGCGCTCTACCGCAACCAGAGTTGTCCCAAGAGTGGAATCCTCTGTAGCATCAAAAAGCCTCACAAATGGTCCAAAAATCCAAATATAGTTGAAAAATAAGTATGAGTAAAAAAGACCGGCTTCTACCATCTCGATCCATCCTTGACCCATGCCCGCCAAATCTCATGGCAGGCACTAAAGAAACCTTCGTCAAATTAATCCTACCTCTAATAAATTCCTTCTTGCAGTCGGGAGTGGTACTGCAAAGCTGGAAATCAGCAATCAGGCCCAAACTTAAAAAAAACAACCAACCACCCTGGATCCAAATGAACCCAGCAACTACACTTTTCCTTCGTCTCCAAAATTATTGAAAAGGCCATACTATTGCAACTCCAAGTCTTCATCAACAGACAGAACACCCTCTCCCCATACCAATCTGGCTTCAGAACATTCCATAGCACAGAAATAGCCCTAGCGGACATCATTGATGAATACTGGGTCATACTAGACAAAGAAAATGATGGATTACTGGTCCTTCTAGGCCATCGATCACCTCGCTTCCTCACCAGATTTGCAAATACTGGAACTGGCAATCAAGCGCTCCGGTGGCTCTCATCATTCTTGACCCATAGGACCTAAAGCGACCTAAGGTCTACTCTATCGCAACCCAAACCAAAAAAATGAGTATCGCAGAGCGCTCTCCTATCCCCTCTGCTCTTAAACTTCTATATCAGACCGGTAATAAACATTGCCTTAAAACATCACGTAAACATCCACTCGTTTGCTGATGACATACAACTGTACCTACCACTAGGTGCAAACCGAGAAGCTCAACTCTCCAACTATACAACTGCCTCTCAAAAATAAAAACCTGGATGTCCTAAAATAACTCAACATGGCGAAACTGAACTCCTCTGGATACGGAGAGGTGACCTTGAATTCACCCGCAGCCTAGGGGTTATACTTGATGGTGACCTTTCACTCTCTTACATCTCCCAAGTAGTCTCTGCCTCATTCTACCTCTGGCAGCTACGGAAAATCAGACGTTACATCTCAGAACCGGACTTCTCTCAGCTACTCTACGCCTTTGTCCTCTCTCGTATGGATTACTACAATGCACTCCTAAACAGGCTCACATTAAAACATATCCATCAATGAGTACAAAATGCTGCCAACTGACTCCTAAAAAATCTCTACATAAAAGACCCGATCCCCCCAGTGTGCTTGCTGCCCACTGGTTGCCGATTAACAAATGATGTATTTTCAAAGGCCTAGTAATGGCCTAGAAACTCTTCCATGACATGGTATTGGCCTATAAGGCCTCCAAATTTTTACCCTATGCCCTCAGGACAAGCCCTCCATCTTGAGAACACCCAAAAAAGATCTTACTTGCACTACCTACCACACCTCTGGAACAAGCTACCTATCCATATAAAATTATTAGGTCTACTGAGCTTCAGGAAGGCAATAAAAACTCACCTCTTCCCCTGACCCTCTATTAAAAGTATGCCTATCCAAATTCCCCTAACCTGCTGACAAAGTGCCCGACCCTCGAGTCCCTAATGCTATGTGCTTCGTCACATGCTAGACCATACCATGTTTTATCTCTCAATGTTCTTCCACACCTTGTCATACTGTTCACCATCTTTGTCCTAATACTATACACCTTATTTACCATACTGTCTACCATTCTACAATCTCTCACACCATGTTTGCCACTCAATGTTTACTGTACCATTTCTTCCATGTTATGGAAGCTCATCTTACCATTTTTGCCATATCATGTTTCACTTTGTCAGCCATACTACGCTCATTATGCTATGTCTCACCATACCACGTTTTATCATTTTATGTACCACCATACTTTGTTAACTATGTTTGCCATCTCTATCAGACAATGGTTGCCTTGCTATTTTATACCATATGATGTCTGAGAGTGTGGTGCAGAGATTATAACTATAGCCTCAGCACCCTATGATTGTGGGTTTAGGCCTACATTGTCCCCTGTGACCCTGAGCAGGCCATGTGGTACCCCATCGTCCAGGTACATTAGAAAGATTGCGAGTACCACTGGGACAGATAGAGAAAAATGCTCGAGTACCTAAATAAATTAATGTAAACTGTTCTGAGCTCCCCTGGGAGAATAGTATTGAAAATTGAATGAGTGAATAAATAAATATAGAGACACAACTGAGGAATTGGAAGACAGCCCAGAAGGATGGGAGGCAGAGCAATAGAATACTAATGAAGCTCCTGCTAAAAGGGATTGACTACCCACACATTCAGGAATGGAATACACATGTGTTGAACTAGAATTTGTTCTCTCTTAATATAGTACTGGAATTCTCAGGCTTATCCAGTGTTTTGTAGGAATCTGAAGACATATTTGTTAAAAAAAATTCCTTTGATTTTTATTTTTTTTTTCTTATCTGGAATATAATTCTAGTGATGGTGGAATACAAATATCACATTATATTTACATTTATTAACATGTATTTAGGTAGATAAGGTCCTCTGCTATAGGGACTACAACTTTCTTTAATTCATTTCTTTAATTCTTTATTTAATTTTATTGAAAAAAATTAAATAGAAAAAACCCCCAAATAGAGCATTATTTATAAATAGTATTGTATCATCCTGTACAATACACCAGCACTTTCAAGATATTCAGAAAAACACACAAGGACCCTCCTCATCTTTCAAACTAAACTTTTATTGAATCATTTGTTAATTTCTCCTCCATGGACTAAAGTAACAGAAGAGAGATATCTCCTGATTAGCCACAGAAGAATTGTACTCAACAGTTAAGAGAAGTTGGACTAGGGGACAACTCACAAAGAGCTGTAACTGGTTTCCAAGTTCCTGGGGCACTTTCAGAAAACAAGGGGAAGGTGAGAGGGTTGTCTTATCAGAAAACTTGTGAACACTTTTTTTCTTTTTAAATACACACATTGTTTTCAGGCGTGAAACTCAACATTTAAAGTTTTCTTGTTAATTCCATTCTCCTGTAATAAGATATAATAAATATAAAAAGGAGGGGGACTAAGTTTTGATTTTTTTTTTAGACAAGCTATTGCATTTTTTGCCCCCTCTTGCTTTTAGTCCCCACGGTCTTTTCACTCTCTCCTGCCCTTCTCTCTGCTGCAATCTCAAGTGCATTCATTTAAATAAAAACATTACAAAAATGGCATAGATCTCTTCCATGTGCTAAGGATGAAAGAGCAAATATCTAGCAGGTCTTCTCCCCCCCCAGTTTGCTGGAGCTATTTTTTACCTGTCCGATTCAACCCTTCCAACCCGTAGCAAAACAAATGTTTACAGTCATTCATAAGAACCACCCAGAGAAAGGGAAAAAAACCATTTGATTGGATCTTTCTTTTCAGTCGTTTTATTTACAGGTAAATTTTCATATTTATTCAAACTGAAAAAATAGCATCATGAAAAGTGACTTCTTATCAAGAGTGCTCTCAGTTTTGTTTTGTTAAACTTCCTCCTCTTCTGTAATGACACCAGGGTCAAGGATCTGGGTTTTTTTTTTTTGTCTTAGATCATTAAATGTGCACATCAACACATTCCAAGCACAAATTAAGAAATGCAAAAAACAAACAAAAAAATATATATATTTATATATAATTTCCCCCCCTATCCAAATATTTCAAGTCTCAGTACAGTGGATACTCCCGTGAACAGGATTCTGTTATGCCTAAAATAGGCCATTTGGCTGAGTCGTGGCAAGTGGGGAGGGCAGCGGTGGCAGGATACACATATTGTTGGGATGGTTTAGTCTTTTTGTCTCCTCCACCTTGGAAGTTCAACAGTAGAAAAACATGCTAGCCCCTTTAAGCCAGCCCAAAGCCTTCTGAGCATTCCTGGATAGCCAACAGCAGCATGTGACGAAGTTTCTCATAACTCTCATAGGCTGGCAAATCCAGCTGGTTAAAACTAAAGAGGAGACAAGAAAGGAAGACAGAAAATGAAAGACCTCTAAATCAAACTATTCATATGGTTGCTCCACATTATTTGCTTCTCGCCTTTGTACACTTAAATTTTGCTGAGAAGCTGATTTGTCTTCAAGCAATGTGCACAGGATACCACCCTTTTAAGCAGCTCCTCTGCCATCTGCTAGATAACGGCGTTTTAAATTAGAGGTTAAAACCATCACAAATACTTGCAGCATGACTGTCCTGCTTCTGTCCCCTGCTTCTCCCTTACCTGCTCAGCATCAAGCTTCTACCTTTTCCTCCTTCTTTTCCCTATTCACTTTCCAGAAAGCAGCAAAGAAAATATTTAGCCTCTGAATCCCAAGAGCACTCAGACACTAGAAAGGCCTTAACTAGGAAACCCATGCAAAAAGGTGGAGCCACAGTAAAGCTTATCCACAGACTGAGGTTCAGAGACTCTGCAGTGAATTTGTGCTTTGTTGTTGCAGTAATAGTTGCTAAGGGCCTCTGGACAGGTGCTAAGTTCAATTTCCCCTAGTTTTGGTACTGCATTGGGGGAAGGAGAGGAAGGGAAAGAGGTAGGATATTGTTCTTCTGTGCAGGGCAGTCAAGACAAATAAGCACCCAGGAAAGTTGATTTTCATGTACTCCCTCACCTATTGAGCTGACATGCTTGCAGACTCACAAAAGAAGTGTAGCATTTCTCTTAGATTCTCCCCTCATCTTGTAACATCACTTTACCCATATCCTCCCTCCAAGCTTACACTGCATCTGAGACTTGCTTAAGGATCTTCAGAAAAAATGTGTGCACTTCATTTTCTTAAGTTCACTAATTATCCCTCATAATAACAAAACTAGAGCTACCAAACTATCTCTGTGGAAGAAATGGCCATATAGATGAAAATCCAACAATACACATTCAATAAAATAAACCAATACAGCAAGATTGGTCACTAGCCTGCCATCATATCAAATTAGTTGCTGAAGAAAAAAAAGAGGGTAATAGGATGATCATAGCAACTATCATATTTTCATTATTCCAAAAATGATAATTGCCCCGAAGTTGCTAGTTTCATAACTCAAAATGGAGTTATGAAACTAGCAACTTTGGGGCAATTATCATTTTTGGAATAATGAAAATATGATAGTTTCGATGATCATCTTATTACCCTCTTTTTCCTTCAGCAACCTTTAGATATGGGTAGGATGTTAGTCTGAGAGCCTACATCTGATTTTATCATATCAAATTAGGACACGCTGGCAGAGTTAGTAATTTCTGGATTTTTCTACTCTGAATTATATTTAGGGGGGTGGAGAATTTATAAGGCTCAATTTTCAAAACATCTAAAAAAGTCAGGAGAGGCTCTTGGCCATTTAAATTGCCAGCCTGGGGCTTACTCAGCAATTTCAGCAGCATTTAACCAAATAGTGCAACTGAAAATTACCCAGTTAGCTGATATCAGCTATTTTGGAGGCATTCCAGGGGTGGAGACGGCACTTAACCAGCTACAATAACCACACAATAGGATTGTATAAAAAGTGGTCCTATCTTTATGCAGTTCTTCATAGCCGGTTAAGTGCTGAATATTGCAAGAAACTGGCTAAGTATGTTTTTGCCAACTTCACATACCCAGAAATTCAATGCCAGAGAATGACCCAGAGAGTGGTAGAAAACTGGAACGTTCTTCCGGAGGCTGTTATAGGGAAAAACACCCTCCAGGGATTCAAGACAAAGTTAGACAAGTTCCTGCTGAACCAGAACGTACACAGGTAAGGCTAGTCTCAGTTAGGGCACTGGTCTTTGACCTAAGGGCTGCCACATGAGTGGACTGCTGGGCACGATGGACCACTGGTCTGACCCAGCAGCGGCAATTCTTATGTTCTTATTGAATTTCTGGGCATGATGCTGGTGGTGGTCAGTAAAACGCTGATCACTATTTGCTGAATATTGGTCTACAGACTTCTTTCTGGGTAAAAGTGTTTAATTCTAGATGTGTTAGTAAAGCAACAACTTATAAAACGTGTACTAGAATGCCCAAGTGATAATTTATGATCCAAGATGACCAATTTACTCAGTAAACCACTCTCCAATTTGCAGGATCTATTACAAAGAAGGCTTCACAAGGGGTGGAGAAAGCTGAGGAAGCTGTAAGTCATTACCACGTATGAGCAGAGGGTAGTCTGTCTGTAGATCTGTCATCCCGGTGTATCTGGAACTTCTGAATGCCATTCATTCCTTCTAAAGCAGCAAAGCCCTGCAGGGGAACCTTTGAGGTACCGGTGACAAATTGAAGGAATTTGGCACGGTCTGCTTGGTCAAAAGAACGCAGAGCTCTCCAGAACCATTGGATCTGTTGGGAAAACAAGGCAGACGAAGTTAGCAAAATAGACCCTCTTTACAGCAATAGGTTACACTTTATTGGTGTTAATTGATCTCTGTCAAAACAGCTATAGTGTGATATGCACAATGTACCACATTAGTTAAAGTTAAAAAATTTACTTGGGATAAACCCTGCCCCCAACACACTAACAAGTGTTCTGTTAGTTCTGATACAGAATTGAGTAAGCAATACCTAGAAAATCTGGAACAAAGCAAGAATTAATGCATTTTTTGCCCAGATCCTCTTACCTGCCAACTCCAATCTGATCAACTAATTTTTTTGGCATTTAAAAATTCATAACATTTTGGATAATTTATGCCTAATCTTTTATGAGTGAACACAATCAATACAAAGTACAACTGTGTACAGAAATTAACACACATAGCCAGTGCATTTTTCTAGGAAAAAAAAAAAAAGGTTCTGGTACTCAAATACTAGGCCATTTTTCAGGAGTAGGGTTGATCACAGAGGGCAGTAGCAGGGCCCCATGAAAAGACATTGAGTGTGCAGAACCTGAGCTCTTTTATTAATACTTGGGAACAATGTGTCATTTTTATCAAGCAATGGAAAAAGTGCTGATACTCAGTACCAGAGTACCCCTCAAAAAAAGCCTTGTACATAGCACTCCAGTATTTACAGTAAAAAGAAAGCCAGCATCCACTGAACTATATATCTCATGCTCCTCTAAACCCCCTCCCTTTAGCGAGAAGATACCATACATAGTAATTATATCCATTTAACTAGTCAGCAGACTGTACAAGTTTGTCAAATTAAAAGAAATCAAGTTTAAATTGCGTAACTAATTAAACTATGTCACCTATTTGTACAATCATCTAAACCTACTCATATTCTATCCCAAACAGAAACCAAGTATTGGAGTGAAAGGTCTTGGCTCTTATGGCCTTCTATTCTCATCACTGAACTCCCTAACCTCTTATATTAACAACGTTTTCAGGTACAGTATATCAAAAGAAGAAAACCTATGAGAGAATCCATGGGACTGTTGGATCATCAATGACCAAAAGGGGCACTTAGGAAGTATAGTGTGGTCTGCATACCGTGGGCATTTCGGCCAGTCTGGCGCCACTAAAATCACTCTTCTCTGGTGTGCCATGATCCTGTGCAGAAGGCAGCCTATTATAGACCATGGAGGAAAGGCATATTTAAGACCTGTCTTTGGCCAGGGTTGATACCAAGGCATCCAAAACTTCGCTTCTTGGCTCACGTCTTTGAGTGAAGAATCGCTCCGCCTTCTTGTCTGTAGCCGATGCCATCAGGTCGAATGCTGGTCGCCCCACAGATTCACTATGCAAGTGAAAGCTTCATGGGACAAGGACCACTCCCCAGAATCCCGGGTCTTCCACCCGAGGAAGTCCGCTTGCACATTATCCATTCCTGCCACATGTGCCGCCGAGAGAGCCAGAAGATGGGCCTCTGTCTATCAAAACAGCATTTGGGTTTCCAAGAAGAGCACTTTTGGTGCCCCCCTTGGCGACTGACATAGCCCACTGCCATTGTGTTGTCTGAGAAAACTTGAATCATTTTGTTCTGTAAGGTGCTCTCTAATCTGGAGCGCCAGGCAGATGGCCTGAAGTTCCAAGCAGTTGATTGACCACTTCCTCTGGGAAGGGAACCAACATCCCTAAACTGATGTGCCCCCCCCAGCTGTAAAGGCTGGCATCTGTCATTAAAATCACCCATGAAGAGATGCAGAGGGGAACCTCTCTGGTGAGACAGAGAGAGGATTCAACCACCAGTCCAGACTGTGATGAGTTTCCGCTTTTCAAGGAAGCTGTTAGTGTAGTGGATCCCTCTGTCAACACCATCGGGAAAGGAGTTCCTCTGGGATTTAATGCAAGTGCGCTCTTGCCCAGGGACTACGTCCATGGTCACAACCACTGACCCCAGAACCTGCTTGTATTGCCAGGCTGCTGGAACAGGTTTGCTCCGAAACTGCTATAGCTGATGCAGAAGCATTTCTCTGTGGTATTCCGGAAGGAATACTTTGTTTACTTCCGTCTCAAACCGAACTCCCAGGTATTTAAGCTCAGCGTCGGTTCTACATGGCTCTTCTGGAAGTTAACCAACCAACCAAGCTTCTGCAGCATCTGGATCACCCAGTGAACCGCTCGTCTCCCCTTGGATTCAGACTGGGCTCTAATTAGCCAATCATCCAGGTTACTTATGTATTTGTATGCCTGTCCTGCATAGATGAGCTGCAACCACCACCATCACAACTTGGTGAAGGTCCATGGCCAGCCTGAATAGCAAAGTTGTAAACTGGAAGTGTTGCTCCAACTAGAGAATGACACGGGGAAAAAATCTGTCCCCGTCACTGCACCGTCCCCGGCCCACCATCCTCTACACCGCCCCGTCACCGCCATCCCTTTCATCGCCCCGTCACCGCCACTGCCATCCCATTCACCGCCCCGTCACCGTCCCCGCAGCATCCATATAAGCCTCAGTACTGCGAAACACCATGAAGACAGAAGAGAGTTCTGCCACTACTACTACTGCACTGAGAATCTGTTTCAGTGCCTCTGCTCTGTAGTAAAAACCGAACATAAAATAAATCAATTAACTTGTCCTCTCTTTCAATGACGTATCCCCCATGTTCATCTATAGCTCGAATCAGGTCAATTGTGCACACTAAAAATGCAGGAGGATCTGGAACGTGAGCGCAGGCAGGCAGTGATACAAAAACAGCAGACACCCGACCGACTGCAGTGTTCCGCCATCTCCCTCCCTCCATCTCACTTTAGATGTAGAGTATGCTGGCTTTCTTTTTCGCCCAGCCGCATGTGCGGGTGTTCATTTGTTCAATATTCTCCTCTGATGCAACCGGAAACAGGAAGTTGCAAGAGAGGAGAAGATTGATCAATGCGAGCGCGGCTTGGCGAAAAAGAAAGCTGGCATACTCTACATTAGTGGTTTGCAACCTTTTTACACCCGTGGACTGGCAGAAATAAAAGAATTATTTTGTGGACCGGCAAACTACTAGGACTAAAATTTTAAAACCTATTTCTGCCCCATCTCCGCAAGCTCGGTCACCTCAGTAACTATAGAAAAATAGACAAATATAGACAGCAGATATAAATTCTCAAAACTGACACATTTTGATCACTAAATTGAAAATAAAATCATTTTCCTACTTTTGCTGTCTGGTGATTGATTTCATGAGTCTCTGGTTGCGTTTCCTTCTGTCTGTGTATCCTTTCTTTCATTTCTTTCTTTCTGCACTCAGGCCCAAGGATTGTCCCTTTCTATTCCCTCCCTCTTTGCTTCCTATGTCCTTAGTGCCCCCGGTGCCTCCTTCCCATGTCCTTAGTGCCCCTTCCTGTCTTTAGTGTCCCCAGTGCCTCCTTCCCATGTCTTTAGTGCCCCAGTGCTTCCTTCCCATGTCCTTAGTGCCCCTTCCTGTCTTTAGTGCCCCCAGTGCCTCTTTCCCATGTCTTTAGTGCCCCCAGTGCCTCCTTCCCATGTCTTTAGTGCCCCCAGTGCCTCCTTCCCATGTCTTTAGTGCCCCAGTGCCTCCTTCCCATGTCCTTAGTGCCCCTTCCTGTCTTTAGTGCCCCCAGTGCCTCCTTCCCATGTCTTTAGTGCCCCCAGTGCCTCCTTCCCATGTCCTTAAGTGCCCCTTCATCTTTAGTGCCCCCAGTGCCTCCTTCCCATGTCTTTAGTGCCCCCAGTGCCTCCTTCCCATGTCCTTAAGTGCCCCTTCCTGTCTTTAGTGCCCCCAGTGCCTCCTTCCCATGTCTTTAGTGTCCCTAGTGCCTCCTTCCTATGTCCCTCTCACTGCCTTCCACACTTTGTCCCACCCCCACCCCCGAAGCTTGCCTGCCTGCCTGTCTACCTTTCTCCCTCCCTAGCCAAAGCCAGCCTGCTGCCTCCCTGCCGCACAAAAAAAAAAAGCCTCCGTCCTTTTCCCCTTCTCTTACCGCCATGCTGCAGCTACTAAAGCCGACAGGAAGTCTATCCGACGTCAATTCTGACGTCGGAGAGGACATTCTGGGCCAGCCAATCGCTGCCTGGCTGGCCCAGAACGTCCTTTCCGACGTCAGAATTGACGTCGGATAGACTTCCTGTCGGCTTTAATAGCTGCAGCATGGCGGTAGGAGCAGGAGAAAAGGAGAGGCTTTTTTTTTTCTTCGCGCGGACCGGCAGAAATTCAACCGGCGGTGCTCTTCCAATTCAAAGGTGAGGTGGAGGGAGGGAGGGAGATGGCGGGGACCGCGCAATCTTGATTGCCTCACTGCGGGGACAAGTCCATTCACCGCTCCACGGGGCGGTGAATGGCCTTGTCCCCGTCCCGCAGAGGCCACTATTTTTTCTTCCCCGTTTTGGCGGGTTACCCGCGGCTAAATGCGGCTAGCCGCGGGTAACCTGCCACCGTGTCATTCTCTAGCTCCAACACATGGAATCACAAATACTTCCTATGGTGTGGAAATATAGGAATGTGCAGATAGGCCTCCGTCATATCTGGTGAGGCAAGAAATTCCCCTGGCGCCACGATGCGATCATCGACCTTGCTGTTTCCATTTGGAAACATGGTATCTTGAGGACCACATGCACAGCTTTGAGGTCTAGAATTGGCCTCCAGTCTTTGGAGCTTCTCTTGGGCAAGATGAATTATATCAAGTATCTGCCAGAGTCTTGAGTCTTCCTTTGGGATGGGCTCAATGACTTCCAGAGCTAGCAATCTTTGCACTGTCGATCTGATATTGTTCACTTTTTCTGGCTTCCCTACTGGGAAGTGTAGATAAAGGTCTGGAAGGGGATGAAAGAACTCGAGCTTGTACCCCTTGTGTATGATTTCCAACACCCAGTGATCTGTGTTGATCTCTTCCCATGCTCTTAAATAGCCTGACATCCTCCCTCCCGATGTGTGGAGGCTCAGCTGACATTGTGGAGTCATAACTGTTTCTTGAGCTGTGGCAGTGCAGGATCCTGAAGATTGGGGGCACCTGTTCCATCCAAATCTTTGAGTTTCGAAATGATCTCTGGCCTGATGCACCCCCCTCCCCCATGAGAACTGCCGGTAGAGTCTGGAGGCCTGAAAATTACCCTAACCAGACCCCCTAGGGGCTCGAGGTCTGCTGTCTAGCAAGGATTTTGGCTTACAATTCTGTACACAGGTCATAAGATTATCCAGGCCTTTCCAAAAAAGTAACTGTCCTTTGAATGCCAATTTACTCGGTGTCGCCTTCGAGGAGGAATCTGCTGCCCACTATCTGATCCATAGCATCCTGTGGGCGGAAATAGAATAAGGTGACATCTTACTAACTGTGACAGGATGTATATCCCATCCCAGAAACCAGGGGTCTCCGTGTCCACTTTTGGAGCCTCCCTTGGGAGGGATGATATGATTGGGGGAATTGCAGTCCTGCTGGGGAGGGATCTAGTTAGTGTAGAAAGACTAGGAGGGTAGTGGCGGGTTCCAGATATTCTCTATCCTCCCAAACAGATGCTGTTCCCCCATTCCCTGAACTGCTTTTAGTTCTTCCTCCTCACTTGCTCATTTGCAGTCATGCTGTACACTGTGGGTTTTTTATTAAAACATTAAAACTGCTGCACAGACTCACTATATACTCTCTCAAAACTGATGCCGACATCACTGTAGGTGCTGGCTTTCAAATCCTTTGTCTAATACACTGTGGGGACTGGCTCTACAAATATAGGGAAAGAAAGCTATTTGTGAAATTATGGTATTTGCAAGAGGGCTCCGCATCTAACCCCTGCAAATATGTTGGGAGACCCGTATTCCAAATGCCTTAGCGTAAGATTGAGGTTCATTCCTATCATGGAATGTGCCAAACTAACCAATTTGGAGAATTGCTTCTGAAAGAGACATTACATGCTAATAGAATTCTTTACCTCAGATGTACAAAGCACAGATCCTTGCCTAATACAGAATAGGGAACTGCAAATCAGAAACGAAGACAAAAACAGAAAACGCCAAGAAAGTCAAATTCTATAAGCAGTCCAATATTGGAAAGAGAAACACATGTATTTACTTCTGTACTCTACAAATATGGAAACAGAAAAGACTACCCATTCCAACGCTTAAAATGTAAAATACTGTTTCCAGTGCAATAAGTGTCATTCTGGACAAGTGAGTAATTTCCCTATTGCCGCGAGATCTGCAGAAGGAATCCACTTTGGATTTTTTCTGTAACCCAACCCTCTTACTTCACTGAAAGCTTTACTGCCACATACAGTTTTTACCTTCTGCACACGAGTCTGAAGGAATGTTTTTGTTCTGCTTTCCTTTTTCTTTATTTTACTTGGTGTTCTTCAGTTAATTTCCAACAATTTCAGTGCTCGGATCTCACCAATTTCAGGGTCAGCTTTGCCTGTGTGGAGAAGCAGATGAGGTCTGCAACTGACAGGTCAATCCCTTGTGGTACCTGCTGGCCTGTTGGTCAGCCTGCAAAAGTATTTTTGGAACTCGGGCCCGTTCCCATTTACCCTCTGCTACTGCTTAGCAGGGGTTTGCGTGCAGACTGTTAGGCATTCTTAGGAGGCTCAGCAGTGTCTCGCAGGGTGCTGGCTGCATTTTTGCCTTCCCCCCCCAGTTTGGTAGAACATCCATCGGGTCCCACAGTGGTGGGGGATTCAGTCAGACATCGAGTTTGACTGGCAGCTTTAAGATCAGCTTTGGTAAGGACTTTCAGCATGAGGCAGTGATTTCTTCTCCTTTCCAACTATTGTACAGAACCGAGGCAGGCTGCAGCACATTTCCAACACAGGTCACAGTGAGTAAGGCTGTCATAGCCTATGAGGTGGAATCGGTGGGGGATGTGTGTAATTCCAATTTTTGGTAGATTCTGAATGTTCCCCCTGTGATCACCCCGCCTGAAAAATCCTAAATTTACCAGTTTTTGACTTGTTTGTTTGAGGTTTTTTAAAGCAATTTTTGGCACCAAAATCTGACGGTGGCCATCTTGGATTTTTAGTGATTTTTTTTTCTCATAAGTTTCCTACAGCTTCAAATCAAATTTTTTTTGCCTCAAATCTTGTTGGGATGGAGTCATTGGGCTCTTTTACCACTAATCCATGCCAGGATTGTGCAAATTCTGCTCCTCAGGAGTGTCCGTGCACCATATGCCATGCTGCATGAGAAGGAGAGGTGAGAGTTTCTGGCTTAGCCTCTCCTAAGCATTCTTGTCTTTAGAAAAGGGCAGCTAGCCTGGCTGGAGCAGGTGTTTCTCTTTTTGGATTCCAGAAACAATCATCCTGCGTGGAAGCCACAGAGCCCAAGAAACGCAAATTAGTCATCGCAGGACGACTCTTCATTCCCTGGTTTGGCTTTTGCTTTTTCTTTTTTTTTCAATTTTCAATTACAATCAAGTTAACACTTGTACAGAAAGGTAAAGTTAAGCAACAAATAAAATACAATATAAATTATATTCTATTGGCCCACTATTCCAAGAAAACTAAATATAGCTTAACTTTTACTCAAGTCCTCAATTTAGAACTAAGATGTAGAAACCAGCGAGATAATAACAAAGAAATAAAAGTAAAAATAAGGTAACAGGTGTTGGCTGAGACAGGAAATCAAAATCTATGAGTGCTTCAGATATCCACTCCTTTTTTCAGGAGAGCAGCTGACAAGAAGGTTGTTAGTTGACTAGGATCAAAGAAAACATATTTTTGCGATTGATACACTATCACACATTTACATGGGTGACGAAGAAAATAAGCCGCCCCAAGAGCAATAACTCCCGGCTTTAACAACAAAAACTCACGTCGACGTTTTTGTGTATCTCGTGACAAATCTGGATACATTTGTATTTTATACCCTAGAAATTATTTCTGTTTGTTCTTGAAGAAAAGTCTTAATAGCCAATTCTTTTCTGGTGACAAAGCAACTGTTAGAAGAAGTGTTGCTGGCTTTGCAAGTTCGCTATCTGAAAGTTCCAAAATTGTAGAAACATTAAGTTCTCGTTGAATATCTTCTTCCTTTAATTTTTCTTCCCTTTTCATTGGTAAATAATATACTTGGGTAATTGGCGGTAGCAATTCCTCAGAAATTTCCAGTATCTCTTTCATATAGCATTTCAACATATCTCTAGGAGTTACTGTCGCTACTCTGGGAAAATGAATTAATCTAAGATTGTTATTACGAGAGAAATTTTCTAAGGACTCCAGTTTTCTCCTTAAATTAATATTATCTCTCACAAGTGTTTCTGAAATTTATTTAGAAGCTTTCACTTCTTGGGAAGAATTCAAAGTTGAATTTTTTAAATCTTGTAAGTCAACTTTAATATTCTTAAATTCCTTTTCTTGGGCATTAACTTTTTGCTCCAACTGAGAGAGCTGAGGATTAATAGATTTAGCCAGATTCGCCACAAGGTCCCAAATAGCCTCAAGAGTTATCTCTTGGGGTTTTTCCAAAGTAAAGAAGAATTTTTTAGAAGAAACAATTTCCTCACCAGCTAAGGTTCCTTCGTGGCTGCTGGTCTCCTGCTCACAAATCAAATGTGGCGCTGGTAAGTCCCCAGGTTCTAAAGGGAAACTCTGCAAATGCAGAGTCCCACTCCATGGTCCCCTCTGTACGTTGCCATCAGCCTCCGGGAAGAGTCCCACATCGACTCCTGATGCTTTCTCAACCCGCGGGGAACTTGCGCCCTGGGGAGGAGAGAGAAGCACTCCAGCTTCGGGGCTCAAGGTGGTTTCCGGGCCCAAGGAGATCGCTTCCGCCTCGCCCCTGTGCGTCTCCACGCTCCAGCGATGTCCTGCATTTGGCGCAGAAACTGATCAATACTGCCGAAAGTGGCTGGGTCCGGACGCTGCAAGGCTCCAGCGGCACTACGCCCTCTCCGCTTCGGCATCGATAAAGGTAATTTTTATGTAGAAGTAAAAAATGTTAGCAAGCTTTCTGAATCGAAGCACTCAGACAGACCTTCAATCCGCCATCTTGGTCCCATTCCTGGTTTGGCTTTTTCTTTGGAATTAATCAATTTAATGTGGAAAGCCTTTAAAAAGTCATTCTCCCAAAGTGCAGTGTCACCACCAGAGCGCCAGACTCCCCCTTAACAGGAGGAGAGCGCGGCGCTACACACTTCATCTTCAGCCGGTGCGGGTGGAAGCAGGCCCGGCGAAGACAGCGGCAGGAGGGAGAGAGAAGCCGGAGCAACGCAGAAGAAGGAGACAGTGGCAGGCAGCGAGCGGTAGCGTGGGGGAGCTCCGCCCACCCCCAACGCGTCACCGCCAGCGTCACCACCAGAGCGCTGGACTCCCCCTTAACAGGAGGAGAGCGCACGCTACACACTTCATCTTCGGCCGATGCGGGTGGAAGCAGGCCCGGCGAAGACAGTGGCAGGAGGGAGAGAGGAGAAGCCGGAGCAATGCAGAAGAAGGAGACAGCGGCAGGCAGCGAGCGGTAGTGTGGGGGAGCTCCGCCCACCCCCAACGCGTCACCACCAGCGTCACCACCAGAGCGCCGGACTCCCCCTTAACAGGAGGAGAGCCAACGGCGCACAGCCGTTTGGCGCGCGGCGAGCGGTAAAGGCGCTTGCCTTAGCAAGAGCGCCTTTGCAAAGGAGCCTGCAGAAGGAGCCAGGAAGCTGGGCCGACTAACAGGGAGCTCCAATATGTAAGTTACATTCTGGTTATTGTTCTTTTGTTTACTATTACCTAGCCACACAGCACACACCGAGACAAGCACTCTCAAACAGCTCAACAGCACCAACACAACCAAGACCAACGATCAACAGGAGGACTGCTATCAAGAGGGCAGGACACACACAATTGAGAATGAGAACAAGACATGAGCGCCCACGGAAGCCAGAAGATGAGCTTTCCAGTCTTCTGCACCGGCTGCAGTATGTATGACTACCTCCCCTCGGGGACTAGGGCATACGTTTGCAGCCGATGCGAGGAGCTGGACAGCCTGAAACTGCAAGTTCGGCTGCTGGAGGGAACTGTGATGGAACTCGAAGAACTTCTTGCCAGGAAGGAGGAAAACTGCTTGCAGGAGAAGTTGCTAAGGGAGCCCGATACCAGCGAAGGGATCGTGGAACTAGAAAGATTCATCGAGGAAGCCCACCAGCAACACGTAGAGATCCCAGGGCTGGAAAGCTGTACCCAGGATACCCAGACAGAAGGCCTGGAAGAGAGGAGAGAAGACATCCATGCAAACACAGAAAAAACCGAAGATGAGGTAGGAGACATCCACACACCAGGAGAAAGAGAGAGAACACAGGAAGACGTCCCCTCATCTGAAGAGCCGAAAACTATTTCAAGAGTAGCACTGGAGGAAGAAGACTGGCCTTATACCATAGATGTGGACTTACGACCCCCAAGAAACCCCCAAATAAAGAAGATGGGGATCATCGTAGGTGACTCCTTTATACGTCACGTGGACAGCCACACCGCAGGAGGAAGAGAGGACAGAATCGTCACCTGTCTGCTTGGAGCAAGAGTGAAGGATGTGGCCAACAGGATCTCCAGGATCATAGACAGCGCAGGGGGAGAGGATACTTCTGTTCTCATCCACGTGGGAACAAATGATGTGAGCGGACGGAAGTATGACAGGGAAGAGATGAAGGGCCAGCTCCGCTCACTTGGAAGACAGCTGAAGATCAGGGAGGTGAAGGTGGCCTTCTCTGAGATCCTCCCAGTACCAAGAGCGGATGGAAAGAGACAAGGGGAATTGCAAGCTATTAACGCCTGGATGAGACGATGGTGCGAAGAAGGCGGCTTTGACTTCGTGCGCAACTGGACGGCGTTCTGGGGAAAAAGCAAGTACTACAGAAAGGATGGACTACACCTCAACAAGGAAGGAGCAAGAGTATTGGCAGGCAACATGAAGAAGGCCATCGAGAAAGCGTTAAACTAATAAATAGGGGAAAGCCGACAGTCGACCACCAGTCGATGGCACGGACGACAGGATGCCCCGATGAAGAAACCATGGGCTACTACTCATACACAGGAGGGGACAACCTCACAGCAAATAAGGAAGACAAGGCAGGAAGGGACAACTCAGACACAGGAGGGGATGACCGTACAGCAAACAAGGGAGACAACACTGGAGCGGTTAAGGATACCGTGAAAGAAACAGTAGAGACAGTAAAGAGTAGAAAGTCCAAAAAGGTAACACGAAGAGAACTCAAATGTATGTATACGAATGCTAGAAGTCTAGGGAACAAAATGGGGGAACTAGAGACAATAGCAAGACATGATAAGTTGGAAATCATTTGCATAACAGAAACATGGTGGAATGAAGAAAACAAATGGGACACAGTACTACAGGGATACAAACTATATAGAAGAGATCGAGTAGGGCAGAAAGGTGGAGGTATTGCCCTGTATGTTCAGGAAGGAGTAGAATCTGTTGAAGTGGCTACGACGGAAACGAAAGAGAAGCTAGAGTCCCTCTGGATCAAGATTCCTGGCCAAAACAGCGCAGACACGAAAATTGGCCTTTACTATCGTCCCCCAGGACAGGCGGAGGAAACTGACTCAGAAATGATAGAGGAAATCAAACAAGAATGCAAGACGGGCAATGTAATAATATTGGGAGACTTCAATTTCCCGAGGATAGACTGGAAACTAGGAACCTCCAACTGCGGCAAGGAGGCCAAGTTCCTGGAGGTGCTAGGGGATTGCTTCCTGGAACAAATGGTAAAAGAGCCGACAAGAGGCAATGCCACCCTGGATTTGGTACTAAATGACCTCACGGGTCCGACAAAAGAAGTAGAAGTTACGGTACCGCTGGGGACGAGCGATCACAAAGTGATCAGCTTTAAGCTTGACATCGGGAATAGAAAATGTGCCAAAACCTTAACCAAAACCTTAAACTTTAAAAAAGGCAAATACGATCGCATGAGAGCCATGGTGAAACAACGACTCAAGAAAAAGGTGGACAAACTTGAAACAGTAGACCAGGCATGGTCCCTACTGAAAAATACTATCACAGAAGCACAAAATCTCCACCTTCCGAGGATCTCCAAAGAGGGGAGAACAAAAAGTAAGGGAGAACCGGCATGGCTTACCAGACAGGTGAGGGAAGCCATAAAAGAAAAGAAGGACTCTTTCAAAAAATGGAAACACATGAAAACAACCGAAGCATGGAAAAAACATAAAGATGATCAGAAGAAATGTTACAAGGCGGTGAGGGATGCCAAAAAGGACTATGAGGAAAAAATAGCGCAAGAGGCCAAAAACTTCAAACCCTTCTTTAGATACGTGAAAGGGAAAAAACCCGCAAAAGAGGCGGTGGGACCCCTGGACGACCAGGGAAGAAAAGGGTACATCAAGGAAGATAAACAAATTGCAGACAAACTAAATTCCTTCTTTGCGTCCGTCTTTACGGAGGAGGATACCGCAAAAATACCAGAAGCAGTGAAAGTGTTTAGTGGAGTAATAGAAGACAGCCTCACCACAGTTGAAGTGGAGTTGGACCAGATATACTACCAGATCGACAAACTTAAAAGTGACAAATCCCCTGGACCGGATGGAATTCACCCGAGAGTTTTAAAGGAATTGAAGGCTGAAATCAGAGAGCTATTGCAAAAACTTGCCAATCTGACAATCAGAACTGGACAGATACCAGATGACTGGAAGATAGCGAACGTCACGCCAATTTTCAAAAAAGGATCGAGAGGGGAACCGGACAACTACAGACCTGTGAGCCTTACGTCTGTCCCTGGAAAGATGGTTGAAGCACTGATCAAGGATAGCATAGTCCGGCACCTAGATACACACGACTTGCTGAAACCCAGTCAACATGGGTTCAGGAAAGGGAAATCATGTTTAACGAATTTACTTCAATTTTTTGAGACTGTGAACAAGCAAATTGATAGTGGAATGCCGGTGGACATAATATATTTGGACTTCCAGAAAGCATTCGACAAAGTTCCACATGAAAGACTTCTCAGGAAACTACAAAGCCATGGAATAGAGGGAGATATACAAAGGTGGATAGGCTGGATAGGTGGAATGGCTGGAAAACAGAAAGCAGAGAGTGGGCATAAATGGGAAGTTCTCAAACTGGGAGAAAGTGACTTGTGGTGTGCCCCAGGGCTCGGTACTTGGGCCGATCCTATTTAATATTTATATCAATGACCTGGAAGACGGAATATCCAGTGAGATCATTAAGTTTGCAGACGACACAAAGCTATGCCGGGCAATCAGATCACTGGAGGATAGCAAGGAACTCCAGAGCGACTTGTATCAGTTAGAGAAATGGGCAGAGCAATGGCAGATGAAGTTCAACGTGGAGAAATGCAAAGTAATGCATTTAGGTAGTAAGAATAAGGAACACGAGTATAGAATGTCAGGCGCAACTCTGGGTAAGAGCGAACAATTAAAGGACCTGGGTGTACTGATAGATAGGACCCTGAAGCCATCGGCACAATGTGCGGCAGCGGCAAAGAAAGCAAACAGAATGTTAGGCATGATAAAGAAAGGAATCACGAGTAGATCGGAGAAAGTCATAATGCCGCTTTATAGAGCAATGGTCAGACCACACTTGGAATACTGTGTCCAACATTGGTCTCCCAACCTAAAGAAGGATATAAAACTGCTGGAGAGGGTGCAGAGACGAGCAACGAAGCTAATAAGAGGTATGGAGAACTTGGAATATGAGGAACGACTCAAGAAACTGGGACTGTTCTCCCTTGAGAAGAGGAGGCTGCGAGGGGACATGTTCGAGACGTTCAAAATGCTGAAAGGCATCGATAAAACAGAGCAGGAAAATAAATTATTTACATTGTCCAACGCGACATGGACAAGAGGACATGGTTTGAAGCTAAGGGGGGACAAGTCCAGGACAAATGTCAGGAAGTTCTGCTTCACGCAGCGAGTGGTAGACACCTGGAATGCTCTCCCAAAGGAGGTTATTAAGGAATCCACTGTGCTAGGATTCAAAGGCAAATTAGATGCACATCTCCTTATGAGAGAGGGAGGGAGATGGAAAGAAGAAAAAGCATGGAAGCTCTGGAAGAATCCCTGTAAGTCCTGACGTTATTAAACCAGGTGAAGTGGGATGGGGGGATAAAACCATAAGCTCACAGAAACTGTTCTCCCTACAAAAAACCCTTCTAGCAACTAGCATCTTATCTCTGCAGCTGATGGAAACAGTAGATTAACTGTAAAAAGATATTTCACACAATTTACCAGAAGACATGCACAAATAAAGAAATACCTAGTTTCTAAGCAAAGTAAACTACTGTGTCAGCGAAACTTGAGAGAAAATAACAGGTCCTGATGCTGCGGTCTGGCATCAGGCCCACCCAGCCAGATACCATGAAGAGATGAACAGACCATGGTCCGAAGATAGAATTCTCAAGAGATATCATCTACAGTGTCAGAGATATTTATGGTTGGGAGGGGGTCTTGTGCTCGGAAATACTAATATGGTGGGGAAACAGGCATTTAGGGGAAAAGGTAGGTTTTACGGAAAACAGAGTAAAACATATAACATGACGTAGATGAGAATAGCCAATAAATGAATGTAGTTAGGCAGTAATGCATAAGTAAATAACCAATAAGGATGTATCATGTGATGTAAACCAACGTGGTGTTGGCCACTAAGAAATGTATAAAAACCAGGCCATTAGAAGGGAGAGGGGAGAACAGACATCAGAGGACCTCTAGGCCTAGAGGTCACCTTCTGAGCCACCTTCTGTTACGCTATATACTAAATGATTTATTCCTGTAAGCTGTTATTGATTGACTAAATAAATATATACTTATTGAAACCAGTATATAGCGTTCGAGGTCTCATTACCGAGATAGGCCTGGACAGCGGCCTATCTACATCACTTACGAGAGGCATAGAGGGATATGGGTGACTAAAACTACATCAGGTGTATACCTGACTGGGCCTCCGCGTGTGCGGATCGCCGGACTCAATGGACCATGGGTCTGATCCGGAGATGGCAGTTCTTATGTTCCTGCACTTCAGACTCAAAATGACAGGACACAGCCCCTCAAAGGATTTCTGCCTCACAGTTTAAAACTGCCCAGCCCTTAGGAGACCTGTTTGCAGGGGATACAGATAATGATGATACATCTCTCTGTGCCGTTACTGTCCATGGATGCATCTCCCATATCAGGGAAGCTGGTCCACAGATTGGCACTTTGGATCCTACTATGGCACTGGATCCTGGCGATGATCCCACAGTCCTGCCGGATCTCATTTATGAGTCTTTGCATGAACTAAATTTAGACTCCCAGACAGTTCCTGCTACTTCCTCCTCCCTTATGAGTGGAGTGAGGGTTCAGTCTGCTGCGTTTATAGGGCAGTTGCTATTCAGTAAAGGACTGGACGATCTCATGAATTGTGTGATGGACCGTTGTCCTAAGACTTTGCCTAACAGTTGGTCGGGGAACTCTGGAGGCTCAGTGTGCACTAATATTCGTGGCTCCTAGGTTCAGATTTCATGCGATCACTGGGTTCTGGAAATCATCTAGACTGGTTACAAGATGGAATTTGCCAGACCAGCTTCTCATGGATTGGTTTGTGGACTCTACCAAAGGGTGGCTAAAAAAGGTGGTCAAGGTACAAGCCATTGTGAGAAGGCTGCTGGATATCCAGGCCATAGAGCCAGTGCCACCCAAAGACTTGGGGTCTGGCAAATGCTCCATATACTTTATTGTAACAAAGAAAGGTTCTTATGATTGGAGACTCATGAAAATGATTGGAGACCTCACGAAAATGCAGCGCTAAATTCCATGCTTTTGTATGGAGACAGTTTGATCTGTCAAAGTGGCGATGATTCTGGGAGAGCTCCTTGCCGCTCTTCATCCGACGGAAACCTACTTGCATATTCCCATTTTCCAGGACCATGGAAAATAGTGATAAAATTTCCAGATCCAACAACGAGAGTAGTACATTGTTTAACATCTGGCGCTCCTTATCCTCTAAAAACGAATCCTCCCCATCAGCAGACGACCTAGCAAAATTCTTTAACGAAAAGATCACTACCATAATAAGCTCCTTCCCACCAGCAGTCTCTTATAATTCTCTGGTTCCCAGCGACTCTAACCCTTTCCCAGCCAACTCTAACCGTATCCCAGCAGACAGATCCTGGACCGTCTTTGAACACATATCCGAATCTCAGATCTCTAAACTCTGCCTCAAACTGAAATCCTGCAAATGTGCCCTGGATCCATGCCCTTCCTACCTATACAAGAAAATTCCCGCGCTGGCCATCTCATCCCTCACCAGACTTATAAACTCTGTTTTACTATCGGGCCTATTTTCTGCAGAAATGGGACATATTGCCTTGACCCCCATTACTGAAAAAAGCTGATCTTGACCCTTCCTCACCATCTAACTATCATCCCATAGCAAATATCCCTCTCCTTACCAAAATGCTAGAGGCCATCATATCTACCCAACTCTCATCTTACCTAGAGAGATTCTCCATTCTCTTACATTACCAATATGGCTTCAGACCCAACTTCAGCACCGAATCCCTACTGGCCTCATTAATTTCAAAGGTGCAACAACTACATTCTTGTAATAAGTTTGCTATCCTATTACAATTTGATCTTTCTGCAGCTTTTGATGTTGTCCAGCACGATATTCTAATTTATCAACTTTCCGAGATAGGCATGGACTCCACAGTTTTAGAGTAGTTCTCGAAATTCTTACGATCCCGCTCCTACATTGTTAACACAAATGGCACCATGTCCTCTCCTTGGAAACTGACTTGCGGAGTCCCGTAGGGATCCCCTATTCTCTTCAACATCTATGTCTTCCCTGAAACTCTTTCATCTATGTTATCCCTTGAAACATTCTACACATATGCTGATGACATCCTTGTCCTTCTCGAGACAGACTCGAACCTTACCAACCTCTCTGAGAACATAATAGCAGTCCCTCACAGTACAAATGAAACTGAACGAGTCCAAAACGAAACTACTCTGGATCAGCCCAAAATTAGAACAGCTACTCACCCTCATCTCACTGCCTTCTGGCGCCCACTGCAACTTGAGTTCTCAAGCAAAGTTCTAGGCATCATTATTGACTCTTCTCTTTCCTTCAATGACCATCTCAACTCCTTGATAAAGTCATGCTTTTTTAACCTCCATATGCTGAGGAAAGTGAGATCCTGCTTCCACCAACAATATTTTGCCATCCTTGTACAATCTATCATCTTCTCTAGACTAGACTACTGTAACTAAGTCTAACTAAAAAAGTCTCCAAAGACTTCAGCAAATTCAGAACACTGCGACCAAGCTGATCTTCGCAAAAAGCAAATTTGATCATGTTTCCCCTCTTCTGTCCAAACTTCACTGGCTTCCAGTAATTTCCAGGGTTAATTTTAAATGAGCTTGCCTAGCTTTTAAGATCTTACACGGTATCCTCCCTCACCTAATTCCTCTATTTTGGAACTCCTTGAGTCCCGTTACCACCAGGTCCACCCAAAAATTTAAACTATCCTTCCCCTCGCTAAAAGGTATCCTCTATGCGGGAAGATTAGAGAAATCTCTCTTCTTCCGAATCACAGGGCTTTGGAATAACCTTTCTGCCCCACTAAAGAATCTGGTCTCCTTCCAACTATTCCGAAAGCATCTAAAAACTAGGCTATTCACAAAAATGTAAGGCTCTCTACCCCCTATACTCAACCTCCAACCTCATTATGCTGTTCCTTCCTTATATTAAGCTTTTGTAAACCGTGCCGAGCTCTATAATTATGGAGAGGATGCGGTATATAAACTTAAGGTTTAGTTTAGTTTAGGACCATAGGAAGTTTCTCAGATTTCATGCCCTGGAAAATCATTATTCTCGGCTCTGCCTTTCAACCTAATGACGGCTCCTCACACCTTCACCAAAATCATGGCGGTGGTGGCGGTCCACTTACACAAGATGGAGCTGCAAACACATCCCTACCTGGACGAATGGCTGATCTGAACCCCCTCATTGTCTGAGGGTCGGTGCACAGTGGACCAGGTGATCCGAGTTCTGGAGGACCTGGGTTGGTTTGTGAATTGTCACAAGAGCCATTTAAAGCCAACAATCCCTGGAGGAACTGGGAGTCTTGTTCAACACATTAGCTGGCCATGCTTAACTTCTAGAGGCACACAGACAAAAACTTTGCTTTCAGATATTGTGCCTTCTACTGAAGTTAGCTCCGTCGGCATGGGGCTATCTTCAGGTCCTGGGGTCCATGGTGGCCACAACAGATGTGGTTCCTTGGAAGAGGGTCCACATGCGTCCTCTCCAACATGTGATACTCTCATGCTGGTTCCCACAGTCAGGCTCTTTGCAGAAGTCTCTACCTTGGAAGCTCAGGCCAGCATGGATTGGTGGCTCTGCTTTCAGTCCCTTACCAAGGGCATGCCCCTTCAGATAACTTTCTGGAATGCCAGCCTCTTTGGCTGGGAGGCTAATTACAACTGTCGGCTGATTCAAAGACATTGATTGCCCTCTCAGAGAAATGGCAGGATGGAGTTGCGAGCCATTCAGATAGTTCTGGCGAAATTGCAAAAGATTCTGGAAGGCCAAGCGGTCAAGGTAACATAGTAAATGACAGCAGATATAGACCTGAATGGTCCATCCAGTCTGCCCAATATTTACACTCCTTATACATTCATGTTTAGATTGCCTTTTATTTAATATTTCTGGGCAATAGACCATAGAAGTCTGTCCAGTATTGTCATAGGTTCCCACTACCGAGTTGCCGTTGAAGCTCACTCCAGACTACCCTAACCATCCTATCACTGGAGCTTCCCTCAAAGCCATCCCCAGTCTATCCTAAATGAATTCACCATATACAGGTCACAGACCATGTAAGACTGCCCAGTACCAGCCTTAGTTTGTTTTATACCATTAATTTTCTAATTAGAGATTCTCTGTGCTCACCCCACGCTTTTTCCGTCACTGTTTTCATCTCCACCACCTCCCTCGGGAGGGCATTTCAGGCATCCACCACCCTCTCCTGAAAAAAAGAATTTCCTAACATTACTCCTAAGTCTGCCACCCTACAACCTCAATCAATGCCCTCTAGTTTTACCATTTTTCTTTCTCTGGAAAATATTTGTTTCTATATTATATATTTAAATGTCTGTATCATATCTCCCCTGTCCTTCCTCTCCTCTAGAGTATACATATTCAGGTCTTCCAAGCACTTCTTGTATGTCTTTTGGCAAACACCCCATACCATTTTTGTTGCTTTTCTCTGGACAGCTTCAAGTCGTTTTACATCCTTAGCCAGATATGGCCTCTAAAACTAAACACAGTATTCCAGGTGGGGTCTCACCAATGACCTGTACAGGGGCATCAACACCTCCTTTCTTTTGCTGGTTATGCCTCTTTCTATACAGCCCAGAATCCTTCTGGCTAAAGCCACTGCTTTGTTGCACTGTTTTGTTGCCTTCAGATCCTCAGACATTATCACCCCAAGGTCTCTCTCTCATCCGTGCATACTAGCCTATTCCCCAAATGCATCACTCTACACTTCTTCACATTGAATTTTAGTTGACAAACATTAGACCACTCTTCTAACTTTTGCACAACTTTTTCATGTTTTCCACTACCTCCAGAGTGTCTACTCTGTTACAAATCTTGGTATCATCTGCAAACCTTACCTTCTAACCCTTCAGCAATGTTGCTCACAAATATATTGAGTAGAATTGGACCCAACACCAATCCTTGTGTCACTGTTCTACTCACCTTTCCTTCCTCCAAGTGAATTCCATTAACCACCACTCTCTGGCTTCGGTCCATCAACCAGTTTCTAATCCAGTTCACCACCTTGGGTCCTAAATTCTGCCCATCAAGTTCATTCAAGAGCCTTCTATGAGAAACTGTGTCATGCTGAAATTAGGTAAATTACATCTTGCACAGAACTTCAATCCAATTCTTTGGTCGCCCAGTCAAAGAATTCAATCAGGTTTGGCATGATTTACCTTTAGTAAAGCCATGCTGCCTCAGATCTTGTAATCCATTGGATTCCAGGAAATTCACTATCTTTTCCTTCAGCAACACTTTTATTATTTTTCCAACAACCGAAGTGAGGTTTACTGGCCTGTAATTTCCTGCTTCATCTTTGTAACCACTTTTGTGACGAGAGACTACATCCGCTCTTTTCCAATCCTGTGTAACTTCTCCGGTCTCTAAGGAGTAATTGAACAAATCTTTTAGAGGGCCCACCAAAACCTCTCTGAGTTCCTTTAATATACTGGGATGGCTTTGTCCACCTTCAATTTTTCAAGATGTCCACAGCCAATTGTAGTCCTTTTACAGGATTTTCTTTTGTAAATACAGAGAAAAAGAATTTGTTTAGCAAGTTAACCTTTTTCTCATCAGCTTCTGCACTAATATACCTGAAAAAATTTTTGTCACTGTTTATTACAGTTGTGGCATATCAATCGCCAGAGTGGCACCAATAGCGTCCATCTGTGTCTGGAAGCCTGCCTCCTCTTCCACTGGGCAGAACATCATTTGCAGGCACTACTGGCAGCCCACATAGTGGAAGTGGACAATGTTGAAGCCGACTTCCTCAGCAGACAGACCTTAGACCCAGGCAAGTGGATGCTGTCAGTGACAGCATTTCAATCCATTGTTTGGCATTGGGGTTGGCTTTGATTTGACCTCATGGTGATGGCAAAGAACAAGAAGGTTGGCAGGTTCTTCAGTCAAAGATATGACACCAGAAGCGAGGGTCTAGATGAAAATGCAGCGCTCATGACAGACTGAGTCATTGAAAGGATTGCAAGTCATCAGGGAAAGGTCATTCTGGTGGCTCTAGATTGGCCCCATAGACTGTGGTATGCAGATGTGATGCGCCTTCAAAAGGGTCCCAGTCTCCGGTGCTTCCGGACTTCGTCTCAAGGTCCAGTATGCACGGAGGATCTGGATCATTTTGCTCTTATGCATGGCTCTTGAATGGGAAGTGATAGAGAAGAAAGGATATTTGGAAGTAGTCAAACACTCTTCTGAAGTCTAAGAAGCTGACTACAGTCTCTGCCTATGCTAAAGTGTGGAAGACTTTTCAGCATTGGTGCATCCAAGAGCATGTGACACCATTTTCAGCTCTGGGTTCGTTGGTGTTAGCTTGTCTCCAGGGTTCTCTTGTTTTAGTGCTTGGGACCGCAGACCTACGCTGGCGTGGCTCTGCATGGTTTCAAAGCTCTGTTCTAGCCACTAGAAGAGGTATCCCTACTGGATTTAACACTAAAGGTGGTCTTTCTGGTAGCTGGGACTAGAGAATGACAAGGTGAACACAGCAGCAAGTCGTGGTTTGCCTGTGGCTATGGAGACACCAAAGCCTGACTCACCACAGACAAGAGAACAAAACATTTCACTGCCCACAAGAACAGTGAAAAGCTTTGTCCCCGCAGTTAGAAGCACCCCCCTTCCTTCTTGCCATTAACCACTTGTGGGGGGTACAAGGCACTGTGTGTGTCTCCCGCCCCCTTCCTCCCCAATGTGGAGCCACCTGATGTTCACTGCTGCTGGGGATCCCATTTGTAAACAGGTCTCCTTCCTGCCCTCCAGCTGCATGCTCCCATCCGCCGAAGCTAACCGGAAGGCTTCCCTCCAATGTCAGAGCTGATGTTGGACAGAAGCCTTCCAGGTCAGCCGGGGATCTCAATTACCTCAACAGTCCTCCTTCCAGATGGGCTGCTCTTTCCTGCCTTCAGCCACACTTGTTCTTTGCAGGGACGTGATCAGCGGATTTTGAACACTGCAAGTGGTTGACCCAGAAGCCATCTCTCCGACGTCAAAGCTGACATCAGAGGGATGATTTGCAGGTCAGCCATGTGAAGGATGCAAGAGCAGCTGCCTGTGTCCCTGCAAATGAGTGTGACTGAAGGCAGGAAGGAGCAGCCCAGTTGGATGGCCCTAGAGTGAGCAAGTAAGAGAGAGAGGGGATATCAATATGGGTCAAAGGGAGAAAGGAGGGATGGCACAAATTTGGGACAAAGGCTGGAAGGCAGGGAAGGAGGCATGAACTTGGGATACAGAAGGAAGGGAGGGGGGCATAAAGCACAGTTACTTACCGTAACAGGTGTTATCCAGGGACAGCAGGCAGATATTCTTGACTGATGGGTGACGGCACCGATGGAGCCCCGGTACGGACAATTTTAGAGTGATTGCACTCTAAGAACTTGGAAAGTTCTGGCAGGCCGCACCGCGCACGCGCGAGTGCCTTCCCGCCCGACAGAGGCGCGCGGTCCCCAGTTAGGATAAGCCAGCTAAGAAGCCAACCCGGGGAGGTGGGAGGGATGCAAGAATATCTGCCTGCTGTCCCTGGATAACACCTGTTACGGTAAGTAACTGTGCTTTATCCCAGGACAAGCAGGCAGCATATTCTTGACTGATGGGTGACCTCCAAGCTAACAAAAAGAGGGATGGAGGGAAGGTTGGCCATTAGGAAAACAAATTTTGCAAAACAGATTGGCCGAAGTGTCCATCCCGTCTGGAGAATGCATCCAGACAATAATGAGATGTAAAAGTGTGAACTGAGGACCAAGTGGCAGCCTTGCAGATTTCCTCAATAGAAATGGAACGGAGGAAAGCTACAGATGCTGCCATAGCTCGGACTCTATGGGCCGTGACAGAACCTTCCAGTGTCAGTCCGGTCTGAGCATAACAGAATGAAATGCACGCTGCAAGCCAATTTGACAACGTACGTTTAGAAACGGGACGTCCCAATTTATTCGGATCAAAGGACAGAAAGAGTTGGGGAACTGATCTGTGTGGTTTCGTACGCTCTAGATAGTAAGCTAGAGCTCTCTTACAGTCCAAAGTATGCAGAGCCTGTTCTCCAGAATGGGAGTGAGGTTTCGGAAAGAAAACAGGCAGTACAATAGATTGGTTGAGATGGAATTCAGAGACAACCTTAGGAAGAAATTTTGGATGTGTACTTAGAACTACCTTATCGTGATGAAAGACTGTGAAAGGTGGGTCAGAAACTAGAGCATGAAGCTCACTGACCCTCCTGGCAGAGGTGAGCGCAATAAGAAAAAGTACCTTCCAAGTGAGAAACTTGAAAGGTGCAGTCGCTAAAGGTTCAAATGGAGGCTTCATTAAAGCGGAGAGAACCACATTAAGATCCCAGATCACAGGAGGTGCTTTAAGAGGTGGTTTCACATTGAAAAGACCTCGCATGAATCTGGCGACTAGGGGATGAGCTGAAAGGAGTTTTCCATGGACTGGCTCATGAAAAGCAGCGATAGCACTAAGATGGACTCTGATGGATGTAGATTTGAGGCCAGAGTCAGACAAGGAAAGTAGATAATCCAATAAAGTCTCTACTGCAAGGGATGTGGGATCATGATGATGAAGAAGACACCAAGAAGAAAACCGTGTCCACTTCTGATGGTAACATTGCAGAGTGGCTGGTTTCCTGGAAGCATCCAGAATAGAACGAACGGGCTGAGACAGAAGAGAATCATAAGAAGTCAGCCCGAGAGATACCAAGCTGTCAGGTGTAGAGACTGGAGGTTGGGATGCAGAAGGGTCTCCTGATGCTGTGTAAGCAGAGAAGGATATAGTGGAAGCAGAAAGGGTTCTCTGGAACTGAGTTGAAGTAGAAGGGAGAACCAATGTTGTCTGGGCCACCATGGAGCAATCAGAATCATGGTGGCTCATTCCCTCTTGAGCTTGAACAAGGTTCGTAACATGAGCGGCAGAGGAGGGAAAGCATACAGGAATAGATTGGACCAATCCAGGAGAAAAGCGTCCGCTGCCAGACGGTGAGGAGAGAAGAGTCTGAAGCAGAATAGGGGCAGCTGATGATTGTGAGGGGCTGCAAAGAGATCTATCTGAGGAGTGCCCCACTGAGCGAAGATGGAGTGTAGAGTTACAGGATCGAGTGTCCACTCGTGAGGCTGGAGAATTCTGCTGAGGTTGTCCGCCAAGGAATTCTGTACTCCCTGAATGTAGATAGCTTTCAGGAATAGTTGGTGATCTGTGGCCCAAGCCCAAATCTTCTGGGCTTCCTGGCACAAGAGGCGAGAGCCTGTCCCACCCTGCTTGTTGATGTAGTACATCGCAACTTGATTGTCTGTGCACAGCAGGAGGACCTGAGGAAAGAGAAGATGTTGGAAGGCCTTGAGGGCATAAAACATTGCTCTGAGTTCCAGGAAATTGATGTGATGTTTCATTTCCTGGGTTGTCCAAAGCCCTTGAGTTTGGAATTCGTTCAAATGAGCTCCCCAGGCATAAGGGGAGGCATCGGTGGTGATGACAAGTTGATGAGGAGGCAGATGAAACAGAAGACCTCTGGAGAGGATATTAACCACCATTGTAGAGACTGACGAAGAGATGATGTCACAGATATGTGTCGTGAGCAAGGATCCGTCGCTTGGGACCACTGGGTAGCAAGGGTCCATTGAGGGGTACGCAGGTGAAGACGTGCGAGGGGTGTGACATGAACTGTGGAGGCCATGTGACCCAAGAGTATCATCATTTGCTTGGCAGAGATGGAACGTTGTGGAAGCACTTGCTGACATAGAGATTGAAGAGTTTGAAGACGGTTGGATGGCAGGAATGCTCTCATGAGAACTGTGTCCAGTACCGCTCCAATGAATTGAAGTCTCTGAGTGGGGATGAGATGAGATTTGGGTAGACTGATCTCGAACCCCAGAAGCTGTAGAAACAGAACGGTTTGGTTGGTGGCCAGGAGCACTGTTTGAGATGAATTGGCCTTGATTAACCAATCGTCTAGGTAAGGAAAGACTTGAAGGTGGTGAGAGCGTAGAAAGGCCGCTACCACAATGAGACATTTGGTGAACACCCTTGGAGAGGAGGCAAGACCGAAGGGCAGCACCTTGTATTGATAATGACAGCGATTGATCATGAAGCGGAGATACTGTCTGGAGGTCAGATTGACCGGTATGTGAGTATATGCTTCTTTGAGATCGAGGGAGCATAGCCAGTCGTTTTGATTGAGAAGAGGGTAAAGAGTGGCTAGAGAAAGCATCTTGAATTTTTCCTTGACTAAACATTTGTTGAGATCGCGAAGATCTAGGATTGGTCTGAGATCTCCTGTTTTTTTGGGGACCAGAAAGTAACGGGAGTAGAATCCCTGTCCTTGCTGATCTAAAGGAACTTCCTCTATAGCGTTTAGAAGGAGAAGGGATTGAACTTCCTGAAGAAGGAGGGCAGAGTGAGGAGTGTTCAAAGCAGACTCTTTTGGCAGGCTTTGAGCTGGAAGGGACTGAAAGTTGAGAGAGTAGCCGTGGTGGATGATGTTGAGGACCCATTGGTCCGAAGTGATAACTTCCCACCGGCTGAGGAAAAGAGAGAGACGACCACCTATAGGTTGAGGCAGGTGGGTAGAACTGGGAACCTTGGCTATGCTTTGGAGAATGCAGTCAAAAGGGCTGTGTTGATTTTTGTTGTGGAGGTGGCTTCACAGGTTACTGCTGCTGTGGCCTGGGAGGCTGATGTTGCTGTTGGCGTTGATGCCTGGGTTGCTGGGAAGCTGCTGGCAATGGGCGAGCTGCATAGCGTCGTTGATAAGCCGATTGCTGTCTGAAAGGCCTAGTCTGAGGAGGCTTTTTCTTGGTTTTGAGCAGGGTATCCCAGCGTGTTTCGTGGGCAGAGAGCTTTTGAGTAGTCGAGTCCATGGATTCCCCAAAGAGCTCATCCCCCAGACATGGGGCATTGGCTAACCGATCTTGATGATTAACATCAAGCTCGGATACCCGAAGCCAGGCAAGGCGACGCATGGCCACAGACATTGCAGTTGCTCTGGAGGTAAGTTCGAAAGTGTCATAAATTGACCGAACCATGAACTTACGTAGCTGGAATAGAGAAGACGAGCAGTGATGAAAAGCTTGCTGCTTGCTGTTTGCGCTGAGGAAGGTACTTTTCAAATGAAGCTATGGTGGTAAGGAGATGCTTGAGATAAAAAGAAAAATGAAAAGCATAATTACCAGATCTGTTAGCGAGCATAGCATTCTGGTATAATCTCTTACCGAATTTGTCCATGGCTTTACCTTCTCTGCCAGGAGGGACAGAAGCATATACACTAGTCCCTGCAGACTTTTTAAGCGTAGATTCCACCAGCAAAGATTCATGGGGAAGCTGTGGCTTATCAAATCCAGGAATAGGGATTACTTTGTATAATGAATCCAATTTGCGGGGAGCTCCTGGAATAGTTAAAGGAGTCTCTAGGTTTTTATAGAAAGTTTCCCTCAAGATATCATGAAGAGGGAGTTTCAAAAATTCCTTTGGAGGCTGGTCAAAATCAAGGGCATCTAAAAAGGCTTTAGACTTTTTAGATTCAGCCTCCAAAGGAATGGATAGAGAGGTACACATGTCTTTCAAAAAAGAAGTGAAAGATGTGGAGTCCTGTTGAGAGGATGGATCATCTGAGGAACATTCACCTTCAGACAGAAAGGGCTCTTCAGAGTCACCCCACAGATCAGGGTCCCTGATATGGGAACTACGGTCTCGGGACTCTGGGGTGGACGGTTCTAAGTGTCGGGATTTGCGCACCGACTTACCCGACCTCATCGACACGGTACCAGGAGATGTTATCGGTTGCACCGGTGCCGAAGTCTGTACTGATTGATGTTGGGCTCTCGGCTCCGGAGCAAGAACAGGCATCGATATCGATGAGGCCGAGTGGACCGGTACCGAAACAGATGCTGCCGATAATAGAGGTTGGTTTACCACCGGTACCGGTGGTTCAGACCGGACCGGCACCGGAAGGTTCGGTGCCAATAGAGCAGGAAGGAGTTGTTGTAACTGCTCCTTTAGTTGCACTTGGAGGACGGCGGCAATGCGCTCATCCAAAGAGGGCACCGGTACCGCTTTTTTCTTTTGTGGTACCTGCGGTGCCGCTCGACGCCCCGAAGATGAAGAGCCCGAGGTTGAGGGACTCACTTCAATCGGGGCGGAGCGCTTCCGCTGGCGTTTCACGGTCGGCAGGACTGGGCTCGCTGCAATAGAGACCGGAGGACGCTCCAGCGGGGAAGGCTTCTTAGCCGGCTTACCTAGGTGCGACGCCGGTGTGGTATCATGCGGCGTCGAAGAAGTAGGTGCCGAATGTGAAGGTGCCGATGCCGGTGTCGATGGAACGGGATCGGACATCTCGGCACCGAAAAGCAATCGCTGTTGTATCTGGCGATTTTTCAGAGTACGTTTCTTTAACGTGGCACAGCGGGTGCAGGTGGAAGCCTGATGCTCAGGACCCAAACACTGTAGGCACCAGTTGTGTGGGTCCGTGAGAGATATAGGCTGAGCACACCGCTGGCACTTTTTAAAACCCGGTTGAGGGGGCATGAAAGGAAAAACGGCTTCCGCCAAATCGAAGGCCGAGGCCTCGATGGTGGAAGTAGGCCCCGCCGGGGAAAAACCAAATTGAAGAAAAAATAAAAGTTAATTTTTTTTTTTTTTTTTTACCAAAATGAAATAAAAGAAAAAAGGCAATAGAGCCAAAAAGAGTTTACGCGAGCGGGAAGGCAAGAAGAAAAAATTTCAACAGCCGTTGAAAAACGCGTCTTCTTAGCTCCGCGGAAACTAAGAAACTGGGGACCGCGCGCCTCTGTCGGGCAGGAAGGCACTCGCGCATGCGCGGTGCGGCCTACCAGAACTTTCCAAGTTCTTAGAGTGCAATCACTCTAAAATTGTCCGTACCGGGGCTCCGTCGGTGCCGTCACCCATCAGTCAAGAATATGCTGCCTGCTTGTCCTGGGATAAACTTGAGATACAAGGAAGGGAGGAAGGGGGCACTAATTTGGGACATAGGAGTGAGGGAGGGAATAGAAAGGAAGAATTGTTGGCATGAGTGTGTGAGTGAGAGGGAAAGAGATGGTGCACATGGGGAAAGGCTTAAAGGAAAACTGTTGGGCATAGAGGAGTGAGATAGATACATGGGGAAGAGGATGAGAGGGAGAAATGTTGGATATGGTGATGGAGAGGGAACAGAGGGACAGATTGAAGGGGTTGCAAGGAGGAGGAATGTTGAACATGGAGGGAGAGGTATGGCTGGAGAGGGGTGATAGAAGAAATGTTTGGCATGGGGCTGGTAGGCAGTGGTGAAAAATGCTACACATGATCTGAGGGATGAGAGAGAAAAATGTTGGATGTGGCAGAGATACACCGTGGATCTTTCTCTTTCCCGATTCCCTGTACACAGGAGGGGATCATAGAATGGTGACATGATGAAAGCAGAGAGATAGGCACAGGGAAAATACTAGAAAGGAACATATAGGAGATATAGAGAAGGGAGATGCTGAACATGGAGAAAAATACATACACAGAGATAGAAGATAGCTGGTGAGCATAGAGATAGAAGAAATGTCAAATGGTCAAGAGACCCTGGCAAATGAGTAAGAGAAGACAAACGAAAACAGAGACCAGTGCCTGAGACCAACATGATTTGAAAAATAAAATGACAAGACAACAAAAGGTAGAAAAAAATAATTTTATTTTCTATTTTGTGATTAGACTATATCAGATTTGAAATATGTATCTTGCTGCAGCTGGTGTTAGACATACTGGGGACTGCAAAGCCTAGGTCGAGCTTCTTTAGCTTCTAGCTGGCTTAGGGCTCTCTCTGACCAGAGGCAGTTGTACTCCCTAACACTATTCATGTATGACTGTGGTATTCTGTTAGCATGATTTTTCTGTGTAGCATTCTGTAATAATTTGGCTTATTCAGTTTTCTCGATAGTGGAGGAGATATTTGTGAAGGGGAGGGGAGATAAGGGTTTTATTGATCCTTGCTCTGTATTAGAGTTAATAAAATGACAATTGTACAGAATATTATTTCTTTTTATACTTTAATAAAATAAGTTCAATATAAAATAATTATTCAAGGCTTGTGCGGATGGGATCAGACAGTTTGCGGGGATTGGGAGGGCGGAGACGGGGACTGAGCTCGCGGGAACAAATATTTTCCCCGTGTCATTGTCTAGCTGTGACCTCAGCGAGACGAGTCTTGGAGCTCCAGACTCTTTCTTGTAGAGAGCCTTTCTTTAAAATCTCAGAGACTGGAGTCTCTCTACACACAGTCCCTTTTCTGTCGAAGGTCATTTTGGTATTTCATGTCAATCAAGAAGTCCGCTTACATGTGCTCCAGTCTACAGGTTCTAAGAAACAGAACCATATTTTGAAGAAGCTGGATGTGAGAAGAGTGCTTCTTCAATATCTAGAGGTTACCAATGAGTTTTGACTATCTGATCATCTGTTTGTGCTGACTTGTTCAACTAAGCGAGGAGTGCTCCCTTCCAAGGCCATGATTTCCAGATTGATCCATAAGGATATATCGTCAGCCTACATTATCTGTGGTAAATACACTTGACCAGAAGTGTAGCTTTGTCATAGGCAGAAGCTAGGGCATCTCTCCAGCAGAGATTTGTGGAGCTGCAACTTGGTCCACTCTACATACATTTGCTAAGTTTTAAAGGGTGGATGTTGTGGCAAAAGAGGACTCTACCTTTGGCTCCTAAGTGTTATGGGCTGGCGCAGTCAGCCCAACCTAGATTTCTGGGACTGCTTTTGTACATGCACTTATCCAGAATGACACACCTATCACACTGGAAAAAGAGATTATGTTCTTATCTTGATAATATATTTTCCAGTAGATAGGTGTGCCATTCTTGACCCCTGCCTTGTCCTTCCTGCACCTGCCTACTGTCTCATTCTGTTTTTTCCTTCCTCAAATATGTTGTTGATGTGGTTGACATTGTCTCCTGGGGGTTGAGACTTGAGATTGAGCTGGGGCCATACGTTTTGCAGCAAACCGTCTCTGATATGAGGATTTTTGTCTGAAAGGACGAGAAAGTGGAGGCTTCTTTTTGGGCTTTACCAGAGTGCCCCACCTAGTCTCATGGGCCGATAATTTCTGGGTAGCCTTATCCATAGATGCACCAAAAAGTTCATCCCCCAGAAAAGGTGCATTAGACAACCTATCCTGATGATTAATGTCTAGCTATGACACTCTAAGCCAGGCTAGACACAGCATAGCCATTGACATAGCCGCAGTATGTGAAGTGAGCTCAAAAGTATCATAAACAGAGTGAACCATGTATTTACAAAGCTGAAGTAAGTCAGAGATGAAATGCTGAAAAGCAGGTAGTTTACTGTTAAGTAAATATTTTTGAAATGTGGCAACTTGGTTGACTAAATGCTTTAGATAAAAGAAAAATGAAAAGCATAGTAGCCGTACCGGTTGGCCAACATAGCATTCTGGAATAGTCTTTTGCCAAAGCGGTCCATTGCCTTATCCTCTCTGCCAGGGGGTACAGAGGCATACATGCTAGCCCCCGCAGATTTCTTCAGGGTCGACTCTACTGGGAGGGATTCATGGGGGAGCTGAGGCTTGTCAAACCCTGGAATGGGAACCACTGTATTCAGTGAATCCAGCTTGTGAGGAGCCACAGGGATGGTGAGTGGAGTTTCTAAGTTTTTGTTAAAAGTCTCCCATAAGATGTCATGGAGGGAAGTTTAAGAAGCTCCTTAGGTGGTTGGTCGTAATCTAAAGCATCTAAAAACTCCTTAGATTTCTTAGAGTCAGCTTCTAAGGGAATAGATAATCTCATCTCCAGTCTTCTCAAGAGCCTACAGATGAGATTCATTTTCTGAAGAACCGTCTTCTTCAGATAAATAGGGTTCCTGCTCAGAATCCCCCCAGAGATCTGAATCTTGAATTGTTTGGGCCAGTGCCGAGTGCTGGGTGTCGAAGGCTCATTTTCTTCAGAGTCTTTCCTGATCTTACCGACACCGTCTCAGGAGATGTCTGTGAAGATGATCGACGTCGACTACTGACCGGTACCAGTTCCTTAGTGAGATGAGGCGGCACCGATGGAGACTCCTGTAAAGGTACTGCTGGTGTCGAGGGCTCAAACCCGACTGGCACCGGAGGAGTCGGTGTCAACATGGTGGGTAACAGCAGTTGCAACTGCTCTCTTAATTCCTCCTGCAGCAATTCTTTAATTTGCTGCTTAAGAGAACGCACCGATACTGCTGGATTTTTTGCCGGTACCTTCGGTGCGGCTCTAAGCTCTGGCGATGAGGAAAATGTCGAGGCACTCACCAATATTGGAGCAGAGTTTCTTGGGTATCCTTGAGGTCTGCAGGATTTGGCTCACTGCTGTTTTGACCTGAGGACCCAAATGGGTAGGGGAAGGCTTCTTAGCCGGCATACCCACTGAAACATGCGACACCGAAGATGGTTCCATTGATGTTTGGTGCGATGTCAATTTTGTTGGTGCTGCCGACGTCAGCATCGGTGTCAAATCACCCTCCATCGTGACACCGATGAGGTGGCGCTGTTGTATCAGTTTCTGATAGTCCGTTTCTGGATGGATGAACAACGGGAATAGGTTTCAGGATGGTGCTCAGGCCCTAAGCACTGGAGACACTAGCGGTGCGGGTCGGCTATAGAAATGGGCGAGCACAGCGTCCGCACTTTTTAAAACCCATTTGCGGACAGGACATTAAAGGGAACACGGCCTCAGATAAATCAAAGTCCAAGGCTGTGAAGGTGGAAAAGGCCCCACAAGGCCGAACCCGTGAAAGAGAAAGAAAAATATTTTTTTTCAGAAAAAGGAATAAAAAAAGAAAATAAAACAAAAAATGACTGAAAAGTCAAAGACACGTGAGCGGGAAGGCAGCGGAAAAAAGATTTCAACGGCCATTGAAAAAATGCATCATCTTAGCTCCACGGAAACTAAGAAACTGAGGGACCGCACACCCTACATCGGGTGGGAAGGCACTCGCGCATACGCAGTGCATGCTAATTGTGAACTTTCTAAACTTAAAATTGCGATTCACTTTTCATCCATTTGTGAGAATATGCTGCATGCTTGTCTGGGATAAAAGATATTATCAAAGAACATAATTTCTTTTTTTCTACCTCTGTTGTCTGGGTATTTTATTTTTCTAACTGATTTGGTTCCAGTCTTTTATACTTTTCTTATGCTATTCTTCTCCTAAATTCCTCCATTTCCTCCTGTCTTCTTGCCATTCTTTTTCTACCTGACAAGAATCTTCCCTTTCTCCGAGTCTCTCTCCTCTGGCTTCTCCATTCATAGATAGACTTTATCCCTTAATCTTCCTCTTTTCACTTTTCCATGTCTCTCCCCAACCCTTCCTATGTCTTTCCTTTTCCCAGTCTGTTTTCCCATTTTCATCCTCTGAATTCACTGCCTCAAGTTCTTATCTATCTTCCTCTCATCCCCCTAATGCTTCCTGACATCTAAGTTCTTTTTTGAACCCTCTATACAGCTTTGCATTCCTCCTTTTCAACTTCTTCCTAGTTCCATTTCCACAGTCTTTCCTCTTTATATTACTTCTGAATCTCCAGATCACACCGCTCTACCCTTTCTGCCCTCTCCCCATCCCTTTCTATAGATGCTTTTCTCACTCTGTTTGCCCTCTCCCTCTTTTCCCTCTTTTGCTAACTCCTCCTTTCTTGTATCTCCCACTGGGAATTCCCTTACTTCCTACCCTTCCTACTATACATATAGGTACACAAACATGAGGATTTTCTAATTTTCATTCATCTTTCTCACAAGAAATGCGTCCCTCTTGCTTCTCATCTGCTTGTCTATGCATTCCCTAAATAAAGATTTTCTTCCCTTCCTCTTCCAGAGGTACTCCCCTCTTCTTTCTCATCTGCTTCCTCCTTGCATCCGAGGTCAGTCCTCAGGATACACTTACAATGGAGGAAGGGTATCACACATTTATCTCAGGCATATTCACTGTTGATATTCTGAAATCCTGAATGGCTACATGTATCCCAAAGACTGGGTTGAGAACCCCTGCATTAGCAGCTCTTCTTTTTTCTCCTTCCCTCAGTCCCTGTGGAGGCCTTCTGTCTCCCTTTCTTGCTTCCTTTTTTTCTCCCCTGGACTCAACACTTGATCCAACACCCTTCAGTATAGCACACAACCTCCTCTCATTGACAGGAGATATCTTCTGCTGCTATGGGACCACTGTTATGCCAACAATTGCAAAATCTTGCAGCTCATATGAGACTGGCCCCACAGCAGTAAAACATGAAGTCTCATTAATACTTCTTCTTTGCCTCTGATTGGCAGGTGAGGGTACTGCTGCCCGGTTCACTGATTCGAATTGATTCACTTTGGTGAATCGATTTAAATAGATTCGTTTTGTTAAAAAAAACAGGCTCCCCGATTCAGTGACCAACCCTCCTCACTGCATACCTTAGGGCCTCCTAAAGCAGAAGCAGCAGAACTCTGGCAGCGAAAAGCCTGTCCTAAGCGCTACCTCTTGCTGGTAGTCCACTGCTGCTCCTGCTTTAGGAGACTCAAACTCAGAGCTCACTGTTGGGGGGGAGGGGGTGTTGGTCAGGATAGGGGCACAGGTGTCAGCACTGTGGGTGCACGAGCAATCCCAATATTTTGGGGACCTCACGTGACATGTTACCTTCAGCCCCGTGCCTTTAGGGGGCTCCCTGAAGGGCGGCATGTTTTCTCCTTCTCTCCACTGTCATCCGGCTTCCCCCTGGTCTCACTTTGAAAGTTGCAGAGGATCAGTGGTGTAGCGATTCTAGCAGGCTGCTGTCGGCTTCCGCCGCATGTTCCCTCTGTTGTGGTCCAACTCAGACCAAAACATGACATCATGTTAGAGGAGGGGCAGGACCGCAGCAGAGGGAACATGTGGTGGAGACCAATAGCAGCCTGCTAGAATCGTTCCAGCACTGGTGATCCTCTGCAGGCTGTAATTAGTTTTTAAAGTGAGACCGGGAGGCCAGGAGGATGGCAGTAGAGAGAAGGGGGAAACATGCCGGCCTTCGGGGGGCCCCCTAGTGTAGCTATTAGAAGTACATGGAGGGAGGGAAGGGTCACAAAAGAGGGGCATATGCTGGACTGAGGGTGGGGGGAGGTGAAAGGGAAGAAATAATGGGTCTGAAAACAGAGGCGAGGGAGAGAGATGGTGGACAATAGGATGGAGGGAGGGAAAAGAAAGGGATAAGTTGGACCCAAGGAATGGTGTGCGAGGGGGGCTAGAAATACTGGATAGGAGGGTAGTTGGGAAGAGAAATGGAGAGATGGTGGACCCAGGGATGGTGGGGAAGGAGGGAAAGATGCTGCATGAAAGGGTAGTTGAGAAAAGGAGGTGGATCTGGGGATGATGGGATCCAACGCTGCAGCCGCTCTTTCATTCTTCAGGCTGCCGGCAGCATGAGTGAAATAAACACACTGCCTTCTGCAGCAGGAATCTTTCCCTCTGCTACTGCTTCCTGGTATCACTTAGATGTGAAGCAGTAACAGAAGTAAAGCTTCACTCATGCTGCTGGTGGCCCGAAGAGAGCAAGAGTACTGCCTTATCGAATCTCATAGAGGAGAGGAATGCAGGGGGAGGGGTCACTGGAGGATCACAGGAGTGATGACTGGGGGCATTAGAGAAATGCAGGGATGGAGATAAAAAAAAAAAAGGAAAGATGCCAGAGCTCTGGGGGAGGGAAGGGGAGGACAGAGATGGAGGGTGAGCACAGAGAAAAAAGAAAATGTCAAATGGGCAGGAGATCCTGGCAAGCAAGTTAACAGAAGACAAACAGAAACCAGATCCTGGGACCAACATGAGTTGAATGACGACCAGACAACAAAAGGTAGAAAAAAATAATTTTATTTTCTGTTTTGTGATTACAATGTGTCAGATTTGAAATGTGTATCCTGCCAGAGCTGCTGTTAGACAGCGAGTATGAGCTAGGACTTAGCAGAGAGAGGAAAAGTATTTTTAAAAATTTTGTTTACACCACAGCACCAGCGTGGTTAGGAGAGGGCAAAGAGGGGGGAGGGAGTGAAGAGGCTACAAAATAAACCTGCTAGGACGTTTTAAAGAAACACCCCAATTGGGCAGGAAAATCAATTCAATAGGCTGAATCCAATCAAAAATTTTTTACCTGAATCGGGCAGCACTATTGCACAGTGGGAGAGAATGCAGAATAACCAAGGCAATGAGCCATCAGATCAAGCAGTTTTGGGACACCCTGGACCATCAGATCAGGTAGGTTTGGGTCACTCTGGACTTGATTTGATGGCAAATAGATGGCTTTTGCTAGCCTGCAGTGATGATTATGCTCAGATGGACCCTCAAGTGTGAAGCTTCTGAATGATCTGTTTTAAATGCATCAATATACTTATGTCTGTACGAGTAAGGAAAATGTACATAGTGGGAGATATCAATGCTCTCTCTATAGAAATGAAGGCATTACAGAGATCCAGCGCACAGGCTTAGAATGTAAAGAGGGATCAGACCCAGTCTAACCTGGATGGAGTTGGACTGGTACTTGTGGTATTCTGTATTGGATTTCAAATCATCAATGTCAATGGTAGGCAGACCAGATATGAGCAACTCCAGTTCCTGCTCTGTGAATATAGAGATTAGTCGCTTTGGAATGATCTCATAGAAACCCTCTAAGAATGCAGCCAACTGCTTGCGGATGGCACCTGTACAGGAAAAAAAATTGGAAACGATAAGGAAAAAAGATTATAGGATCTTTATACCACATTGAACCAAACCCCCACCATTTTTCACAATGTTGCCACTAGCAATCCCACTCTAAATCAAGTCACTGCCAATTAGAAAATATTTACACACTCCTGATGCTGAGCAGTTTAATCCACTTCAGTTTTTACTCTTAACCTTCATACATACATGTTTTGTTTACACACAAAAGTACAACTTGGGGTTTTTTCTGTCCAATTGGAGTTAAATTTGTAAATCTGCTTGTTCTTCAGTATACTAGAAAGCACAGTTACTTATCTGTAATAGGTGTAATCTGGGGACAGCAGGCAGATATTCTCACAAGTGGGCAACATTAACCACAAAGCCTGGTAAGGACAGTGCAAAAATGTACCATAACTTTAAAAGACTGAGAAGTCTTGAGATCGCCCATAATGTACATGCGCTGGTGTGTCTTTCCACCCGATGTCGATTCGCGGGACCATCACATGTCTATAAGCCTGGTGTAAGTAAATGGGATGGAGGGATGATAATAATAATAATTTATTTCTTATATACCGCTATACCGTGAAGTTCAAAGCGGCGTCTAAATGAAGAATAAATTTTGTAGAATTGCTTGGCTGAACCAACTACCCCATCGGGAATGATTCTCTATGGAATGATTCTCTAAAGAGTAGTGGGATGTGAAAGTATGAATTGAGGACCAAGTGGCAGCTTTACAGATGTCCTCAAAGTGAATGGAACATAAATGAGCTACTGAAGTCACCATTGCTCTAACTTTATGTGCAGTTACAAGGACTTCCAGCATCCAGCCTGGGCATAGTAAAAGGGGATACAGTTCACCAGCTAAGTTAAGATGGTTCTCTTGGTGACAGAAGCTCCTACTTTGTTAGGATCAAATGACAGGAATAGCTGAGTGGAAGTTCTATGAGATTTGGTGCGATTAAGTAGACAGACAGAGCACGTTTACAGTCCAATGTGTGGAGAGTTGTCTCACCAGGGTGAAAATGTCATCTGGGAAAGAAGACGGGAAGAACTGTTGATTGATACAGATGAAATTCCGAGATGGCTCTTTGGAGAAATTTAGGATGAGTGCGAAGAACCACCCTGTCATGGTAGAATATTGTATAAGGTGGATCTTACTTGAAAGTGGAAAGTATAACATTAATATCCCAAGCAACTGGAGGAGGTTTGATTGGTGGTTTGCTATGAAAAAAACCTTTCATGAATTTGGAGACTAAAGAATGTACTGATAAAGGTTTGTTATCCAGAAGTATATGAAAAAGAGATTATGTACTTACCCTGGTAAGCTCTTTGCCAGTAGAGAGGTGAGACATTCTAGACCAGTGGGTAGTGTTCCCATGGCCGTGTGCCATCTGCTGAAGGAAGCCAGTTCATATTTTTCTCTGTGCCTATTCTGTACTTCACTGAGCTCATTAGCTCCATCCACAGTTAGTACCCAAGCACCAAGGGCCAATCAATGTGAAGTAGATACACCCAGACCAATTCAAGGTCATAAATAACTGTTCTGCTCGAAGGAGCAACATGACAATATCAGCTGCAAACAGCCAGCCAAACCTCAAGGGCGCTCAGAAACTACTCTCTCCTAAAAAAGGAACAGATACAGTATATGCACCGGCCCCCAAGGGCTGACAATTATCCATGATACAACTTAGAAATGCATAAAACCAACTGAGATAATAGGTAGGTGCAGGACGAACAGGGCGGAATCTAGAATGTCTCTAATGGAATGTATCTAATGGAAAAGAGCTTACCAGGGTAAGTACATAATCTCTTTTTCCAGTGCAATAGGTGTGACATTCTAGATCACTGGGACGTACAAAAGCATTCCCTAAAAGGTTTAGGAGAGCTTACTGCGCCAACCCTCAAGACAAAGGAACCCAAAGGCAGAGTCCAGTCTCACGACTACATGCACTCTGCAAAACAGGGCAAAAGGGTATATAGAAGAACATGTTGCCACCGTGCAAATATCCTCAGGGGAGACAACTCTAGCTGTGGCTCAAGAAGAAGCCACACATCTAGAAGAATGCACCTGGACGGAAACAGAAGACTATTTCCCAGAAATTATGTAGGCTGATGAAAGGGCCTTGCAGATTAATCTGGAAACCTAGGCCTTAGCAGTGGGAGGGCCCTGTTGGATAGAAGAAGTCAAGCCAAACAAATGGTCAGAAAGACAAACTCATTCGTGACCACCAAATAACGAAGAAGTACACCATGCATATCCAGGATCCTCAAAACATGATCCTGAGTGTATGAACCAGTAGGCTGAGAAACAGGCACACATACTTCTGATCAACATGGAAAGCTGAAACCATCTTCAGAAGGAAGAAAAACTGTGCACAAGGAAAATTCAGTCTCCGAGATTCAGAGGGACAGTTCATTACAAGAAAAAGTCTGTAGTCTGGAGACAAGGCTTGCCAACGGAACAGAGATCAGAAAAAAATATATAAAAGCGTGCAGAGTGTCAAGGCTAAGAGGGGAGCATCCTAAAAGTGCTTGAAGAGTCTTGGAAAGACTTTACAGCATCAGGGTGAGGTTCCAGAAAGGGAATGGCAGATAAATTGGTGGTTCAATGCGAAGAGTCCCTGTCAGAAATCTGGCCATGTCAAGGCAAGACGCCAAAGACAAAGGATGACCCCGGGCATGAAAACAAAAGAGCCCAGTCACTTGGACACTGCAGAGAGGCCTTAATCAATATCAGTTTGGAGAAAGGCCAGTACCACCGAAAGTGAAGCGGAATATGGCTCCACATGGTCTTGTGTGCACCAATGCTGAAAAGTCTAACATGCCTTAGTGGAAGCAGATATAGCAGTTGACTGCTTAGACAAGAGAAGAGCTCTTGTGGTCTAAAGCAGCATGCTCAAAAGCCATGCCATATGCAAACCCATGGAACTTAAGTAAGTTGTTATGACTGCCATCACCTCAGCGAAAACATGAATTGTTGCTAGTTCAAAGGGCAAAGCCAAAAACTGTAGGTGGAGCTAAGCAGCTCAGTGAAGTAAAGAAGGGGCACAGAGAAAAATTTGAACTGGATTCCTTCCGCAGATGGCACGCAGTCATGGGAATACTACCCACTGGTCTAGAATGTCTCACCTATTGCACTGGAAAAACTGTAATAGCACTGAGATAAATTCTGACTGAAGTAGTTTTAAGACAAAAGTTTGAAAGGTGTAAAAGATAAGTCTACAACCAATGGGAGCGGACAAGTGATTGGATCTGGTGAATGGAGATTTCACCAGACTGTGCAACGAATCCACTTGAAATGGCAGCAGCATTGTGTGGAAGGTATTCTAGAAGATTCAACGATGGCCGACACTGGTATAGAAAACTGGGAAGCATCTATTTGCTGGGAGAGAGATACCAGGCTGTGAGTGTTAATGAACATAGACTACCGTGTTTCCCTGAAAATAAGACAGTGTCTTATATTCATTTGGGCCCAAAAAAGGCACTAGGTCTTATTTTCAGGGTATGCACATGATCATCTCTCCCGTCCTCTCCTTCACCCCAATTCTCCCTCTTTCTTTTCTCTCCCCATGTACAGCATCTTTCTTCCCCTCCCTCCCATCCCCCTGTGCAGCAGAAGTTTGCCCAGCTTCTATCCTTCCCTCCCGTCCCTTGTGCAGCAGAACCCTTAAGCATCCTCTTCCCCCACCACGCAGCCGAACCCCTGCTGACCCTCCATCCTTCCCTCCCCGCCGACAGCGAGCGAGCCCTACATTCAACCGAAGCAGCGTCGGGCTGGCAGCACTCTAAACAGGCTGCTTGGACTTGTCCATCGGGGATTTCACTCTGCCGCGTTACTGATGATGTCATACTACTTACCATTTAGCACTATGTAGTTTTCTTCTCCTTTTGACCACTTTATATATTTTGACAACATATGTGGAAATTTTCTAATGCCCAATAAGTTTTCCTGAATATGAAAAAAGGACCAGCTGTGGAGCAAGTATGAGGGAAAAAGCAGAGCGGTATCTCTCTCTCTCTCTTAACTTCCTCCTTCCTTGATGCATGTGCCATGTCATGACACCAATAGGTGAAATCACTGACTTCTCATACCTCTGTTGGCAGCAGGAAGGAGTGGTGCTGTGACTTAAGCTCTGCAGCCCATTTGAGGTTGTGAGACTAAAATTGTGTGCAGAGTGCAGGGCACTGGGCAGTTGCTCCCATTCCTCCCTTATCCATGGATGAATCTATATTTGAATAGCAGTACCTTTCAAGGGGTCCCCCCCCAAAAAAAAACCCCCCATAAACAAAACACACCACTGACTTTACTTCTACCCACAGTAACTCAACTCTGAACAATACAGTCTATGGTTTCAGTTTGGCCAGTGGAACTCATCTTAGCCTATGAACTGAGTTTCATCATTTTTTTAAATTCTAGTTTGAAAACCATGGAAGTAAATCCACCAAAATTCATGTTCTTGTAAGAAATCTACCCTAAATTCCAATGCTAATGGGTCAAGGATTTCATGCACATGGAGGAAGACACAAAATAGTTGATGAATACTGCACAGATACAGAGGCAGGGTACCAAGGAGAGACAGCTGTAGCTAAGGAATAAAAGACATCTTACACATTTTTCAACTGCTATCGCCATTGTGCTATCACAACAGAAAAGTAATTATAGCCAAGGACTGATAAAAGAAATCACAATATATAGATAGGAGAAGGCAGAAGGTAAAAACATAGGCAGGGGGATGTATATTGGTGAGGAAGAGAATTCTTGGAATTTTTTGATTAAGTTTTAGGGGGATGGTGCTAGTCCTCTTATTTGTGGGCCTTTAAGGACCCCTGATTTGTCTTGGTATCCTGCATAAAACACATACTTCCACCTCATCCCCACTTTTCACTTTTAGTATCAGCCCCTCAAACTGTAAGATTACTTTATCATATTATTAATCAATTGGGAAACTTCTGTTTGGGCCTTAACTAGTTTTACTGCTTCTGTATTTTTCTTCCTCATTGCTGGCCCTTTTGCTGTTTAACATTACTGAATGTTAGTCTTTTTGAACTAGTTGTCCTCTCTTTAAACTAAACTAAGCCTTAAGTTTATATACCGCATCATCTCCACGGAAGTGGAGCTCGACACGGTTTACAAAGTATAAAAATAAGGAAGAGAGAGGAGGGGATTTACAAAAGCATGTAGAAAGGGGGTATGTAAAACAGGAGAAGAGGTGTTATATGCTAGAGAAAAGCCAGGTTTTCAGTTGTTTTCGGAAAAGTTGGAGGGAGCCCAGGTTCCGCAGCGGGGCAGTGAGATCGTTCCAAAGGCCCGTGATTTTTGGAGAGGAGGGATCTTCCCAGTTTACCTGCGTGTAGGATGCCGTGTAGAGAAGGGTAGGAAAGTTTATGTCTGTGGGCTGATCTGGTGGTGGCGGGCGTCAGGGCGAGGAAGGATAGAGGGATTAGGGGCGGAAGGATGCCGTGAATGATCTTGAAAGCCAGACAGGAGCATTTGAATTGAATTCTGAGAAGTACTGGGAGCCAGTGAAGATTGGTAAGAAGTGGGGAGACGTGGTCAGATTTGCGTTTAGCAAAAATCAGCTTGGCCGCAGTATTTTGGATAAGCTGGAGTCTGCGAAGACTTCTTTTTGTTAGGCATAAGTAGATGGCATTACAATAATCGAGTTTGGATAGGATGATGGATTGTACAAGGACGGTGAAATGTTTTTGGTGAAAATAAGATCTAACTTTCCTCAGCATGTGGAGGCTGAAAAAGCAAGATTTTGCCAAGGAATTCAGGTGATTGTTGAAGGAAAGGGAGGAGTCGATAGTGATGCCGAGGACCTTGCATGAGAACTCAAGGTGCAGAGCAGGGCCTGTGGGTAGAGTGAAGAGGGTGGGCAGGTGTGCTAATTTTGGGCCGAGCCAGAGTAATTTTGTTTTTGATTCATTTAATTTCATCTGTACAGAGAGGGACCAGGCGTGAAGTCTCATTATGCATGAGGTGATGTTCTCTTGGAGGTTTGTAAGGTTTTGATCTGTTTCGAGGAGGATGAGGATATCGTCTGCATATGTGTAAATTGTTTCAAGGGGGGATAGTTTGAGGAGCTTCAGGGAGGTCATATATATATTGAAGAGAATAGGGGATAGGGGAGAGCCCTGTGGGACACCACAGGATGGTGTCCACGAAGCGGATTTGGAGCCATTTGTGTTGACAATATAGGAACGAGCGCGAAGGAAGTTTGAGAACCATTTTAGGGCAGAGGAGTCTATTCCTATCTCAGAAAGTTGGTAGATTAGTATGTCATGGTGCATGACGTCGAAAGCCGCAGAGAGATCGAACTGTAGGAGAACAGCAAATTTGTTTCGGGCGTGTAGTTGTTGCACCTTTGAAATTAGGGAAACTAGGAGGGACTCGGTGCTGAAATTGGGCCTAAATCCGTATTGGTAGTGTTGGAGAATGGAGAATCTCTCTAGGTAAAAGGAGAGCTGAGTAGCGACTATGGTCTCTAGAAGTTTTGTTAAAAGAGGGATGTTTGCTATGGGGCGGTAGTTCGATGGTAAGGTAGGGTCAAGATCGGCTTTTTTCAGAAGGGGGGAATAAGGCAATGTGTCTCATTTCTGTGGAGAACAGGCCCGATAGTAAAGTTTTATTTATAAGGTTAGTAAGGGAAGAGATGGCCTGTGCAGGGATGTTTTCGTAAAGGTAGGATGGGAAGGGATCTAGGATGCACTTGCGGGATTTAAGTTTGAGGCAAAGTTTGGAGAGCTGGGTCTCGGATACAAGTTCGAAAGTAGTCCATGATCTGTTGGCAGGGATAGGGTCGGAGTCTTTCGGGGGAAGAGAGTTGTAGGAGATAGTTGGGAGGAACAAACTCTTTATGGTAGTGATCTTCTCGTTGAAGTATTTAGCTAGGTCAGTGGTTCCCAACCCTGTCCTGGAGGACCACCAGGCCAATCGGGTTTTCAGGCTAGCCTTAATGAATATGCATGAGCAAATTTGCATACCTCTCACTTCCATTATATGCAAATCTCTCTCATGCATATTCATTAGGGCTAGCCTGAAAACCCGACTGGCCTGGTGGTCCTCCAGGATAGGGTTGGGAATCACTGAGCTAGGTCATTTGGAGATGGGGGGGGAAGGGGCGGAGTCGTTTTTAGAAGTTAGGTTCCGCCAGATGTGGAACAGTGTACTGTTTTGGTTTTTTGACCTGGAGATTTTATCTCCATAGTGATTCTTCCTAGCTTTAGAATATCATGTTTTTTTTTTTTTACCGATTCTTCTTCCAAACTTGTCTAAAGAATAAACAAAATAAAGCTTGTTTTCTCATAGTATTTGTATCCAGAGTTGTTCTGCATCCTTCTGATTCTGGGTTTCTTTAGGACATGCCCTGCACAATCATTCAATTTCTTGAAGCCAGCCCTTCTAAAGTCCAGAACTCAAGGCTTAGTATTGTATGAAGGCTCCAATGTTTAGGATAGTGTTGCAGTCGATGGTATTACCTGGTTTTGATTACTGTAATATGGGGTTCTTGGGAGTACCTGAGTCAGTTTAGTGTGCGTTACAGGTGGCCCAGAATTCAGTGGTAAGATCGTTGTTTAAACTGAGTAGACGTGAACATGTGACAGATTTTTTTTTTTAAGTTATATTGGTTGAAGATAAGGGACAGGATAAATCACAATTTATTGGTAAATGTCTTCATGTGCCTTCAAAAGCTGGCCCCCAAACATCTGGTCCAGAGTATCGTGCCACATGAGTCGGCTCGCTTGCTTTGATCTACTAAGCACTTTGACTTATTTGTCCCATCTGTGTAGGACTTGCAGCTTTCAACATCCAGGAATAGTGTTTTTCACTGCATTGGCCCTAGGGAATGGAACAACCTTCCAGAATATATCCGTCATCAGCAGAATTTACAGAACATTAAGAAAATATTGAAAAGACATTTGTTCTGTACGACGAAATATGGGGCATGAGAGTGCTCGAGAGGAATAGTGGTGACTGTTGAGTGCGGGTCACTGATGTATTCCATGGTTTGGTTTGTTTTACTGGTTTTAATAATACTCAACATGCTAGTGACTTATATATCGTAGGCATTTTTATATTCTGATGTATACCGATGCTTGCTGTTGAAGCAATTTGTTTGTTACTTGTATTTTTATTCTTAGTATGTATATGTGTATTTTGGTTAAAGTGATGGTTGTGTTGATGTGATTTGAATGTTAAATGTAATATATTTTACTACTGCATCCACTATCTCTAGGTTATTCAGACCCGCTTTCAATACCTGTCATTTTCATCTGGCAGACTAAATGAACATATTCTTTCTTGTTCTCTTCCGTCACTAGGATGTTGGCTCCATTAGGTTTGAGGTCACGAACTTCACAGACTCCAAATTCCTGGACCTGGAAACCAATTTCAAATATATAACAGTCAAATAAATGATAGAACTATATAGTGCTGCACTTACTGCCATCTTTCCCAGAAAATTGTGCCTAGAAATTTCTGACAGACAAGTCAGATTATGAAGGTGTCTAGCTGTTTACTGTTTTACAAATTTCTGCACAACTAGGGGAACACAGTTATGTAATATCCATTTGGTTATAATAAAGTCCAAAAATATAAGTGTACAACCTTAACAACTGTTTTAGTCCCTTAATTCTTAAAGTTCATTTTTCAGGGAGGGGGGATTTTAAGTATAACATCTTATATAAAGTAATTTAATTACTTGTTATGAAGGGGTGGGAAGGGAAGGAGATAAGATTTTATGATTGGTATTATTGCTGAATATTCTCAATGTGCAAATGTGTTTATGTATTATCACACTTATTGTACGTATAAAAATGAATAAAGATTTACAAAAAAAAACCCCACAAAAAACAACAGTTCTAGTTTTAGAAAACATTTAAATTCTTTGCAGAATGAAATACCTTTTACTACATTCAACATTATTAAATATACCGTATTTTCTAGCATTTAACGCGCGCATTATACGTGGTTTTTACGTACCGCGCATACCCTTGCATGTTATACGCGTGAGCGCGTTGTACAAAATTTTTTTTACATAGTTCCCCCCCGACGTCCGATTCACCCCCCCCCCGCAGGACCGCTCGCACCCCCACCCCAAAGGACCGCTCGCACGCACCCGCAACCCCACCCCGAAGGTCCGCTCGCACGCACTCCCACCCGCACCCGCACCCTGAAGGACTGCTCGCACCCCCACAGCCTCCCGACCCCCCCCATCATGTAGAAGCTCCTACCGGTGTCCTGCTGCTTCCTCTTGGCGGTCCCGACACGATCGGGGCAAGAGGGAGCTCAAGCCCTCTTGCCCCAGCCAACCGCAGCACCCCCGACACGATCGGGGCAAGAGGGAGCTCAAGCCCTCTTGCCCCAGCCAACCGCAGCACCCCCGACACAATCGGGGCAAGAGGGAGCTCAAGCCCTCTTGCCCCAGCCAACCGCAGCACCCCCGACACGATCGGGGCAAGAGGGAGCTCAAGCCCTCTTGCCCCAGCCAACCGCGGCACCCCCGACACGATCGGGGCAAGAGAGAGCTCAAGCCCTCTTGCCCCCCCGACACGATTGGGGCAAAAGGGAGCCCAAGCCCTCTTGCCCCGCCAACTCCCCGACAATATCGGGCCAGGAGGGAGCCCAAGTCCTCCTGGCCCTGGCGCCCCCCCCCCCCCGCTAGTTGTTCGGGACAGGAGGGAGCCCAAACCCTCCTGGCCACGGCGACCCCCTACCCCCACTACATTATGGGCAGGAGGGATCCCAGGCCCTCCTGCCCTCGACGCAAACCCCCCTCCCCCCGCCCCCCCCAAGAACCTCCGACCACCCCCCCAGCCGACCCGCGACCCCCCTGGCCGAACAACTAGCGGGGGAGGGGGGGTCGCCAGGGCCAGGAGGACTTGGGCTCCCTCCTGGCCCGATATTGTCGGGGAGTTGGGGAGTCAGCGGGGCAAGAGGGCTTGGGCTCCCTTTTGCCCCGATCGTGTCGGGGGTGCCGCGGTTGGCTGGGGCAAGAGGGCTTGAGCTCCCTCTTGCCCCGATCGTGTCGGGGGTGCCGCGGTTGGCTGGGGCAAGAGGGCTTGAGCTCCCTCTTGCCCCGATCGTGTCGGGGAGTCGGGACCGCCAAGAGGAAACAGCAGGACACCGGTAGGAGCTTCTACATGATGGGGGTTCGGGAGGCTGTGGGAGTGCGAGCGGTCCTTCAGGGTGGGGGTGCGGGTGGGAGTGTGTGCGAGCGGTCCTTCGGGGTGGGGGTGCGTGCGAGCGGTCCTTTGGGGTGGGGGTGCGAGCGGTCCTGCGGGGGGGTGAATCGGACGTCGGGGGGGCATCAGGCTTTCAGGGTGGGGACAGGACTTCAAGGGGGAGAGGAGAGGAGAGTCGGGGTGGCCAGAGGAGAGTCGGGGCGGGCGAAAGGAGAGTCGGGCAGCATGTGCGGTATACGGGTGTGCGCGGTATATAAAAATTTCTGTACATAAATTTGTGTTTTTCGCGTGCTATACCCGTGTGCGCGTTTTACACGGGTGCGCGTTATCTACGTGAAAATACGGTACATTAATTTTCAAGACCTTACAGGTCTCTTCTTCAGCTGTTATCTTGAAAGGTCATGTAAAAAGCATCAGCTACGTTTTTCTCATGTGGTGATATGAGAGAGCTAAGTTATTAATAAACATTTTGATATACAAATATGTTTCCTATTTATTGTTTTGAATTTGCACTATGGAGGAGTACTCTCTGCTCATTTAGTTGCTCTACAAATCACTATTTCCAGTCGTTATCCATATGGTACCTTAGTATGTGACACTTTCTAGGACCTCTGAGGAAGGAGTGTTTCTTTGAAACACAGACTGTGTCGGGTTCCTGTTCATCTACCACTTGGACCATATGTTGGATACAAACTTTTTTTTGTTTATTTTTATGTTTAATTGATTAAAGTCTTGGCATCTTGTACACCATTCCTGCAGTTTTTTCCTTTTTTTTTTCTCCCCCCCCATTTATTGTTCTGATAGAATGTCACAGACATGGACAAGGTCCATCAGTTGTACTGAATAGTTGCCCCAGTCCATATGTACCTCAGTGCTAAAAGTGAGATCATAGCCAAGGGTAGAGACATCATTTTCAAGTAGGTACACCAACCCTTGGTAGAAATGATAGTCTTCACTCTCCATGTCAGTATATCTGAAAAGACAAAGGTAATATGTAAGGTAAAATATTAAGCATGCATCCCTGAAAAGACCAATTCCACAGTTTCACTGCAACTTTCCCCAAGTACTGAGCTACTAGGTCAACTAACTATAGCTCCATGCAACTACCAGTTTCACAACCCTACAGTATTCAGTCTAGTTCTCCTAAGACAATTAAAAGTTGCTTGGAAGTGATACTAAAGGTGAGACAGAAGCAGTATTTCTTTGCAGGAGCTATACCCTACAGCATATGCACATTTGCTTAAGTAAAATTTCTCTTACCAGAAATTTTCCTTGCTTGAGTCTCACCAGACCACAATCTGTGGGATGCATTCATCGACCAGTCGATAACGAGAGAGAACAAAATGTGAGTTCTGCCCTAGAAAGGTATCCTGCAACATTGGCTCTTCAGTATTTCAACAAAGCAATAGTAACTCCTTAGAATTTGCTTTTCAAAATCTTAATCATCCTATGAAACTCCACAAGATGTAATATTTTTAAAAGCAAGAATAAAATCAACAAACGTGGAAACAGACAAATAAAGGGAGGATATCTGGACTAGTCTGGTGAGATTCACATAAAGAAAATTAGCTTAAAAATGCTTCATTCATATGTATGAATTTGGGATTGAAGCACTGCCCAGGTTGCCCAGAGGAACCTAGCAGGACTTCCTGTCCTCCAACATACGGCTGTGCTTTGCCGGGAACACAAGCTTTCCATTTTCTGGCTCCAGCCAAAATTTCAGGCCCAGGAAACGTTTCTTATGGGCTACAATCCCCCTCCCCCCCGAGAAGAGGTGAAACTTGAAACTCCCGGCTCCCTCCTTCATATGCTGGGCCACATGTGGAACAATGACCCCCCTTGGACAGGCATCCATCACAAATCTGGTGTGAATCCAAAGGATCTCTATCTGAGGAGTCCATCTCTGACCTTTTTAACAAAAAATGAGGGGGTTTGAGGCAGATAGAGGCTTTTAAAATCAAATTGGTAAACCCAAGATGGCCACCGCGATAGCGATTTTAGCGCCCAAAACGACTCATGGAGTCAAAAATGAAACACAAGGTTCTTGGAGATGCAGGGCCTTACCCTCAGCAACCTTTAAAATTAATTTTAAGGAACCCCTCCTTGATTTTCCCATTGACTAACAGCCTTACTTACTGTGCCATGCATAAATAACCTCTAGTCAGAGGTATGAGAACATCTCTGCCTCAGGCTCAGATAAGCCCGATAAAGGAAAACTGTCTTGTTTCTTCCCCAATGATAGTGGTTGGGTGTCCTCTGATTCCTGAGTATTCTCTAAATTATCAAACTATTCCTCCACTAAATAATTTAATACTTTAATAATCTTATAATTTCAGTCACCAATTCAGGTACTGATCCAGGAGCAGACAGCAGACTCGAAGCTGCAAGGATATTTGTCATCATTTGCTAGAGACAGAAATAATGAAAAGGTAATGCCCTTATAGGATAGGGCTCACAATCTTTTGTTCTCTGTTTCCATCTTCTGGTCAACATACACAACCCACAGGTTCTGGACTGATCTGGTGAAGACAATAAGGAAATTCATTTATCATAAAGTGAAGGACAAAGAACAACAAAATCTGGCTGCTCAATCCCAATCAATATCAATTTATACAAGAAAAACAGATTCAAACATTAAAGAACGTGGGACTTCTAGACAAATTGCATAGACTACGTTTCTATAATAGTAAACATCCTTCCATTTAAAAAGAAAACCTAGTGCTTCTAAGTACTTACCTGACTGACTTGCCCAGGATGTGTTTGTAGAAAGACCGGGTGAAGTAGCATTCCAATAATCGGTTATCATATACAGCCTTTGCAACAATACGGCCTACAAACTTGAAGTAGCTGAGATGGTTGGGGTTGCAATGGGAGGAGGGATTGATGGTGTAGGTGACCCTGTCACCAGGAGAGGTGCGGAATAAGGCGTACATGGGGTTGAACATTTCCCTGGAGATTATCATGTACCACTCTCGGAGTAGGCCACCAGCATCCTGCCCTTCCTCCCCTTCAAATACTATGTACCTACGAGAAATAGAGAAAAACTCAGAAAATAGAAATGGAAATTTTTTTCTTACCTCTGCAATTTGTATTATATTAGTTCTCCATTATCAGCCTGGGCATTTGGATGATGTCTCTCTCCTTTAGACAGATATCAACACACCAAGATCCCATTTTGTTTTTTTTAAGATATGCCTCTGACATCAAGCACCATAGTTGTCCCTCTCCAAGTTACTTTTATAGCTAGATAAGCTGAAAATGATTAAATACAACATGTGACAATAACCCTGAACATATTGGAGTTCTCCATATCAATTTGGATGTCTTTACCTGATGGAGATAAGCTAAGGTACCCTTTATATAACAATCTTCTCACTGGTCTGATCAGCAGGAACATATCAAAACTACCCAAATAGGTAGGAAATAAGAAGTTCAGAAAATTTTTTATCCAAATACTGCACTGGAAATACTTATCTGGTCTGTAAATTTTAAGTTTCTATGTACTCTAAGGCAATGTTTCTCAGCTTCAAGCCAAATACCCCCAGATCAAAAAATTTTCAACCGTGAACCCTGAGAGCGGAGATTTTGAAATAGATATTTTATTGTTAAATGGTAACAAACTAGGCAACATACATAATACATACAGGCCACTGAAACCGACATACAAACCAAGGCATTTTTTTTGCTACTTTAGCTTGGCTGCGGTGTTCTTTGCTCACATGTTTAAAGACAATAGACTGTTTTCAGTCCAATTCTTTATATGTGAGTTTGCAAACCATTGGACCTCTGAGGAAGGCGTGTTCGCTGAAACATGGACCATGTAGGGTCCGGTTGGATTTTTATCACAATATTTTTTAGCATTGTACTTTTTTAATTGAATTTTCATGGTTTTATATGTCAGTGTTTAATAAATTATCTCCAGAACATCTGTATCCACAGTTTTTTGGTTTTGTTTTCATAGAGAAATTTGGAAAATTTTCAGATTATAAGATAAATTGGAGTAAATCAGAAGTTCTTCCAATTAATGTCCATTGCACAAAAGGATTATTTGAAACATTCCCCTTTCTATGGAAAGAGGATGGAATAAATATTTAGGCAGTTGGATAAAAAAACACGTTGGATGAAACAATGATAGTGAATGAAAATTTTTATTACAGAAGGTAACAGAAAAGTGCGAGCAGTGGAATCCTTTACATCTTTCTTGGTGGGGAAGAGTCCAAACTATTAAAATGATGATATTGCCTATGGTTTGTTATCAAATGGGTATGTTACCAGTTTTTTTTAAGGGGTCCTTGTATAAAAAGTTAAACAGTATTCTTTCAAAATTTATTTGGCTGGGTAAAATTGTTAGAATTTAGTTAGTATCTCTACAAAAGCCAATTGCGGAGGGAGGGGTAAATTTTACCAATTATTATAGGTATCATCAATCCTATATTTTGCGCCAAGGTATGTATTGGGTCCTCCCAGAGCTCATTGAAAATCTCCCAGATTGGTTGTGGTTGGAATGGGGACTCATGTTTCCTCTGCGACTATGTCATGTTCTCAGTATCAAGATGCTTAAATTATATAAAGAAAACAGAATTTTAGTGGATACATGGAAAACCTTACAATATAACAACAATTTAACACCTATCCCAATACATAAAATCAATGAATCAGATTATATGGTTAAACTCCAAGATTCAAATTGGCGGATTTAAGATCATCTGGAAGCATTGGATGATAGCAGGAATACGTATTTTAGATGATGTTATATCTAATGGTAAGCTGCTTGATTTTTCAGTTGCAGCATAAATTTGGACTTAACAATTCACAAAGTTTTAGATGGCTGCAACTGAAGCAGGCCATTCAGGTGGGGTTCCCTGAATGGAAAAATTTAAATAATCAGTATAGCTTGGAATTCATATGTTTTCAGGTGGACTTCCTGGGACACCAGGCTGCCCAGTGGTACAAATTGTTAGGTGAATTTGCAAATAAGAAATCAAAAACTGGTCTTGGGGACATTTGGAGTACTGAGATTAAGCACCAAATTTCTGCATCTCGATGGTCACGAATTTGGACTTGGAGGATGAGATGTACAATGTCGGCATCTATGCGACAAACATGATTTTTTTTGTTACATAGAGCATTCTGGACCCCGGTTCATTTACAAAAGTTGGATAACTCTAAGTCAAATAGATGTTGGCATAGTCATCTCGAAGCAGGGACTTTAGATCACTTATTGTTCTATTGTCCTTTTATTTTGGCATTTTGGAAATCAATATGGGGCCAAATTAATTGTTTGTTGGAAAATCCAGTGGCATTGTCTTATGAACTTCTGATTTACTCCAATTTATCTTATAATCTGAAAATTTTCCAAATTTGGTATTTGGTATGTCAAATTTGGTATTTGGTATGTCAATGAGGGCTAAAAGCCAAATATCATCTAAGAACAACAGGCAGTCGCCATACAACAAATTATGAGCAATTGGAAGAATTGGACAAGGCTTAATTATAGTTTTTGGTGGAATTCACTGTGTCATATGTATGAAATGGAAAGGACATTGGCCATTCAGAAAGGGAATTTTAAGAGGTTTCAGGAGATTTGGGAGCCATTAACAAAATATTGTAATGTTTAAATAGTGTTTTCCCCTTTAAATATGCACATCTGGGAGGGGGGAGGGGGGATGATAGGTTAATGAATTTTGAATAATTGATATGGATGATTATAGATATTTTATGTATGGGCATTGTGATTGTTTAGGGGGGAAGGGGGATTAATTCTGAAATGGATATTATAAGAATATTAAGTGTGATATTTGAGTATAAAATGTTATATTTACTGTTACCCTTATTGTAAGTATTGAAAATAATAAAGAAGTGAAAAAAAAAAAGAAAAGCCATTTAGACCTATGACAACAGGAAACAGAAGAAGAAAGAGAGGGCACGGGAACTCCTGCTACCAGTCAATTCTGCTCAATTATCATATTATACTAAAAACTATGGCCAAAAATGACCAACTGGAAACAAACAGATAATGCAAACATTATAAACTACAAAACCTAGGAAAATCCTGGAACATGGACACAGCCTGAAGATCAGAAAGGGTACCCCCCGGGGAACCCCCCCAACCCTTAAACCCAACAAGGGGGAATACGCATGAAATTCTTAGTGAGGCTGGTCAAAGACAGAAATCCAGCTTACCAGTTACTGAAGAGGCAATCTGCAAATCGGACAAAAAAAACAGATGGGCGGGCATTCAGCATCCAGAGAAGATATACAAGAAGGAAAATTAGCAGAAGTAAGAAACCTAATATTTCATTCTTGTACAATCTCTCTGGATGCTGAATGGATGGGACGTATCAAAGCTATCCTAAAACTCAGGGGGGGAGGCGATGAGCCCGCTACAAGAACAGAAGAGCCAAAGTCCGTATCACCCTTAGCAGCCCCTTTGAGCCTGTACAACCTGGAAAAGGTATGAAGGGAAGCCCACGTGGCTGCCCGACAAATCTCTGCAGGCGAGACCCCATGAGATTCCACCCATGAGGAAGCCATTCCTCTGGTAGGGTGAGCCTTCACCCCAATGGAAGGCTTCTTCCCCACCACCACATAGGCCATGGAAATAGTCGCTCGTATCCAACATGAAATAGTAGTCTTGGTAGCAGGCCGACCCCAATACGTGGGGCCTGCCAGGACAAACAGATGGTCCGACAGAACCAAGTCAGTGGCCTCCAGGTATCTCAAGAGAAGACGTCCGACATCCAGAGACCGCAGAACACGGTCCTGAGACTTGGAACCCAAAGGAACAAAGGCTGGCAACCGAACTTCCTGGTTGATGTGGAAAGAAGAAACCACTTTTGGAAGAAATGAAGGCACAGTCCTCAAAATCACCGCTGACTCCGTAATGCAGAGAAAAAGATCTCTGCATGACAAAGCCTGAAGTTCCAATACTCGTAGTGCAGAAGTGACTGCCATTAGGAAGATGGTCTTAATGGTAAAATCTTTCAGAGAGATCGCATCCAGGGGTTCATAGGGCGGATGATTCGGGGAGCGCAAGACCAAATTCAGGCTCCACGATGGACAAGGCAGTCGTAAGGGAGGACTCAGCCTCCCTGCCCCCCGCAAGAACCGGACAACATCTGGGTGAGAAGCCAGAGAACCTCTGAACGAAGAGGGACCCAAACAGGAACATAAGAAATGCCTTCACCGAATCAGACCTTAGGTCCATCTAATCCGGTGACCTGCACACGCGGAGGCTAAGCTAAGTGTTCCCTAATGAAGACCCTGTTTACCCTATCCCTCAATGTGATTTGCAAGAAGGTGTGCATCCAACTTGCCCTTGAATTCCAGAATGGTGGTCTCCGTCACAACCTCCTCTGGGAGAGCATTCCAAGCATCCACCACTCGTTGTGTGAAACAGAACTTCCTGACATTTGTCCTGGGCCTGTTGCCCCTCAATTTCAGTCCATGACCTCGTGTCCGAGTCACATTTGACAACGTGAATAACGGTGTTTCTTGCTCTATTTTGTCGAATCCTTTTATTATTTTAAAAGTCTTTATCATATCCCCTCGCAGTCTTCTCTTCCCCAGGGTGAACAAGTCCAGTTTTCCGAGGCGTTATTTGTAGCTCAAATTCTCCATACCCTTTAATAGCTTCGTGGCTCGCCTCTTTAGGTAGGGAGACTAGTGTTGGATACAGTACTCCAAGTGTGGTCTGACCATTGCTCTGTAAAGCGGCATTATGACGTCCGCTGATCTACTTGTGATTCCCTTTTTTATCATGCCCAACATCCTGTTTGCTTTCTTTGCCGCCGCAATCTGCACACGTAGAGAAGAGACTGCCAGACCCTTCCTGAGGCCATTCTGCAGGAAGTCCAGAACCTGAGCCACCGACGGGACCAAAGGGTCCATCTGGAGCCCCGCACAAAAAGCCTGAAAACACCTCCAGGCTTTTGCATAGGCCGAGACTGTCAAATTCCGCTTGCTCTGCAGGAGCGTGGTGATAACCGCAGAGGAATACCCCCTGGCCGTCAAGGCTGCCCGCTCAAGTGCCAGGGCGTAAGACCAAAGCGATCCGGATCTTGAAGAGCAAACGGAACCTGTGCGAGTAACCGCCGACGGCAAGGAAGATGCAGACCGCTCCCGGAGCTCAACCTCATAAAGTCTGGGTACCAAGGTCGTCTGGGCCAGTCTAGAGCCACAAGGATCACTGGACCCCAGTGTGAGAACATCTGGTATAAAATGCGCCCTATCATGGGCCACGGAGGAAAAACATACAGAAGTTCCCCTGTGGGCCAAGGTTGAACCAGAGCATCAAGTCCGACGCTGCCGACCTCTCGTCGTCGGCTGAAGAATCTGTCTGCCTTCCTGTTCACTGACGACACCATCAGATCGAAGGTGGGACGCCCCCAGCGGCGCACTATGGCCCTGAAAGCCAGCTTGGACAGGGACCATTCTCCCTGGTCCAGAGTCTGACGACTGAGGAAGTCTGCCTGAACTTTGTTGACGCTGGCCACATAAGCCCCAGATGAAGCCAAGAGATGACACTCCGCCAATGCAAAGAGCATCCGATCCTCCAGTCCTAGCCGGGGACTCCTCGTGCCCCCTTGATGGTTGACATAAGCAACAGCCGTCACATTGTCCGAGAACATATGGACAGCCTTCCTGTGGAGATTCACTCGGAACCGTAGCAGAGCTAACCGGATCGCTCGTAGCTCCAGCCAATTGATCGACCATCGGCTCTTTCTCGGTGTCCAGCGGCCCTGGACTGGGATGGACATGCAAACTGCTCCCCAACCAGAGAGACTCGCGTCTGTAGTCAGGGTCACCCAATCCAAGACTCGCAGAGGAAGCCTTGTGGACAGAGTGACTGGGTTCAACCACTACAGCATACTGCTGCGCGCTGCTGCCAACCAAGGCAGCTTCATTCCCAGCACATCTCTCTGGGGATTCCACCTCGATAGAAGTTAAAACTTAAGAGGACGCAGGTGAGCTCTTGCCCACGGAATTACATCTATGGTTGCCACCATGAGACCCAACACCTGCAGGTACTGCCAGGCCTTCGGAGCAGGGACCGCCAACATGTTCCGAATTGCACTCCCGAGTTTCAGTTTTCTGGATTCTGGAAGAAACACCCGGTTCAGACCCATGTTGAACCAGATACCCAAGTACTCCAACTCCTGGGTTGGAACAAGGCAACTCTTCTTCACATTGATCACCAATCCGAGAAGCTCCAGTAGAGACACCACTTTGCGAACCGCCAAGCGGCCCTGCTCCCACGAGGGAGCTCTGATCAGCCAGTCGAGGTATGGATGCACCAACACACCCAGAGAATGCAGATGGGCAGCCACCACCACCATGATCTTGGTAAAGGCTCTGGGTGCCGATGCCAAACCAAAAGGGAGCGCTGCAAACTGGAAATGCCTCCCGAGAATATGAATTTGCAGGAACCTCCGATGTTCCGGGAAAATCGGAATGTGGAGATACGCTTCCATGAGATCCAAGGAAGCCAAAAACTCCTTGGGTGCCATTGTTGCTATTACAGAACTCACTGTTTCCGTCCGTAAACGTGGAACTCGCAAGAATGCATTCACTGCTTTGAGGTCCAGAATTGGTCTGCAATCGATGGAGTCCTTCTTTGGCACGATGAAGTAAATCGAGTATCTCCTGCAGCCCAAGTCGTCCTGTGGGTCCTGCTCTATGGCCGCCAGATCTAGCAACCGGCGTACGGTAGCGCGCACCTTGCTGGCCCTGTCCGGATTGCCCTCGGGAGAGGAGATGAAGAAGTCTGGAGGCGGCCGGAAAAAGTGCAGTTGCAGTCCTTCCCTGAGTACCTCCAGAACCCACTGGTCTGAGGTTATCTTCAGCCATTCTGGAAGGAAGGCGACAGCTGCCCCCTGATTCGGGGAGGCCCCGCCAGAACCCTGGCATCATAATTTTCTTTTGGAAGGGACTGAAGGTCAAGAGTTGGGAGGCTGCGGGCGCACTGTACCTCCAAAGCAAGGTCTGTAGGATGCTCTAAAATGCTATCCCGCCGCAGGGGGTCCGGCGAACTGCAAGGTCCTCTGGAAGGGACGAAAATTCAGCGGATGAGATCTAGGGTCAGGAAGCACCTTAGGCTTACGGTCCTGCACACTCGCCATAAGGTCATCCAAACCCAAATAAGAGTGAACCTTTGAATGGCAGCTTGCTCAGAGTAGCCTTGGATGAAGAATCACCAAACCACTGGTGAATCCATAACATTCTCCTAGCAGAAACTGAATAAGCTCCCAGCTTTGCAAAAAACCTTCAAAGTATCATAGAGGGCGTCTGCCAAATAATTCACTCCAGAGACCAGGAAATCGAGATCCCAAAGGACAACCTCCTCAGGATCCCGATGAAGTTTAGTATGACATGCCTGGGCCACAAAAGAAGTGGCCACTGCAGCTCGCACCCCCGTTGCAGCAGAATCAAAAAGCCGCTTCATGACAAAATCCAGTCTATGGTCCTGGACGTCCTTCAGGACCACCCATCCATCCGAGGGCAAGGAGGTACGTTTACTGACCTGAGCTACCGCCGAATCCAGGACTAGGCGCTTGGAAAATTCTGAAGCCATGGGATACAATTTTGCCATGGCCCTAGCACACTTCAGGAGACCTTCCAGAGCCTCCCAAACCTCCAAAAGTATTCCGCCAAATCCACATGATCTGGAAAGGAAGCAGAAAGCGGGGGCTTAGAACTCATTACGGAATACTCCACCTGAACCGCGGAGTCAGAATCAAGTTTCAACGTCCGCAGGGATTCAGAGATAAGATCAGGAAGGCAACTGGACTTAAATAGCCTGCACACCACCTGATCCTCACCCAGATCGTGGAGCTCCGGGAATCCCTGATATCCGTTATGCTAGCCACATCAGCGGAGCCCGCCAAAGAGCCGTGCGACATCAATGGCATTAGAAATTGACGCAGGCAGTGAGGCAAAAGCAATGGCATAGAAATTGACGCAGGCAGTGAGGCAATAGCAGGAAGTTGCCTCTGGCTTTCCAGTGGACCAGCAAGAGAGCAGACTGACATGCTGGAATCCAAAGCCTGCACAGCTGTCGCACCGGATTCTGGAGGGGGGGGGGGGGGACACAGTCACAGCCCGCTTTCGCATGAAAGCCTGATACATCCTATCCACAAATTCTGGCGGAAAATAGTCCCTGGCTGCCAGGGCCGATCTGCGGGACTCCGATTTGGAGTGTTTTGAAAACTTATGAGACTTATCCCCGGAACTGTGCTTGCGTTTTGCGGAAGCGACCTCCTCGCCCAAATTTGGCATCCCAGACAATAGAAACGCATCTCCGGTGGAATCGGAGGCAATTAGAACCTCCCCGGAGAATAGTGCGGCATCCACACACAGTTCACACCCCTTGCGGGCCGTAGCGCACGTAACACATGGCTGTGAATCCGCAAGCCTTCCACCAGATTTAAGGCATGAATCCATGCCATCCTGTCCTGAGGTGGCCATCTGTGAAGTTTGGAGCAAAAACGAAGTTTCTAAGTCAAAAAATACAGTTTTAAAAACTTTAAAGAAAATCCAAGATGACCGTCGCGGGTGCCAATTTTGAGAAAAAAAAAAAAACGGCCGTTAAAAACGCAGGAAAACGCTAAAAATAGCTAAATTAGGATTTTACAGGTGGGGGGACCAGGGCATGCGGGGAAACCCCCCAAAACCCCAATTTGAAGACCCCCAAAATCGGCAAACTCTGACTCACAGACACCATAGAGACATGTGCTGTAATGAAAGTCTATGGCAGCCTGTAAAACACAGTACAAGCAAGGAGATCAATACCTCAGGAGCTGAATAAACTGGATATTTCAGGTCTGACCGCCTCAACTTCCCTGCCACCTCAGATCACGACCAGCAGGACCCTGCAGGGAAATCAGGGAAGACACGCGGCGCGGTTCTGATCCCGGCGTACCTCCTCGGAACCGCAGCAGCCTGCATTCTACCCCTTTGCGAACGAACCAGGGGAGAGATGGATCCAGAACCTGGAGACCTGATCCAATCTGCAGGCTGTCCAGAGGGCTTACTGTTTCAGGCTTACAGAGCACTCTCTGGAAGCAGACTAACTTTAAAATGTCTGCGATCTCCCGCCGAAGGATCACTCGCACCGAGTTGATCCGCAGCAAGTGGACAAACCTGCGGAAAAAAATAAAAAAGGACTAGGAAGATAAAACAAATCACGAGCAGAATTAACAGAGATACCATGCAGAGAAGCTGCAGAACAAACTGAGCAAGACAGGAAGCTCCCGGGCAGGTAGCCCAAAGGAGAGGGATCATCTTTTAGTTGCTTGCAGCTGAAGCTAATAGAGATACAAGATCCCATCTGTTCAGCATCCAGATAGATTGTACAAGAAATTGCCATTAGTGACCGATACAGCTTCATCTTTTCTCTGGGAAAATGAAACATGAATCCGATTGGTCATTGAGGGCAAGTTCTCACCCCTCCCCAATATGCCCTTTTTTCTCTGACACACACACACCTCCATGTGCCCTTTGTCTTTCTCTCTCTCAGACATATACCTGTCTTCAGCCACTCTGCCATTTTCTCTCTGAGAGCTTGTTGATTTTGCTGTCTCATGAGATTGGATGATTAGGTAATAATCTTTGTTAGCCCCTGGAGGATTCTGTACTGTAGGTGTCTCATCTCAACCCGCGAACTGGGTTTTGCAGATCAACACACTTTTCTCTTCTGCTCCTCCCACTTGGCTGAGGAACACAGAGCCCCCTGCAGTAACGTCCTAAAGCAACCGAATAGAACTAGACACAAAGGGGGCACAGGGAATCTCTCCACTATATTTATTTTAAAATTTCTTACTTGCGACATGCTACAATTCTGTGCGAGTCACAAAAGAATATTCATAATTAAAACATACTTCACAGTATAACCACCACTTTAAACAATAAAACATCATCAAAATCAGCTTCATCTTGGAACAATATCAGCGTCAGGTAAAACTGAATAGTAATGCTTGAACAGTACTGTTTTAATTAATTTCCTGAAGCTTAATAAGGATGGAGCTCTTTGCTTCAACTGGCAAGGTATTCCACAACATATGAGTTTCTGTACTAAAATCTAGGCGAAAACCTGATTGACTATTGTGTAAAATATTAAACCTATCAAGATATTCTGTCAGTTGTATGTTACCAAACCTGCCATAAGTTTAGTATCAATACCATTGGACGATAAATTGTTATAATTGCCTGAGATTCCTTTTTATTTTTCAGTATTACAGGGAGAGTATCGATACCTAAAGAATCTGGAAAATGGCCATGAGTTAAAATAGCAGTTATCCATTCAAATATTTTTATGGAGCAGTTTTCATACATATTTGTAGGGCAAGCATCCCACTGGCAATGAGATCTGGAAATTTTATTGATCAATTTGTCAACTTCTGACCACAGAACTGGTCTGAAGTTGCTCCAGATCCTATCAGATGGTACTGCATCATCTCCCATGAAAAAATGTCATTGGTATGATATTTTAAATACAATTTGTTAAAAATATTATATTTTTGCCTGTTATTTTAACTTTATATTCAGATCATATTTATTTTTTTTCAAATTCTAGTTTTCTACAGGATTTCTTTAGCAAAGTAAATCTGTATTATAGATTGCACCTTTGAGTACTTTAGGTGGTTCTCCATGCACTGCTATAGAAGACTATGAAATGCGTCGTTTAAGCCAGTTGGAAACGCAAATTTTTGAAGCTGGTAATATCACAGACTTGTTAAAGCTTTTTGACTCACCTTTAAGCATTCAATATCTACAATGAGCAATTGTTTTCTGAACTTGGATATTTGTAACAAAATGAAAACTCATATTTGGAATGAAAACCACATTGCCCAGAAAAATGCAAATAAAACTTAAGTTCACAGGTAAAGATTTAGCTTCACACATGAGCCAATAGTCTAGTCACCCTCAATGACCATGGGTACAGCCAGATCCTTTTTAGCTAAAAGTCCTTTTATAGAAGAAAACAAAATGGTCTTACCTGCTAAAAAGAGATTAGGTTCTTATCTTGCTAATACCTTTTCTAGTAGATAGGTGCATCATTCTAGACAGTAGGGTATTCTCCCAATGCCTGTGAGCTGTGTAGAAGGAATCCACTCCAGGTTTTTAACTCTACCTCCTTCTCCAGAGGGCTCTGTACCAAAGCAGGAAATAGGAGGAAGAGTACAGGGAGACTCCCTGAACTACAAATCTGTTCTGCTCTGGAAGTATAACATGTTGAACTTTTTAACTAAACAATCGAAACACTGAAATAACCACAACAATCTGAAATATTTACCATACTATTCCTCATATATCGCAAAATTTCAGCAAGTATTCATTGCAATTTACAATAAGATTTCAAGATCCATCTTTACATTTATAATGAGATTCTAAGAACATTAATAGGCACAGATCATGAGGAATACAGAGAGAAGAGATGTGTCTTCTATTTTCCTGAAATTATAATAAGAGGGGAGTTGATACAAGTACTGTATACACTTGAATATAAACCAAGCCAAATATAAACCAAGGTATACTTTTTTCTCTCCAAAAAGGAGGAAAAAGTTTGACTCAAATATAATCCAGAGGTTAGAAATTTGGGTTATAATGGTGAGCCAATCTATAAAGACTGCTCACTTTCCCTCCTCATCAGTTATCTCCCAAATCACTAAACATACCTATATCTGTGATGCATATATCTCAAAGCTAACTTAAACCGCAAGAAGCCATATGCAGTTCAACACCAGGGAAAGAGAAATAACACTCTACACACTTTGGCAAAAAAAAAAAAAAAAGAAAGAAGTGTAAATTTACAGTAAAACTGTATTTTCTGTTCATGAAATTAAAAATAAAATTATTTTTCTACCTTTGTTGTCTGGCTATTTTATTCATGTTTATCCCAGTTTCTGCTTTCTTTTGTCTTTCCTTAATTTTCCTTCAGTTTTCAGTCTATTCTGCCTTTTCTCTTCTTCTCCTATATCCTTCTTAGACTTTAACCTTTTCCTTTCAGCTTTCCTCCATTTATTTTTCTGCATCTCTATCTGCTTCTACTTACATCTTTCCATCTCCCTCATCCTATCATTCCCCAGTATTTTTGCTATCTCATTTTTCTTACCTTCAAGAATTTTACACAACATTCTACATGGTTCTCCATTATTGAAGCATAGGATAACTTGGTATGTATACATTTCTACCATTTCTCCACTAAATTTGGTCAGCTTCTTCCTCATTTTTTCACAACGTAATTCAATCATTCCTTTGTTTATTATCACATCCTCACATACAAAAAATATCTTAATATCACCAGCACTTACACATGTTATCACTACACAACTTTGGTGTACACCTCTCACACAATTTCCTATTGCTCACACCATTGGGAATACCTCACCAATTGGTCATCAGTCATGGGGGACGCACACTCACCAGCCACCACATTTCATAACTTTTCTACCTCATTTTCCTATAGGACCCCTGAAGGAGTGTTGGGTCTGTTCTCCATGTACAAGTGTATGAGAGCCATTTTTTTGGATTATAATATTTTATTGACTTTCCATAAAAGTTCCTGCACCTTGTACATTCTTTGCTGCAGTTTCTTTTTTTTTTTTAAGATTTATTGAAAATTTTAAAAATACAAAGTTTGAAACATACATATATAAACCAGTACAAATCAAACTTTTGTTACATGACTCTTTGATACAAGGCCAACATGTGCAAGAAAAAGAAGGGTACACCCCGCCCACTAGAAGCCTCCCACACCTTATCCTAGGCAGTAGTATCCAAAAGAAGAATCGGCAGAGCCTTTCATTTAAGAAAGTTCTCCACCTGATTATATTGTAAAAGGTCCGCCCCTTTGAGCCCAAACTCCTACTGCATGTGGGAAGTCGGAACCCAAGCTCCCTCCACAACAAACTGTCCCAAGGTAGCCAACCCCCCTGCCTCCCATACTTTAAATCGATGATCAGATTGACCTGGGAGAAAACCCTCAGCCACTCTCACTGGGGTCTGAGGGAAATATACCCGACTCTGAAACAATTTCTACCAGAATAACGCCCACAGGCGGAGAAGAACCCCCAACACCAGTGTAGCCCTTCTAGCAATAGCTTGAATCTGGCCCAAGTCATACCACGGGATGTGTTGAAGAGAGATATCCCCCAGAAGCCAAGCATCCATTTGTACCCAAGTCTTATGGGACTCCTGTTGCCAGGCCAGCAAATAACGCACCTGAGCTGCAATATAATAGTAATAAAAATTTGGGACCGCCATCCCCCCTGTCCCGCAATTGAACAACATTTTGCGACTGACTCGTGGAGGCCTCCGTCTCCAAATATAGGAAAAAAATAATACGATGCAGAGACTCAAAGAATGCCCTAGGAAGGAAAATCAGCAAGGCTGTAAAAAGATAAAGAAATCGGGGTAAAACCATCATTTTAATCACATTCACTTTCCCTAACCACGAAATGTGAAGCCGTTCCCATCTATCCAAGTCCTCCCTCAGCTGTTTAAGTAGGAGGGGATAATTGGCATCATATAAAGATGTCAAATCCGCTGTAAGATATATTCCCAAATACTTTAAAGTATGAGCTGCCCAACGAAAAGAAAAACGCTGTTGTAATGCTAAATGATCCTGCCCACCGATAGTAAGATTAAGGATCTCGGACTCAGACATATTAACTCTAAGTCTAGACACCCGCCCATAGTCAGACAAGACTGCTACTATTCCCTGTAAGAACTCCCCTGGATTCCGAAGTGTAAGGAGAATGTCATCAGCAAAAAGGAGTATCTTCTGTTCCCTACCTCCATTAGGAATACCCGTAATATGAGGGCACTCCCACACTCTCTGTGCAAATGGCTCCATAGTGCGAAGAGGAGGGGAGACAAAGCACACCCCTGGTGGGTACCTCTAGCTAGCTCAAATTCCGCACAGTAGGCACCATTCACCTTAAGTGTCACCAGAGGTTTAACATACAAGGATTTAGTCCACGCAAGAAATTCCCATAGCAGACAATGCCTGAAACAAAAATGGCCAGGAGACTCTATCCTTTTCTGCGTCAATCCCAAAAATCAGAGCGGGACCATCCAAGCCTGGGCAGAATGAAGAATGCGGAACTCCCAGCGAAGGTTATCAAAGGTTTGCCGTCCTTGAATAAAACCCGTTTGATCATCTTGCACCAAAACCCCCAAATACCGTTGCAGACAACGAGCAAAAACGCCCGTAAACATTTTATAATCTGTTCCAAGCAAAGATATAGGGCGATAGGAAGCTCTATGAGTAGGATCCTTTCCAGATTTTAACAGCAAAGTGACCCCTGCTAACCTCCAAAACCAAGGCAGATCTCTCTCTCCCCCCCCCCTTCAAGCTATTAAAAAAATTCCATAAGAGGCTTAACCAGAAAGGAGCTAAAACATTTATAAAATTTATTGGGAAAGCCATCCAATCCTGGTGCTTTTCCTAAAGGGAGAGCCTTAATAAAAAGCAACGTTTCCGCCTCCTCAATGAGTTGGGAAAGCCAATTCACCTCAGCCAAAGATAAACTAGGGAGGGTCACCTGATCCAAATAATCAGCCTCTTCAGAAGCTATGTCCTCCTCTGTATATAACGCAGTGTAATATTGGGTAAGGATATCACCAATGTCACCTGAGGATCTACGGAGCACTCCATCAGGACCCTTCAACTGAAGAATGAAATTTTGTAGGCGCTTCTTGCGGAGTTTATGCGCTAATAAGCGCCCTGCCCTATTGCCTGTTTCAAAAAAGGCTTGCTTCAAAATCTCAAGACGCTGTGAGATATCTTGCAACTCCAGCTCCTGAATATCACCCTTCACCCTCTGAATCCGAGACAGCAACTATGAACGCTCCCCCTCCCACTTATGCTGAGCCTCCAACACCAGTAACAGGGCCTGGAGGCTCTCCACCTGTTGGCTGTGCTCCTTCCTACGAAAAGCCCCCAGGGATATAATCCGTCCCCTAATTACACTTTTCAAACCCTCCCAGAACATTACCGAAGAGATCCCTTCTGAGAGGTTAAACTGAATATATTATTTAAGATTGTCCATCAGCTGGGAAATATTAACAGGATCCAGCAGAAGCCCCTCATCCATACGCCAAAATTTATTGCCATGACATTTCTCCCTACAATGTAAAGAAAACCAAACTGGGGAGTGATCCGACCACACCCGGGATTCCATTCCCACCTCACCCACCAACAATACCTCCGTGGAAACCCCCCAAAAGTGTATCCTAGAATAGGATTTGTGGACCTCTGAAAGATAAGATTAGACTCTGGCACCAGGGATCTTTCAACTCCCAGTGGTTAAGGAGTTCCACAAGTTTTTTCCTATCATGGTGATCATAACTAGTCCTGCCCATCAAATTGTCCAAAGATGGGTCCCAAGACAAATTAAAGTCACCCCCCAATACCACATGCCCCTCTACAAGGTCCTGTAACATCTTTTCCAGCTCCTCAATGAAGTGTCCCTGATCCTTATTGGGGGCATAAATATTGACACAGATAAAAAGTTCTTGATCAATAGTAACTTTCACAATCAGATAACGCCCCTGTTTATCCTTTACAACCCCATGTACTTCAGGAGACAAATCTCCCGCTATAAAAATTTCCACCCCATTTTTCCTCTCTGCAGTAGTACTGGAAGCCAAATACATGTGTGGATATTTTTTTATGATGAAGGTAATGTTCATGCACCGTTCTTAAATGAGTCTCCTGTATGAAGCTAATCCCCACCCGTAAGCGTTCAGCTACCTTGAACAAAAATTGACACTTCCTGAGGATATTCAGACCCCGCACATTAAATGTCATCCAACGAAACATTCTAGAACTCAAAACTGAGGCCAAGCAAGATTCCCGCAAATGAATCCCCAAGTAAAACAGACAGATATCCCCCTACACCAAAAACCCGCATTAACCATATCTCCCACTACCCGCATCCAGAATCACAAAAGCCCCCCCACTCCCTCCCCTTGAGCCCCCAGCCCAATCCCCATCCCCCCACACCACCCACCTTGTACAGGAACTTCCAGATCCCCCTCTCCTCCTTCCCTCCCCCACACATGTTTCTAAGGACCCTACCACCTATACCTCAAAACACATATTCCCACAACATCACACAACTGCCCCAACAATCTTGTTTAGCTAGCCTTCCTGACCCCCCACCACAACCCATCAAACTTAAAAGAAATACTGGACTCCAGCTCCACATTAGTAACCAGTCCAAACACTACAAGGGAGAAAACTCTCCCCGATCTCCACTGTATACCCATAGGAGTCCATGATCCTTCAGGTCGGGTGGGTAGCTGCAGAAGCATCCGAATGACATTGTAGACACTGACCGCTCTTATCCCCCCTCCACCATCGGGACTAACTCGACACTCCACTCCTCTGCGGTTGAGCGGTTAATAGGGGGACCTCCGAGTCCTGCCAGAGCTTGGCTTGTTGCAAAAGCAGCCAGGCCTCCTCATGCGTCGATACTTTATGCGATTGATTCTGCAACTGGAACAAAAGTCCAAATGGGTAGTTCCACTTGTATCGTATCTGCTGGGCCATCAAACATTTAGTTATGTCCTGAAACTCCCGCCGCTTACAGAGAATTAGGGCGGACATATCACCATACAGCTCAACTTTTGTGCCTTCCCACTCTATATGGCCCAATTGCCTCGCAGCTGCAAGCACCTTTTCTTTTATCGGGAAGCAGTGAAAGCAAGCTATAAGATCTTTCGGGCAGTTCAATAAAGCTCCCCCGACAGCCCGATAAACCCTCTCAAACTCTAGGGTAGAGACAGCCACAGTAGGATCAGCGGCCTGCAGAAATTTCACACAAATAGTGCGCATTGTCTCCTCCAACAGCTGAGAACTCGCTTGTTCCGGTACATCACGGGCCTGTAGATTGCTACGTCGGGCCCGATTTTCCATATCCTCAGTTTTTAACAGTAACTCATCATACTTGTTCTCAACGCCCTTGCACCTCTGTTGCAAATTTAAAATGTCGCCATCGTGGTCAATTACCCGCTCTTCAAATTCACCTAATCTCTGGCCCATATCCTCCACCGTTTTTCGCAGTGTAGCAACGTCAAGAGTGTAACTCCTTCTGCATTGCCATCATGGTATTTTTAAGGTCTGTATATCAGCCTTGAAGCTCTGTGCGTGACGCCAGCCCTTGCACCAGTATCCAACGGTAAGCACTACAAACTTGACTCGCTCGAAGTTTTGCCGAGACTCTGCAAGGCACAGGCCCATCCCCTAGTGCCATGGCTTGATAGGCAAAAGTGTACAAATCAGTCTTCAATTTTTTTGATGCCACGGTCATACCAAGGGTGCCAAAAGACACGTAGAAAGGCCCTTCAAAGTGCTAATTATAAGCAATATAAAGCTGGGTGGAGAGGAGCTCACTTCTCACTCTGCCATTGCTAGGATGACATCACCGGAAGTCCCGCTGCAGTTTCTTTTTATTTTTGGTGCTTTCCTTTCACTGCAGACTTGATGGATTTCTTTTTATTTTGTTTAGTCATCATCCAACACTTATAGGTCAGAAAAAGGCTTGAGACAGATATAGTCTCTCCATTAATCGCACCTGTTCAGGGAATGCTCTCTTCCATGGGAGCTACCACCTTTGAAGGACAAAGATTGGATAGACAAACATCTATGGAAAAGCAAAATTCTGTCTTTATTCTACTCCTGGTAGATTCACTAATCCTGAAACAGGAAAGTCTTCTAGCTACCCGATGCTTCTCTCATCTCAATGTGAAGACAGATTATTTTTTGCTTAAAAGGAATATCTAGTCTCAGTATCTCTGTGGAACTGAGAGTCTGCTGCCACAATCCCTACCAGTGAAATCCTGGATCCTGAAAAAAATCCTAATAGAGGAGATGAAACTCAACATGTCTCAATCAACGGATGACCGGCAGTATAATGGGGAAGAGTGGTGGCCTTGGTACTGGAAATCAGAGAGGAGCAGTCAGATACCAAGACCACAGATCTTGTGTTTACTGATGTTAACCAAGAAGGGAAGGCAACATAACCCAGCTGTCCATATATAGAAAGAAAACAAAGTAGATGCATTCCTGCAGGGCTGTTGCTTAAGATGAGTAATGTAGAATTTCCGCACCTTACACTTCTGCAGCATATACAGTATGTACTTAGTGGTGTACCAAAGGCAGGGCAGGAGGCGGTCTGCCCCCAGGTGCAGGGAGCTTGGGGTGCAGGAATGGTTGTGGGTCTGTCTGCATGCAGCCATTGGCTCCCCCCATGTCAACTTCTTGTTCCTGGGAGGAGTTCCAGCAATAGCTGCATACAGGCAGCCCAAAACTCCATGACAATCCATGCACCCATCCCACTGCCTGGAGGAAAGGGGTATTCTGGGCCAGAGGAGGGGGTGCTCCGCTCTGCCACAGTATATACTGTATTTAGGCAATACATATATCTGCTGGCATGCAGAGTAGTTTCCAGGATAACACATCTTGCACTTACAATCTATTCTTCATTTCCTCTGGGGATTTCCGGTGCAACTCACGATACGAATCTTCGAAGACATGATCCCGGCGCACATGGACTGCCATATCCTCTTTCCTCAGTCCTTCATCCAAGCGTTCCAACTCCTGGCGAAAGTACCTGTTAAGGAGCAACAAAAAGTTGTCTGATGCTAGTCCCATAAAGAGGTGACAGTCCCCCAAACACTTCTTGCTTTATTAAAAAATGTTTGAATATTATAAAAATCCTAAATATTGTCAACACCTTATTTCAGAAAGTTTTCCTAAAAAAGCTAAATTTGATTACACCTATGTTTAAAAACAATTTTTGATGCTTTGCTTATTGAGAACTGCAAACCTACTTCTACCCTTCATTCCAGGGGAAGCTAACTGAAATGGTAATTATGCAACTGATTGTCTGGATGTACTGACACACTTGAAAAAAATTGCTGTGTGAAACAGAAAAAATAAAAATTCTAACTGAGTAATTGTTGGTTCACCCAAAAGCTGTCGGAAAGAAAGTGCATCAATGCTGAATATCTTTGAGGTAACTCTTGTTAAGAGGCTGACAGAATTCTGACTTCAGGGCCACATCCTAACTGTATAAGACAGCTATCAGGGAGAAAGACAACTTTTTACTCTGATCACATTTTGTAAAGTAACAAAGCTAGAGTTTTTTTAAGGCTTAACACACTACAAACTCTCCCTGTTCAAAAGGCAGAGGATAAGTTGCAATCCATTATTTTCATACTAAAATCAAAGTTACTTATCTGTAGTAGGTGTTCTCTGAGAACAGAAGGCATATATTCTCACATGCCCCACAGCCCATTCGAGGGCAACCAAGGACCGCTTCCACCAGTCAGGCTTGCCTCTGCCCACCCAATGACTGGTCTCCTCCCAGCCCACTCTGAGCCGCCCAGGGTTTTGGATCCATTAACAGCTCTTCAAGGCAGAGGAAGGAGGAAGCTTCCACCATCTTGTCCCTCCTTCCGACGCCCGATGCCGCTGGAGCAAGATTGATCGGCCCTGCCTCGCTCTTCTCTGAGCTCCTGCCCCCCTGCAGCCTACCCTGGCGAAACCGTTGGCTGAGCTATTCAATCTCTCCCTAAGTAAGGGGAAAGTTCCCCTGGACTGGAAATTAGCTAATGTCGTTCCTCTGCATAAAAAGGGTTGCAGGGCAGAGGCTGCGAATTATAGACCGGTGAGTCTCACATCAATAGTGTGCAAACTCATGGAAACACTAATTAAAAGCAAATTGGACACGATCTTGAATGAAGGGAATCTTCGGGATCCCAGTCAGCATGGATTCACCAAGGGTAGGTCCTGCCAATCCAATCTCATCAGCTTCTTTGACTGGGTAACAAAAAAGTTGGACTTGGGAGAGTCTTTGGACGTCGTGTACCTGGACTTCAGGAAAGCTTTTGACAGTGTCCCACACCGCAGGCTGCTAAGCAAGATGGAATCGATGGGGTTAGGAGAGACACTAACTGCATGGGTCAATGATTGGCTGAGTGGCAGACTTCAGAGGGTGGTGGTTAATGGTACCCTCTCTAAAACATCGGAGGTGACCAGTGGAGTGCCGCAGGGCTCGGTCCTGGGTCCACTCCTTTTCAACATATTCATAGGGGATCTGACTCAAGGGCTTCAAGGTAAAATAACACTATTCGCCGATGACGCCAAACTATGTAATATAGTAAGTGAATGCAGTTTACAGAATTATATGGCGCAGGACCTGCTTACATTGGAAAGTTGGTCCTCAACCTGGCAGCTAGGCTTCAATGCTAAGAAATGTAAGGTCATGCACCTCGGAAGCGGAAATCCATGCAGGACGTATTTCTTGAACGGAGAAACTTTAACTAGGACTTCAACAGAACGAGATTTAGGAGTAATTATCAGTGCAGACATGAAAACTGCCAATCAAGTGGAGAAGGCTTCATCTAAGGCAAGGCAGATATTGGGTTGTATCAATAGAAGTTTCGTCAGCCGAAAGCCTGAAGTCATAATGCCGTTGTACAGGGCCATGGTGAGACCTCATCTGGAGTACTGTGTGCAATTCTGGAGGCCACATTACAGTAAAGATGTGCGCAGAATTGAATCGGTTCAACGGACGGCCACCAGGATGATCTCGGGGCTCAAGGGTCTCTCGTACGAAGAGAGACTGAACAAATTGCAGCTCTACACTCTTGAGGAACGTAGGAAGAGGGGAGACATGATCGAAACATTTAAGTACCTCACGGGACGTGTCGAAGTGGAAGATGATATTTTCTTTCTCAAGGGACCCTCGGCCACAAGAGGGCACCCGCTCAAACTCAGGGGCGGAAAATTTCATGGCGACACCAGAAAGTATTTCTTCACAGAGAGAGTGGTTGATCATTGGAACAAGCTTCCAGTGCAGGTGATCGAGGCAGACAGCGTGCCAGACTTTAAGAATAAATGGGATACCCATGTGGGATCCCTACGAGGGTCAAGATAAGGAAATTGGGTCATTAGGGCATAGACAGGGGGTGGGTAAGCAGAGTGGGCAGACTTGATGGGCTGTAGCCCTTTTCTGCCGTCATCTTCCATGTTTCTATGTTTACCCGGATATTGCCCGATGCCAAACTTTATTACTATCTATGCTCCTATTTAGTGTCTAATTTTATTACGGGCTATGCTCTTGTCTAGTTACCAAATTTCATTACTGTTTTTGCTCCTGTTCAGCGCTAAATTGTATTATTGCTAAAGATCTTGCCTAGTACTCCCTTTTCTGAGCCCCTGTTCCCCCCAACACATCCTTGGGCTACAGCAAACCTTGGCTGTACAATCTTTCCTGTCAATCACCTATTACCCAAAGTCTCTCCGTCTCAGGTTTCCATATGAAAAATGTCTAGCCGCTAATTGCTTTCACCGCTAAGGTTCCTCTTCCGATCTACCCCCCCCAAAAAAACAAACAAACAAAAAAACAAAAACCCCTACTCTAAGCTCTTCACACAGCCAGCTTAATTAAGTCCCCTGCTCCTCCCTTAACTCACCACCAACGCCCCCTACTGTAGACTCTCACGCACCAACCATCTAGTCCCAACTCCGCCATGAATCCATCCTTCTGGCTCCTTCTCCTCCTATTCTGCTCACCTCTCTAAACTTCCCTCTGTCTGAAAACTCCCTCTCCCAACCTACTTGACCTCGCAAACACCAATACTATCTGCCCTGGTCTCAGAATCCCCACTCTGATACGCACCAGAAATCACCCTTTCAAGAAAACCCCCTGAAAAATCAACCACGACTCACTAAAACCTTTGCCCTCTGCCAATCTTCCTAACACTACCTCTGACTCTCTCACCCCAGTCCCGACACTTTATTGCAATGCCAGATCAGCATGGAACAAGACCCAAATCTTGAAGGACCTTCTAGACGATCTTGACCCTGGATTCCTGTGCATCACGGAATCATGGATCACCAAAGACGATCTATTCACACAAAACGAACTCCTCCCCCACGGTTATCAAAGTCTCTTCTCTCCCAGATCCAATCGAAAAGGAGGCGGACTGGCACTCCTCTTTAAATCCTTCCAGTGTTCTGCGCGGACTGTCATATGTATGACTACCTCCCCTCGGGGAGACAGTCGTATGTATGCAGTCGGTGTCAGGAGCTGAAAAGCTTGAAGAAAGAAGTCAAGCGACTTGAGGACAAGATACAGGAGCTAGAAGGACTTTACACCATGGAGGACCCTACCAGGGCATTTGAAGACTTCAGGAGTGAGAAACACATCAAGAAGGAAGTCAGGGAACTCGAGGAATTCATTGAGGAAGCATACAGGAGGAGGGTGGAAGAGAACGAACTCCAGATGAGAGATGATGCAACACCAACATGGAAGGGGGAGCAAGAAGCAGATGACCTCAAAGAAGACACCCACAGAAGAATACCACACGAGGGGGAAGAATTGGCTAGTCGATGCCCAGAAGAAGAGAGAGCTAAGCACACCGAGGACATTGACCTGAGACCGATAAGAAAATTGAAGAAGGGAAAGTCAACGATCCTGGTGGGAGACTCGATATTGAGGCATGTGGACAGCCACATAGCAGGAGGAAGAGAGGATCGACTGGTGACCTGCCTCCCAGGAGCGAGAACCAAGGACAAAATTGGGCAGGTCCTGGAAGGAGCGGAGACGGAAGAGACCGCAGTAATGATCCACATCGAGACGAATGATGTCAGCAGGAGAGACTACAGAAGAGGCACGCTGATAGAACAGTTCAAGATTCTGGGAAGGAAACTGAAGATGAGGACCCAGAAGATAGCATTCTCAGAGATCCTACCGGTACCAAGGGCAGATGTGAAAAGGCAGGAAGAACTACAATCAATAAATGCGTGGATGAGGAGATGGTGTGAGGAAGAAGGGTTCCACTTCGTGAGGAACTGGACAACGTTCTGGGGCAAGAGCAAGCTCTACAGGAGAGATGGACTGCACCTGAGCGCGGCGGGAACAAGACTTCTAGCAAACAACGTCAAGAGAGGAATAGAACAGGCTTTAAACTAAGAGGAAGGGGAAAGCCGACAGTCGACCTAGCGTCGACGATTCAGAAGACGGTATCCCATGAAGATACTAAGGGGAAAAAAGGCTGGGAAGAAACAAGGGACAAATTACAGGAGTCGACTAACCCAGAAGTGGAGGTTAGAAAGATTGTAGCAAAAGAGAAGACACCAAAGACCAAAGCACAGGGAAAGGAAATGAGAAGGACGAAATGCCAGGATCTAAATTGCATATATGCTAATGCAAGGAGCCTAAGAAACAAAATGGAGGAACTAGAAGCCATGGCCAATGCAGAGGACATAGACATCATTGGAATCTCTGAAACGTGGTGGAATGAGGAAAACAGATGGGATACAGCACTGCCGGGATACAAGCTCTATCGCCAGGACAGGTCAGGACAGAAAGGAGGAGGAATAGCCCTATACGTAAAAGAAAGCATACAATCGACAAGAATGGACACAGCGGAGACGACCAACAAACTGGAATCGCTATGGGTTAAAATACCGGGTAGGAAAGGGCATGAAATAAAGATGGGCTTATACTATCGTCCACCCGGGCAAACCAGAGATATTGATAAAGAAATGGATGCCGAGATGAAGCGAGAATGCAAAAGAGGTTACATGATTGTTATGGGAGACTTCAACTACCCCGGGATAGACTGGAGTCTTGGAAGCTCAAGATGCGCCAGGGAGACAGAATTCCTGGAGGCTATACAAGATTGCTTCATGGAGCAGCTTGTTAGAGAACCGACGAGAGGAAATGCAACTTTGGATCTAATCCTAAATGGGCTAATGGGACCTGCAAAGGAAGTGGAAGTAGTGGGACCGTTGGGAAATAGCGATCATAATATGATCAAGTTCAAGGTTGAAGTAGGAATACCGAACGGAAAGAGAACCATAGCGACAACTTTCAACTTCAGGAAAGGAAACTATGAAGCAATGAGGGAAATGGTAAGGAAGAAAATTAGGAACACTTCCAAGAAATGGCAAACGGTAGAACATGCCTGGTCTTTTTTCAAGGACACGGTGAGCGAGGCGCAAAATCTGTACATCCCCAGATTCAGAAAGGGGTGCAAAAAGAGTCGAACAAAAGACCCGGTATGGATGACTAAAATAGTGAAGGAAGCGATAGCCAATAAGAAAAATTCATTCAGGAAATGGAAGAAGGACAAAACTGAGGAGAACTGGAAAGAGCATAGGAAGTATCAAAAAGAATGTCATAGTGTGGTTCGAAAAGCCAAAAGAGAGTACGAAGAGAGGCTAGCCAGGGAGGCACAAAATTTCAAACCGTTCTTCAGATATGTTAAAGGGAAACAGCCAGCTAGGGAGGAGGTGGGACCGCTGGACGAAGGAGACAGGAAGGGAGCGGTGAAGGAGGAGAAAGAAGTCGCGGAAAGACTTAACATGTTCTTTTTGTCTGTATTTACAAACGAAGACACAACCAACATACCAGAACCTGAGCAAATCTTCAATGGAAATCAAGCAGAAAAATTAACATCCGTGGAAGTGAGCCTTGATGATGTACACAGGCAGATAGAAAAACTTAAAACTGACAAATCCCCTGGTCCGGATGGAATCCATCCAAGGGTTTTGAAAGAATTAAAGGAGGAGATAGCTGAACTACTGCAGCAAATTTGCAACCTATCCTTGAAAACAGGCATGATCCCGGAGGATTGGAAGATAGCCAACATCACGCCCATCTTTAAAAAGGGATCAAGAGGTGACCCGGGAAACTACAGACCGGTGAGTCTGACCTCGGTTCCGGGGAAAATGGCGGAAGCACTGATAAAAGAAAACATCGATGAACATTTGGATAGAAACGAACTTCTGAAAACAAGCCAACATGGTTTCTGCAGGGAGAGATCGTGCCTAACTAACTTATTGCACTTCTTCGAAGGAATTAACAAAAGGATGGACAGGGGAGACCCCATAGACATCATATACCTTGATTTCCAAAAAGCCTTTGACAAGGTGCCTCACGAACGTCTACTCCGGAAACTGAAGAATCATGGGGTGGATGGAGACGTACATAGATGGATCAGAAACTGGTTGGCAGGTAGGAAACAGAGGGTAGGAGTGAAGGGCCACTACTCGGACTGGATGAGGGTCACGAGTGGTGTTCCGTAGGGCTCGGTGCTCGGGCCGCTGCTATTTAATATATTCATAAATGATCTAGAAACAGGGACGAAGTGTGAGATAATAAAATTTGCGGATGAAACAAAAATATTTAGTGGAGCTGGAACTAAAGAGGAATGCGAAGAATTGCAAAGGGACTTGAACAAACTGGGGGAATGGGCGGCGAGATGGCAGATGAAGTTCAACGTTGAGAAATGTAAAGTATTGCATGTGGGAAGCAGAAACCCAAAGTACAACTATACGATGGGAGGGATATTATTGAATGAGAATACCCAAGAAAGGGACTTGGGGGTAATGGTGGACATGACAATGAAGCCGACGGCACAGTGCGCAGCGGCCGGTAAGAAAGCAAATAGAATGCTAGGTATAATCAAGAAAGGTATTACAACCAGGACAAAAAAAGTTATCCTGCCGTTGTATCGGGCGATGGTGCGCCCGCATCTGGAATATTGCGTCCAATATTGGTCGCCGTACCTTAAGAAGGATATGGCGTTACTCGAGAGGGTTCAGAGGAGAGCGACACGTCTGATAAAAGGGATGGAAAACCTTTCATACGCTGAGAGATTGGAGAAACTGGGTCTCTTTTCCCTGGAGAAGAGGAGACTTAGAGGGGATATGATAGAGACTTATAAGATCATGAAGGGCATAGAGAGAGTAGAGAGGGACAGATTCTTCAAACTTTCTAAAAATAAAAGAACAAGAGGGCACTCGGAAAAGTTGAAAGGGGACAGATTCAAAACGAATGCTAGGAAGTTCTTCTTTACCCAACGAGTGGTGGACTACTGGAATGCGCTTCCAGAGGGCGTAATAGGGCAGAGTACAGTACTGGGGTTTAAGAAAGGATTGGACAATTTCCTGCTGGAAAAGGGGATAGAAGGGTATAAATAGAGGATTACTGCACAGGTCCTGGACCTGTTGTGCCGCCGCGTGAGCGGACTTCTGGGCATGATGGACCTCAGGTCTGACCCAGGAGAGGCATTGCTTATGTTCTTATGTTCTTCTTCGATGTCCAACTCCTCGAGAAGCACTCTCACGCCTCTCTAGAATATATGCTTGCCTCTGTCAACGATGAACTCCGCACTTACCCATTGGGCATCCTGTTACTATACCGCCCACCTACTCCTTGGACCAACTCATCCTATCTCGTCTTTGAGGCCATAACAAACGCCTTCCTTAAATTTCAAAGACTACTGATCGTTGGTGATATTAATCTCCACCTTGACGATACCACCAGCAAGGACACGATTGAATTTAACAACTTCCTTACCTCTCTAGGTTTCCCCCCACCTACCCCCTCTCCAACTCACGAAAAGGGGCACACACTAGACTTCACCACTTTCCTTGATCTTACCGCCTTCAAAACTTCAACAGACGACACTCGTTGGGAACAAGTCCCTTGGTCTGACCACTTCTTAGGGGCTACCTGTCTCCCCATTTTCATTTCACACCTTGAATCCCCATCCAGCTCCTCTCACTCCATAACCTTCTGCAAAAAAACTTCGAGCGATCTATTCTGGTCCAAATTCCTCAATCAACTCTCCTCCAAACCCAAGCATATAGATCCCGAATCCTACTGGCACAACTGGATCTCCCTCTCCGAATCCACCTACCACTCCCTTGCTCCAATATCCACCAAAACCATTTCCTACCCCCGAAAGGCCCCCTGGTATCTCCCACTTCACAGAGAATTGAAACAGAAATGTCGCGCTTTGGAGCGCAAATGGAAAAAATCTAGATCCCCTTCAGATAGACAAACTTTACAATTCAACACTAAAAAAAGCCAGGAAGAACTTCTTTGGAGATAAGATCTCTAAATCCAACAACCAGATCACTGCGCTGTTTAACATCTGGCGCTCCTTAACTACAAAAAAGGACCCATCCCTGCTCCCCTCGTCTCTTGTCAGCTGACGCCCTACCAAAATTCTTCAATGAAAAGGTTACCACCTTAAGATGTTCCTTCCCGCCTACAATCGCCTACAATTCCCTGGCTTCTATTGACCCCAACCCTACCCTACCTGTCTCTAATCCCATTCCAGCCGACAGAACCTGGACTGTCTTTGAGCTTGTCTCCGAATCACAAGTTTTCAAACTTTGCCTCAAACTAAAAACTTGCAAGTGTACCTTGGACCCTTTCCCCTCCTACCTATTTGAGAATATCTCTACACAGGCCATCGCTTCCCTCACCAATCTTATAAACTCTGCCCTATCATCGGGCCTTTTCTCCTCCAAAATGGGACACATTGCTCTGACTCCCCTACTGAAAAAGACCGACCTTGACCCCTCCATACCATCCAATTACCGTCCAATAGCAAATATCCTTCTCCTAACCAAGATGTTAAAATCTATCATATCCACTCAACTTCATTCTATCTAGAAAGATTCTCTATTCTCCTACCCCACCAATTCGGCTTCAGACCCAACTTCAGCACCGAATCCCTATTGGCCTCACTAATCTCTAAAGTGCAACAACTCCATTCTTGCAACAAATTTGCTGTGCTTCTACAATTCGACCTCTCCGAAACTTTCGACGTCATCCATCATGATATCCTAATCTTCCAACTCTCCAAAATAGGCATAAGCTCCACAGTCCTAGACTGGTTCTCAAAATTCCTATGTTCCCGTTCCTACACCGTTAACATAAACGGTACCTCATCCTCCCCCTGGAAGCCAATATGTGGAGTCCCGCAGGCTCACCCCTCTCTCCTATCCTTTTCAACATCTACATGTCCTCTCTGAAACTCTTCCAGCTCTCCCCCCTTGAAACTCTCTACACCTATGCCGACAACATCCTCATCCTCCTCGAGACCGACTCGAACCTCACTAAACTCGCTGGAAACATATCTGCATGTATATTGAACCTCCAATCCTGGGCCCAATCTGTACAAATGAAACTAAACGAGTCCAAAACAAAATTACTTTGGCTTGGCCCAATATTAGATCATTTACCCACCTCCATCCCACTATCTTCCGGCCCCACTCTTCATCTTGAATTTTCAAGCAAAGTCCTGGGCATCATCATAGACTCATCTCTCTCCTTCAATGACCACCTCAACTCCTTGATAAAAAAAACGCTTCTCTAACCTTCATATGCTGAGGAAAGTGAGATCCTGCTTTCATCATTCTCACTTCGCCGTCCTTGTTCAATCCACCATCCTCTCTAGACTGGATTATTGCAACTCCATCTATATAAGCCTAACTAAGAAAAACCTCTATAGACTTCAGCTAATTCAGAATGCCGCGGCTAAGCTCATTTTCACAAAAGGCAAGTTCAACCACGTCTCTCCACTTCTGTCCAAGCTTCACTGGCTTCCAGTACATTACAGAATCCTCTTTAAATGTGCCTGCTTAGCGTTCAAGATCCTACACGGCATCCTTCCTCCCGTTATTCCACTCCTTTGGAACTCCTCAAACCCTAACTCCTCCAGATCCTCCCAAAAACTGAAACTATCATTCCCTTCTACAAAAGGTATATCCCGCGCAGGAAAACTAGGAACATCTCTCCCCTTTAGAATCACAGAACTCTGGAACCTCACCTCCCCGCTCAGAAATTCAAATTCCCTCCAACTCTTCCGCAAACACCTGAAAACTTGGCTCTTTTCAAAAATCTAACACCTCCCGCTCTCTAGTACCTTGACCCCTCTCTACCCTCTTAGTTCCTTTCCTATTACCCTTCTTCTTCTGGAATTCCTTTCTATCCTAATTCTGTAAACCGTGCCGAGCTCTACGCTTGCGGAGATGGCGCGGTATACAAACCTAAGGTTTAGTTTAGTTTATGTGAGTGAAGAAGCGATATGGATCGCTCTGAAAAAAAGAAGATGGAACTTCTATCTATGTGGGTGTAGTCTACAAACCTCCGACTCAATCGCAGCAAATTGATAAAGATCTGTTTGTGGATATCCAAAAGTTTGGAAGGAAAGAGAGGTGCTGCTGTTGGGAGATTTCAACTGCTGAATGAGGACTGGAATGTTCCATCTGCGGAATTGGAAAGAAGTAGGGAGATTGTGGTTGCCTTTCAAGAGGTTCTGCTCAGACAAATGATGACGGAACCCAAGAGGTAAAAAGTGATATTGGATCTGGTCCTCACAAATGGAGAGTATCTCTAATGTTAGAGTGGTTGCTCACCTGGGAAGTAGGAGCCACAGGGTATGGCGAGCAGCCACTCAGAGCCATGGACATGGCCAAAGCCGCAGATCATACATGGCATCTGAGAGATAAGAAGCGCCCAGCTCAATTTTAGCTGCCTCCTGATCCACTAAGGACCAATCATCAGACACCCAGTCTAGAACACACTCAGACCATCGAAAACAAGCCCGAGCCACCAGACCGCCACACATCACCACCTGGACTGTCAGGGCAGCCACATCAAAACTCTTCTTAAGAAGAGACTATCTTATAATCCTCAGAGTCCTGTAAGGCTGAGCCAACCTCAACAGGCACAGTATGCCGATGCGTGATGACCAAGACCACTGCATTCACCATGGGAGGCTTCAGGGTATCCATATCCCCCTCTAGAATGGGATACAGGCGAGCCATGGACTGCGTGAAACGAAAAGGCATTTCTGCCACCTTCCACTGCTGAGAATTATATCCCGAATATCCTGATATATAGGAAAAGAGCAGGACGACGAGCAGATCCTCCGAAGCAGGGAGTCCACCACATGCAGGGGCTCCTTTGTATTCTCCTTGAAACGCAAAACTGAAGAAACCTGAAGAATAAGCTCCTGGAGCTCTTCCCACTGAAAAATGCACACCACCGATGCATCCTTGCCAGATGGCGGCTCCGTAGAACACCCGTCAGCACAATCCATCCTCCCAAGAGGATCTTGGGGGTCCACCAAGGGGTCCAGGTCCTCATCAGCTGTAAACGCATCTTCAAACAAAAAATCTTCATCCCATGAGAACTTTGGCCGCTTGGATGAAGATGGAGGGAACTGGGTTGGAACCGGCGCCGGGGGAACCGAATGGGAGGTGGACGTGGAAGGCAAAAGTTCCCCAAAACACCAGACCCCTGGGGAAGAAACAGGACCCCCCGGCTGCCTGCAAATAAGCCTTGCACAAGGCTAAAACAAATCCGATGAAAACCCCCCTGGCAGCACAGCAGGACTCTCTGCTAAAGCAGGAGACCCAGCAGAAACCTGCCCCTTTCTCTCTAATACAGGGGGAAGGTCACCCGAGGCTGCAGACAAGATGGAGAAGCCACTACTTGCCCTGGAAGGGAAGGAATATTGCTACTCCTTGGGTTTTAGCTTGAGTACTAGTGACCTGGATTGGCTACCATGAGAACAGGCTACTGGGCTTGATGGATGACTGATCTGACCCAATAATGGCTATTCTTATGTTCCCGCCAAAACCGGAGCAAAACCCACTGAAAAAACTCTCGAGGCCTGCAGAAGTAAGGGAGTCCTTAGCACTATTGGCGATAAGGGAAACCTCCTTTCCCTGACCGTTAGCGGGTGGGAAAATTCTTGTGTGAGCGGTAGGGAAGTATGGGCTTCCCCTCTCTGTCTGCTGCCAACGAGTGGTGTACGCGCAAAGGGAAACCCTGCTCACTGGCACACAAAGCTGATGAGGATCCCTCTTCAGTGGCTGGTGCAGCTCATGCACACGCTGGCCGCATCAACCTCGCGGCGGGAACACAATGAGCACTTATGCCCTGTGCTCATTGCGAAACCAATACTACGGAAAAAAACAAAGTGCCGGTTAGCAATTTAAAGTCAATTTACCTTAATTGAAGGCTTACAGCTGAGGCACCTCTACAGAAAAAATTTGGGGAAGTGGGGGAGAGGGGGGAGGGAACGACCCGTCGAGTTTAGCACCCCCGAGGTCAGATGGACCCCCAAGGGCTCCCCAAGCTCAATCTGGCACCACAAAAAGGGACAAGAAGGTCAAATCTTTTAATCCCAAATCCAACAGCTTCCAACACTAAACCAGGGAAATCCAACAGCTTTCAACACTGCACAAGCTTATCAACCTCCACCTGCTGGAGACTGAGAGCAGACTGATTGTACTTGGGACTGCACATCTCACTAGTACAGTGGTCTCAAACTCAAACCCTTTGCAGGGCCACATTTTGGATTTCTAGGTACTTGGAGGGCCTCAGAAAAAATAGTTAATGTCTTATTAAAAAAATGACAATTTTGCATGAGGTAAAACTCATAGTTTATAAATCTTTCCTTTCGGCTAAGTCTTAATATTAATATTGTCATTTATAGCTAAAGAGACATATGATCAAGAAACTGTTTTATTTTACTTTTGTGATTGATAAACATACCAAGGGCCTCAAAATAGTACCTGGCGGGCCACATGTGGCCCCTGGGCCGCCAGTTTGAGACCACTGCACTAGTACTACAGCCAAAAGTTTGTGTCTCAGTCTCCACCTGCTGGTCATAGTGAGCTATTACCCATCAGTTTCTGTGCCGGTCTGGAAAGACGATATAACATAGCAATTTTTGTTTTTTGGTGGAGGGGAGCCTAAGTACTAACTCCAGAAATCACTAAGTCAAAACTAAGGACCCCTCTAATATTCCCCATAGTGAATAAAGGGAGTACTCACTGTGACTTCTGGTGCTTGTTTGTCTGAATCAGCCTGGCTTTAGGGAAAGGATTTCTGCTTCAGAAAGGGTTCAGACTTCGGCCGTTTAAGGAATTCTTCTGGCTGCCGGTAGGACGGATCACGACCACTATCTCTCACCCCTGAGATTCCTTACACAGTGAAGGGGAGAGAAAATATGCAGTTTCCTCCTTGATACCCCGAGGGCTCTTACTTGGGCCACATAATATGCACTCAAGCCTCTGCTAAAATCAGCAGACGAGCCGCTCCCAGGGGGATGGACCCCAAGTTTCTAAAGGAACCCAAAGCAGGTTGGCTCCATAGGTACTCTTTGAGATTGGCCTGGGAGCAGCAGTCTTCCTCTGTGGGACTGTGCCCTTTCCCCGATGGAGTATGCCCGAGCAGGGGACCTCCAGGTACCAAAGCATAAGAACATAAGAATTGCCGCTGCTGGGTCAGACCAGTGGTTCATCGTGCCCAGCAGTCTGCTCACTCGGCGACCCCCAGGTCAAAGACCAGTGCTCTAAATGAGTCTAGCTTTACCTGCGTACATTGCAGTTTAATAGGAACTTGCCCAACTTTGTCTTGAATCCCTGGAGGGTGTTTTTCCGTATAACAGACTCCAGAAGAGCGTTCCAGTTTTCTACCACTCTGGGTGAAGAAGAATTTCCTTACGTTTGTACGGAATCTATCCCCTTTCAACTTCAGAGAGTGCCCTCAACAATCTATCTTTATCTGCTAAGTCTATTCCCTTCAGTATTTTGAATGTTTCGATCATGTCCCCTCTCAGTCTCTTCTTTTCAAGGGAGAAGAGGCCCAGTTTCTCCAATCTCTCATTGTACGGCAACTCCTTCAGCCCCTTAACCATTTTAGTCACTCTTCTCTGCCCTTTCGAGTAGTACCATGCCCTTCTTCATGTATGGCGACCAATGCTGGACGCAATACTCCAGGTGAGGGCGCACCATGGCCCGATACAGCGGCATGATAACCTTCTCTGATCTGTTCGTGATCCCCTTCTTTATCATTCCTAGCATTCTATTTGCTCTTTTCACCGCCGCTGCGCATTGTGCGGACGGCTTCATCGACTTGTCAATCAGAACTCCCAAGTCTCTTTCCTGTGAGGTCTCTTCAAGTACCGCCCCGGACATCCTGTATTCGTGCATGAGGTATTTGTTACTGATATGCATCACTTTACACTTAGCCACGTTGCTATGTCGATGCCCATTTCTCGAGCAAAGAAAACTGAGGAGAGTGCTATTCTCCACTGCAGAAGGGGAGGAGCTTTAAGTTCTTAAAGTGATACCCTTCTGGAAATGGGAACTAACAGCTACAGTATAGACTCCTGTGTATCCGCAACAAAAGCAACAGCTACAGTTCAGAATCCTGTCTTCGCTACAGAACTGGAAATTACTCAGCCAAGTTGATATTCAGTGCAGTACCTGAATAGGTGCCAACACTGAATACTGAAGCACAATTTAGCTGGTGATGGGACAGCATTAAAAAAACAAATGCTGACTGCTGTTGATTGTTACCCCTTGGTCTTTTATTTATATGTTCCCTAAAGGTTTTTTTTTCTATATTTATGTTTATATTGGTAATGCTTTTTTGTTTGTTCTTTTATGGTTAGTTTGTTTTTATACCATATTAAGGTTAGTAAGTATGATGAATATGTACAATGCAGGAGAAAATCTCAGGCCTTGATGTAGTAAACTAATATTTCACACTTAACACTGCTGTAAAGTGCATGCCAACAGGAAAAAGAGCAAACACTTCAATAATGTGCAGCAGAGGAGAGGGGTGGCATTCCCACTTCCTATCCCTTCTCAAAGCTGTCTGGTCCAGGGAATGCCTAGCTGGGGCAGCTTGAAGAGAGCTGGGGAATAATCTAGTAGTGTACTTCTCTTGAAAAACTGCAGGGATGGAGCAGTAAAGCACAGTTACTTACCGTAACGGGTGTTATCCAGGGACAGCAGGCATATATTCTCACATGTGGGTGACGTCATCTACGGAGCCCCGGCGCGGACAGCTTTTCAAGCAAACTTGATTGAAGTTTCAAGTTTGCACACTGCACCACGCATGTGCATGCCTTCTCGCCCACTAGAGGGCGCATCCCACCTCGTGGTCCTCAGTTCCATAACTAGCAAGGAAGCCATCCCCGGGGAGGCGGGCGGGTTGTGAGAATATATGCCTGCTGTCCCTGGATAACACCTGTTACGGTAAGTAACTGTGCTTTATCCCAGGACAAGCAGGCATGATATTCTCACATGTGGGTGACCTCCAAGCTAACCAAAAAAGGGCAGGTGGGAGGATGGCGATTTAGGAAAACAGATTTTGCAAAACTGACTGGCCAAACCGGCCGTCACTCCTGGATAACGTGTCCAGGCAGTAATGAGAGGTGAATGTATGAACCGAAGACCAAGTGGCAGCCTTACATATGTCCTCCATCGGAGTGGATCGGAGGAAAGCTATCGAAGCTGCCATCGCTCGGACCTTGTGCCCCGTGACTCGACCCGGGGGAGGAAGGCCGGCCTGAGCGTAGCAAAAGGAAATGCAAGCGGCCAACCAGTTAGACAGAGTGCGCTTGGAAACTGGATGCCCTAATCGATTGGGATCGAAGGACAAGAACAATTGAGGAACCTTCCGATGAGGCCTGGTGCGTTGAAGATAAAATGCCAACGCCCTCTTACAGTCAAGCGTGTGAAGCGCCGTCTCGCCCGGATGGGAGTGGGGCTTCGGGAAGAACACAGGAAGGACAATGGACTGATTGAGGTGGAAGTCAGAAACAACTTTAGGTAAAAATTTAGGATGGGTGCGGAGGACCACCTTGTCGTGATGGAAGACAGTGAAAGGAGGGTCCGCGACCAAGGCTTGCAACTCCCCAATCCGCCTGGCGGAGGTGAGGGCAATTAGAAACACCGCCTTCCAAGTCAGAAATTTCAAGGGGGATTTGTTGAGTGGCTCAAACGGGGGTTTCATCAGTTGAGCCAGAACCACATTCAAATTCCACACGACGGACGGAGGCTTAAGAGGGGGGCAAACCCTGAGTAACCCTTTCATGAAGCGTGTCACCAAGGGATGGAGTGACAGAGGGCGTCCCTCCAGAGGTTGGTGGAAAGCAGAAATCGCACTGAGGTGAACCCGCACCGAAGTGGTTTTCAAGCCGGAGCGCGACAAATGAAACAAATATTCTAAAACCGAGGATACCGGAACTGATACCGGATCCAGGTGGAAAGACGAGCACCAGGTGGAGAACCTGGTCCATTTCTGCGCATAGCAAAGCCTCGTCGAGATCTTGCGGGAGGCTTCCAACACCTCCTTCACCGATTGAGACAGGTCCGGAGGAGTCAGGGAACAAGAAACCAGGCTGTCAGGTGCAATGACTGCAGATTGGGATGTAACATGGATCCTTGACTCTGAGACAGCAGAGAAGGAGAGACAGGCAGGGGAAGAGGCTCTCTGGCACTGAGCTGGAGCAGCAGGGAGAACCAGTGCTGACGCGGCCATCGAGGTGCTATGAGAATCATCGTGGCCGTGGACGATTTTAGGTGTACCAACGTCCGCATGATCAGAGGGAACGGAGGGAATGCATACAGGAACCTCCCTTCCCAGTCGAGTAGGAAGGCATCCGCTTCCAGACGGTCCTGCGAGTACATCCGAGAACAATATAGTGGTAGTTTGTGTGTCTCCGGAGAGGCAAACAGATCCACCTGTGGCGTTCCCCAGCGAGCGAAAATCTCGTGTAGAACTGCTGAGTGTAGAGTCCACTCGTGCGGTTGCAGAAGTCGACTCAGTTTGTCCGCCAAGCAATTCCGTTCTCCTTGGATGTAGACCGCCCGGAGGAAGATGTTCCGGGAGGCCGCCCACTCCCAGAGGCGAAGAGCTTCGGAGCAGAGGGGCCATGATCCCGTTCCTCCCTGCTTGTTCACATAATACATTGCCACCTGATTGTCCGTGCGGACGAGGACCACCTGGTCCTGCAATATGTGAACGAAGGCTCGAAGTGCTAGGAAGATGGCTCGCAGCTCTAGCACGTTGATGTGACACTGACGGTCTTCTGTCGACCACAGGCCCTGCGTGCGAAGACCGTCGAGATGGGCTCCCCACGCGTACTCCGAGGAGTCCGTGGTCAGGACCTTGCGAAAAGGCGGAGTGAGGAACAATAGCCCCATGGACAGATTTGAAGAGTCTGTCCACCAACGCAGCGATTTCCGCAAGGGCGGAGTTACCGAAATGAGGCGAGACACCGGGTCGCACTCCTGACGCCACTGGGACGCGAGGGTCCACTGAGGGATCCTCAGATGTAGCCTCGCAAACGGCGTGACATGTACCATCGAGGCCATATGGCCCAGCAGCATCATCATGCGCTTGGCCGAGACCCTCGATAGTTGAGAGACCTGGCGGCTCATCCGTACCAAGGTTTCCAACCGCTGGGTCGGCAGGTAGGAGCGTAGGCGCACCGTGTCCAGCACCGCACCTATGAATTGAAGAGACTGAGACGGCCTCAATTGAGACTTTGGAAAGTTTATCTCGAACCCGAGAGTTTGCAGGAAGGTAATAGACTGTCGGGTCGCTGAGATAACCCCCTCCCTGGTCGGGGCTTTGATGAGCCAATCGTCCAGGTAAGGGAACACATGGAGTCCACGTGACCTCAGGGCTGCCGCAACCACCACCATGCACTTCGTGAATACTCGTGGGGACGCGGCCAGGCCGAAGGGCAGTACCCCCACCTGGAATCGTAAGAATCTTCGGCAGGCGGGGTGCACCGGAACATGGGTGTATGCTTCCTTCAGGTCGAGGGAGCACATCCAGTCCCCTTCCTCCAAGAGAGGATACAAAACCGGGAGAGATAGCATTCGAAACTTCTCCCGGGCCAGGAATTTGTTGAGCTTCCTGAGGTCCAGTATGGGGCGCAGGTCCCCGGTCTTTTTTGGAACCAAAAAGTAGCGGGAGTAAAACCCCGTACCCCGCTGGTCCTTGGGGACCGGCTCGACCGCCCGAAGCTTCAAGAGGGCTTTGGCTTCGGTTATAAGGGTCGGTAGCTGCGAACGGTTGCAGGGGACTAAACTTGGAGGACTGTCCGGTGGCGAGGACACAAAGTTGAGCGAGTAGCCCTCGGAGACGATCTGGAGCACCCAAGCGTCTGAGGTAATCCCGGTCCATGCCTCCCGGAAGGACCGCAGCCGGCCCCCGATAGGAAGGGGTTCCTGTGAAAGTGCGGAGGGGAACCCGCCCCGTCCGCTCAGCCCGTCAAAAGGAAGGCGCGGGCTTAGAAGGGCCTTGCGCCTGTGCTTGGGTTTGTCCCCCTCTGCCTCGCTGAGACGGACGTCTCGGAGGCGGTCTCGAGAAAGCCGGGGTCGACTTCTGAGGGTATCGGCGCGGCGGAGGCCGAAAGGGTTTCTGCGGCGGGGGTCTAGGTTTGGGGCGGACCAGGGATGCTAGAGAGCGCTCCTGTTCCGACAGGCGTTTGGTCGCCGCATCCAATGACTCGTCGAATAACTCGGACCCCACACAAGGCAAGTCAGCCAGGCGTTCCTGCAGGTTTGGGTCCATGTCGAGGGTGCGAAGCCAGGCCAAGCGGCGCATGGCCACCGAGAGGGCCGACACCCTCGAAACCAGCTCAAAGGCGTCGTACACTGCGTGGAATAGGTACAACCGCAATTGAGACAGGTTGGACATAAACTTATCGAATCCTGCTCTTTGGGAGTCCGGTAACGAGTTTCGATATTGAGGAAGATCCTTCACCATACCACGCAAATAGGAGGAAAAGGTGAAGGCGTAATTTAGAACCCTGGTGGCCATCAGGGAATTTGAATAGAGGCGACGGCCAAATTTGTCCAGGGTCCGCCCCTCCCTGCCTGGTGGAACCGCCGCAGAAACCCGTGAGGGTTGTGATTTTTTAAGAGCAGACTCCACCAGAAGAGACTGGTGGGAGAGCTGCGCCTTATCGAACCCTTTAGGGGGAATCGTCCTATACTTCGATTCCATTTTCGAAGGCACAGACGTGCCTGTAAGAGGGCTTGACAAGTTATTCAGCCAGGTTTGCAGAAGGACACTGTTGAGAGGGAGTCTAGGCACCTCCCTAGGAAGAGTAGGGAGGTCCTGTTCCTCCAAAAATTCTTTGGAATACCGGGAGCCTACCATGAGGTCAATCCCCAGGGCTTGGGCCATGTCCTGAACGAAGGATGAAAATGAGGACGGCCTAGCCTGGGGGGACGGGGTTCTCGACCGCCCCACCGAGGAGAGGGGGGAGGCTTCATGGGAATAATGAGGATCCCTAACCGATCCCGAATCCCAGGATCCCCTCTCGAGGGCCCTCGAGGGGGAAGGGGAAGTTGTCCTCCTCGCAGAACCCTTGGGTGAGGACCCCGGGGTTCGTGGGACACTCTCCCGTTTCCTCGGCGAGGCGGCCCGGGAAGACTTCCCATGAGGTGAGCGGAGGAGCCTCGGGTTGTCGAGGCGCAACTCCGACACCTGCAGCGCCTCGCCCCCGAACGACGAGGAACGGTCGCGCCGAGGCGAGCCTCGGGGCCGCTTAGACTTCCTCGATCGACGCCCCGTCCGAGGTCGCGTCGAGGGCGAGGCGTGTCTGGAAGACCCGGAGGAAGAGGAGGAAAGACGGCGCACTCTGCGCAACTTTTCCTTGGGCCTTACACTCCGCTCAGGGGGTTCCCCCGAGGTCGAGGTCCGGGGCGGGGCCGAGACCGAGGTGAACGGGGTCACCGTACCCGAGACCGAGGTCGCCGAGGTCGGGGCTCCCGAGGGAGCCCAGGCCGGGGCCTCCGAGACCGAAGGCGTCCCGGCCGAGGTCGAGGCCGCCGGAACCGCAGCACGCTGCAACACTTCCAGGGCTCCCGACAGCTCCGATGAGATCAGAGCTCGGAGGAGATCCTGGAAGGCCGGAATCCCCACGAAGGTGGGGAGTTCCGAGTCCGGGGCACACTCCCTGGAGGGCGACCTCGGTTTCGAGTATTCCCTCGGGGTGTGCGGAGTCGAGGTCCGATGCGGGGCCGGGGTCGACCCACCCGCCTTGGCCTGACTCGAGGATGGCTTCTTTGCTGAAGGGGATGGAACAGAGGACTTACCCGAAGCTTGCTTCACTGACGACGCCTTCGAGGAAGAGGGCCGAGGCGAGGCCGAGGCCCCCGAGGACGCCGAGGCCGAGGTCAAGGCCGGGGCCGAAGCCGAGGCCGACGTCGAGGCCTTAGGCGGTGCGTCGACGGCGAACAATTCGGCCATTCTTGCCTTACGGCGACGGAGGGCCCTGTTTTGGAAGGTAGCACAGCGATCACACGAGTCTGTCGGATGTTCGGGCCCAAGACAGACGATGCACCACCGGTGAGGGTCAGTGATGGAAAGCAACCTCTCGCACCGGCTGCACTTTTTGAATCCCGTAACAGGACGGGACATCCACTAAGAAAAAGAAGAAGGCCGGGAACGTACCGACGTCCCACGGCCACGGATTCCGGGAGCCCCCGGAGTCCGATGAAAAACGAAAGACTTTTTTTTTTTTTTTTTTGAAGGGAAACGAAAAGAACAAAACAGCACCGCGAACTAATTCGAAGGAAAACAAACTAAACGCGGCAGCTAGAAGGCAAAAACACTGGAGCTCAGATCCACAGGGCTTTCTTGCTCCGCGGAAAAATTTGAACTGAGGACCACGAGGTGGGATGCGCCCTCTAGTGGGCGAGAAGGCATGCACATGCGTGGTGCAGTGTGCAAACTTGAAACTTCAATCAAGTTTGCTTGAAAAGCTGTCCGCGCCGGGGCTCCGTAGATGACGTCACCCACATGTGAGAATATCATGCCTGCTTGTCCTGGGATAACAATGCTGTAGGAGAGCTAAGAGCAGCAGCATGGATAGAAAAGATAGGTCTCTAGGGTTGCATGATTTCTGTGGCCATAATGGGGGTCATGACAGCAGTGCATTAAAATCCTCTGATGTGAATACATGTATCAGACGGTTGTAATCTGAAGTCTGTGAATCTTGACAAATTAGTTAGCACGCCTATAGGCTCACTAGAATATGTAATATGTAATAAGGTAGAAGACAACCTACTTGCGTTTCACATCGAAATCTAAGACTCGGATGTAGTCTACTAGCACAGCAAATGGTCCATCAGCAAGATGTGTTGTGGATTGGCGAAGGATCTGGTTTAACACAGTGCGATGAGTCTCTGACAAAGAAGACAAAAAGTGAGCCCCTGACTTGACACACTTGACAGAATAACTTAATTCCTGAAGCTCATTTTGTTTCTTTACTTGCTACATATCCCATCTCCTTCCTCATAAGCATTCCACACAAACCGGCAATTCACTTCCCACCTGTACTACAGCTCACCTCCATTCTTATAAAGACATATCTAATTCCAATCAGATAACACTAAACATACCCTTCTCTCTTGCTCTATACAGTTCCTTCCTGTACTGGAGTCAGATGACTTCATTTTATTCAGAAAAATTAGATATTAATCTGAAATGATTATCCACTTAATCCCTGGTTTCAAGATACACCTAGGATCATCTCTACTGACCTATTACTATTAATAATCATTTTTATAGAGCTGCCAGATGTACACAGTGTTGTACATTAAACATGTAAGAGACGATCCCTACTCAAAAGAGCTTACAATCTAATCAAAGCAGACAAACGGTTCAAATAGGGGTTAGGAAATTTCTCACAGAGGGATGATAAATACAGACATTGGTAAGAGTTAGGTGTTAAAAGCAGCCTTGAAAAGGAGAAATTAGGTCCATACCTGCTAATTTTCTCTCTCTTAATTCCTCCAGACTAGCACAGAAACGGATGTGTTTACGCTCCTCTGCCAGCAGGTAGAGACTGAGACATTGACTTTTGGCTACAATACAAGTCCCTATTACACTCAGTCTTAACGAATAGCCAAGCAGAAAAAAACAACTAGGCTGAAAAACTTACAACATCTCAAGTCCACACTTACATGGAGAAGAAAAAAGGAAAACATGTTGGATACTGATTAGAATAGGAACCTTTCAGAAACCCCCTCAGTTCGCCAGCTATACCAAATGCTGCTGCTCTTTAAACTCCCCCAAAACTAATCATGATATATAGGAAATTCCAGAATGTGAGGCAAAGCAGCTCAAAGAGGAACCATGCCATGTGCGGAACACTAATCTTCAAAAAGACGCCAAAAATGGACATAAGCCTGAGAGGTGGAAATTCTCTGAGAACCTAAGAGAGTGGAGATCAACTTATCTGAATATCCCTTCTTCCTTAGGTGAGCCCTTTCAAGAGCTAAGCCATAAGACAAAAGAGATTGAACATTGGAATGGGACCCCGGTCTGATAATCAGTTGAGAGGGGCAGAGGGAGAGGATCTGCAACTAGCAGACAAACCAGATCCGCATACCACGGGTGCCTGGGCCAGTCCAGAGCCATCAGGTTCATGCAGCCTGTATGCTGGGCAATCCAAAGAACTCTGCCCACCCAGAGGCCATGGAGGAAAGACATACAGCAGGCCATCCAATGGCTAAGCCTGCACCAGAGCATCCATCCCCTCAACGAATGAAAAAGCAATCCCTGCGACGAATGAAAAAGCTCGGCCTGTGATTAGCTAACCCCAAGCCTGAACAATGAACTCTAAGGCCTCCAAGCCTGAGACACCACTCTCCGGGATCCAGCACATGACGACTTAGAAAATATGCCTGGATGTTGTCCATGCCAGCAATGTGGGAAGCTGAGATGTCCCGAAGATGAGCCTCTGCCCATTCCATGAGCAGAGGGTTTCCAGCACCACCAGATGGCTCTTGGTGCCCCCTTGACAATTGACATAGGCCACCGCTGTGGCATTGTCTGAGAAACTCGAACTGACTTACCCTCTAGCAAGGACTGGAATTCCATCAATGCTAGCCAAATGGCTCTGGTCAACAGGACATTGATCAACCAGGACGCCTCCACCGGTGTCCATCTGCCCTGAGCTGAGCTGAGCTGAGTGACTGAGATACTGAGTTCCCCATCCGAGGAGACTGTGAGAAGCACGGTCCACTGGGGTTGATTGGGACTCACTCCCTGAACCAGAATGAAAGACTGGAGCCACCAGCATAGGCTGCGCCAAAATAATCTCCTGAGTGGGACAGGCGAGTCCAAATTGTGAAACTGTGGCAACCACTGTCAAAGAAGCGCATACTGAAGAGGACACATGTGAGTCTGAGCCCACCGGAACACTTCCAAGGAGGCCGCCACAGATCCCAAGACCTGCATAAAGTCTTGCACCAGCGGACATCTACAATCCATCAGAGAGTGAATCTGCAATTTGCACACCTGGGCCTCTGGAAGGAAAACTCTCCCCAAGCTGGTACTGAAAAGAATGCCAAGATACTCCAAGCGCTGAGACTGAGAAACGATTCTTGGCCAGGTTGACCACCCAGCCCAGGGACTGGAGAAACTCCACAACTCAAGCCGTAACCTGGGAACTCTTCTGCAATGACTTTGCTCGTATCAACCAATCGTCCAGGTAGGAGGGGTGCACCAGAATGCCCTCCTTATGCAACGCTGCTGTCACCACTACCATAATCTTGGTGAAGGTGCATAGTGCCGTAGCTAGACCAGAGGAGTCCTGAAAGGACTGCTTGCGTTGGAAGAAACATCCTCTGGAAGGAAAAGAGGTCACACCGTGGCCAGGGCGGTACCTCTGAAAATCATTCAAACATCCCCGGGCAGAACCACTTCGCGAAGCCTGGAGAGGTCGGTATCTCCGGCAACCAAAGCACCTTAACATCACTCAAGACCTAAAGCAGTTTATCCAACTCCTCCCCGAAGAGAAAGGAGCCCTGAAAGGGAAACTTACTGAGTTTAGCCTTAGATGCTGCATCTGCCAACCAACCCTGAGGCCACAGGGTACAGTGGGTCGTTATACCCAGAGACACGGACTTAGTCGAGGCACGCAACAGATCTTACATGGCATCAGAGCGATAAGTTTCAAGTCAAGTTTCAAGTTTATTAGGATTTTATATACCGCCTATCAAGGTTATCTAAGCGGTTTTTACAATCAGGTACTCAAGCATTTTCCCTATCTGTCCCGGTGGGCTCACAATCTATCTAACGTACCTGGGGCTATGGAGGATTAAGTGCCTTGCCCAGGGTCACAAGGAGCAGCGCGGGGTTTGAACCCACAACCCCAGGGTGCTGAGGCTGTAGATCCAACCACTGCGCCACACACTGCCCCGAAGTTCCCAGCTCAATCTTAGCAACTTCCTGATCCACTAAGGACCAGTTAGCCGTCTTGTGGTCAAGAACCCTCTCAGCCCACCAGAAACAAGCCCAGGCTACCAGACCACCACAAATCGCTGCTCGGGCAGCCTCCATTTTATGGTCCTGAGGGTCTCTCAGGTCGAAGCTACCTTACTTCGGCACGGTATGCTTGTGTGCAATGGCCAAGACCACTGTATTCAGCACAGGAGACTTAAAAGTATCTCTATCCTCATCCAGAATGGGGTAGAGTCAGGCCATAGATTGCGCCAAACAAAAAGGTGCATCCGGAACTTTCCATTGAGCATAGGGAAAGAGCAGGATGCTGACCAGATCCCTCTAAGATGGTCCACCACACAAGGGGGGCCCTTGGTTTCCTCTTCAAAGTGTAAAACTTAAGACACCTGAAGTATGAGCTCCTGAAACTCTTCACAATGAAAAATGTGCACAACAGAAGCATCCTCGCCAACCAGCGCCTCTGAACAGTCTCCATCCAAAACAACAGACCCCCCACCCCCACCAATTGATCTGAAAATTCCTCCCCAAGATCCAAGTCCTCCTCTGGAGAAAACAGATCAGCCAAAAAAGAAGTCTCATCCCAAGACACCTGCGGCCACTTGGATGATGGCTAAGGGGTTTGGATAGAGGCAGCCATAGCAGGAGACTGTATGGGGTGGCCATGGGAGGAAAAAACCCCAAAACGACTCTGCAACCCTTGAAACTGAAGGAGGTCCTCCCAGCTGCCTATAAATAAGCATTGCACATGGCTAACATAAAATCAGGGCTAAACAACCCTGGAGGCAATCCAGAAATCATTAAAACCTGTTCCTGTCTTTCTAAGACAGGAGGAAGGCCACCTCCTATCTTAGAAAGACATGGGCAAAATGGACATGCTTCCCACCAAAGCCAAGGGAAGGGCTGTTGTTAAACTCTCACCTGAAAAAATACACGGCAACAAAGCCAAACCTTTGACCCCGCTGCTACAGAAACAACGCTAACAACCCCAGCTGCAGGAACAAGGGAATCTCCAGCCTCCCCTGAATTCGCTAGACTGCCAGCAACTGAGGAAACCCAGGTGTGGGCGACAGGTGAGGCCCGGGCATCACCAGCGCCTCCCACCAATGAGCGGTGCACACATGAAGGGGAGTCTAACACACCGACACCTGAAGCCAGATCCCCCTCGAGGCGGCCAGAACATTTTGTGCACACACCAACCGCATCCACCGCTCAGCACCCTCATAAAACGCACTTGTGCTGCTTCTTTGAAGCGCTCAATGAATGCGCCAAAACCCCATACACAATGCCACGCATCAACAGTGGCCTCAGGATTACTTTATGTTCCTAAATCTTGTGTCTTTTGGGGGTTTGTTTGTTTTTCAAACTTCTCACAGCTCAAAAGTAGTCTCAAGAGAGCAGATCCGACAAGGCACTCTAAACTGTAGTCTGGCTGTGCCAGACAGGTGGCTAGGCGTACAGATGAGGCTCCTCTAAAACACAGCAAACCTGAGGTGAGGGAAATGGGGAAAGGGACTTGACCCTTTTGAGTGTGGCACTCCTGAGGTCAGTAGGACCCCCAAGAAGGTTCCCCAAGCTCTGCCCAGACAGCAAGAGAGACAAGAAAAAATTCTCTAACCAGATCCAACAGGCCCAAAGAAACCCCAGCACAGACTGCACAACTTACCACTCCACATGCTGGAGACTGAGAAAAGACTAAGTGTATTAGGGACTGCACAGCCCGCTTATACTGTAGCCAAAAGTCAATGTCTCGGTCTTCACCTGCTGGCAGAAGAACGTAAACCCATCTATTTCTGTGCCGGTTTGGAGGGACACTAAAGAAAGTGGGTTTTTAGCCTAAATTTGAACACTGCCAGAGACAGAGCTTGATGTACTGACTCAAGCAGTCTGGTTCCAGGTTTATGGTGTAGCAAGATAGAAGGAATAGAGTATGGAGTTGGCAGTAGAGGAGAAGAGTATAGATAAACACTTACCTGCAAATCGAAGGAATTTCTGAGTGTCAGGAGGCAGGCTGGAAGATATGTGCATAGATGAGGGCTCCCGAGAAAAGAAAGGGTCCAGTGAGGATGGTGTGGCAGGAGTCAGAGGGGCTGGGGAGAGTGGAGGAGGTTCATCTTTGATGTGTGACAGTTGGCTCTCCCGTGTATCCCGTGCAGGTGGTTTGCTCTCTCGCTCTGTGGCATGCACCAGGAAGAAGGCCTCAACAGCAGGTTGTAACACTGCAAGAAAGTAAATCAAGTAATCTTACCACTTACTTTATGGCACATCATCTTTTAAGAGCAAGTTGTTGAGCTTCTATTCACCTAGCACAGCATGCTGGTCATGAGACTCTTCTAGCTCCTTCAGACATTCTCCCAGCATATCCCACAACTCATCCAAGATCAGCTGCTCACTGAGTAGTGGTAGTTCAGGAAGCCGCTCCTCTTTCTCTTTCTCCCCCTGCTGTGATCCTTCTGAACCTGTGAAGAAAGGGAAAAGCAGGCGGTAGCTATAGAGTCATATACCATGTACCCTGTGCTACTGGAGGAAGAAGGGGCAAACTATAAAGCAAAGTTAACTCACCTGTAGCAGATGATCTCTGAGGACAGAAGGATATGTATTCTCACATATGGGTGACATCATCCAAGAGCCCAAGTGCATATGTTACCCAGCATCCCGTTTCTTTAAGGCTTTGGTAGCATTGTACCACGCATGTGCAAGTGCCTTCCCAACCGATATGAGCCCATGGGACCAGCAGTACAAAAACAAATCTAAAAGAATATGACTCCATGGAGAGGTGGAAGGGGAAGTGAGAACACTTGTGATGCTGTCTGCAGAAAACTCCTGTTACAGGTATGTAACTTCACTTTCTATGAGGACAAGCAGGACATTATATCTCACAAAGGAATCCCTAACTACAAGGCTCACAGAAAACTACTAACCAAGGACAACAGAGACTTGCAATAAGACCAACTAGAAGCCAACCAAAATTACATACACTCCCACTTTGTGAGGGTAAAATAGAATATACCCAGACACCCAGAAAAGATGAGTCAGCAAAGTACTCTTCTTGAAAAGACTAGGTCTGTGTCATGAGAGCTGATGATCAGACCTGGATACTGGGGGAGTTTCATCTCTTGATGGCCTCTTCTGAGGCCAACATGGTGGTGTCACCTAGGGGTGAGTTAAGGCATGGGCTTTCAGGATCAGTTAGTGTGAAACCATGTCCAGCATGTTGGGCCAAGATCTTCGCCAACTCTTTTTGCAGTATGGCCTGGAACCATTCCTTAGAGGCAGACACAGGTAAAGGTGGGGCAGGTGTCTGTTTGGCGACAGACTACATAGATGCAGGTGCTGAACTGAAAGGTTGGTCTGGTGATTAGGAGACTGGAACATTGGCAGAGATTCCATGGATGGAGAGCAGCCCTTGTGGCACCGATGCCTCTTGGGCATCAGAGTTCTAATCTAGAGCTCCTACATTGTGCTCCAATGGGGACTGGTTGGTGCTTCTTTGCATTAGCTCAATGAACAATTATCAGAGTCCCTCAGTGTCGATGAGAACAATGCCAAATCCAGATATGCCCTCTGTGATGCAGACCAGTCCAATCGGGCTCTACCAGTACCTGAGGTTGAGGCAGAGGGAAACCTCCTTAATGCCAATGCACCCCCTTCAAACACATGGATTGTTACTCCCTGTTTTGATGGACTGGTCTCAGATGAACCTCTTGCAGGGCCTTTGCTTTTCATAATATGTTTCTGTATTTTCAGACAGAGAACACAGTTAGAAACCTCATAGTCAGGAGCTAGGTATCACAGACAACATTTATGTGAGTCAGTCATAGAAAAAACTCTGTTACACCTACAGCACCTTTTAAAACAACTGTTTATACACTTTTATAATGGCCAAAAGGTATAAAAATGCAGCCTCTTCAGTCCTTTTCCCTTCTTGCTTTTGATTGACGCTTTAAAGTTAATTAAGTTTAGGTACTTTCCATGTTTATTGTTCTTTTTCTATGCTATCAGTGATCCCTTTTGGGCTTTGTTTACTTTAGTTTTATCAGTAGTGTACAGGTTAACTTTGTGGCAAGCAACAATTTTTGTTGGGAAATAGTGGGGAATTATGTTCAAATAATAAAGAAAACAAAAACAATGCAAACACTTCCAAGTTTTACAAGATAAAACAGTGAATCCTCCCTTCCCCCCACCCCCCTCCCTCCCAACCAGTGTCATTCCTCTATACAGCATAACAAAAGACTAACAAAATGAAAGTTAACAGACTCAAGCATCAGAAATTCAAAAGATGACTCCGCGCCAAAGGAATCATAGTGTTCCAAAATGGCTCCTATGCCTTTTGAAAGAAGCGCCCCCAAGGGGAGGAAATCTCCACAATGTCTCTGCGTTCCAACATCAGAAAAGAAATCACTCGAGTCCTCAACAAGGAGATATCGGGAGATTCTGCATCCAACCACTTCAGGAAAATACACTTCAACTCAATCACCAGTGTCCATTTAAGAAAAGTAGAAGTACCCCGCTGCCGGGGATAGTAACTGGGAAGAATACCAAAAAGTAATAAAGGAGAACAACGTAATTTTATCTTCGAAATACGTTCAATGAAAGTGAAGATGCAGTCCAAAAAAGCCTCAACATATGGCCCAAACTTGCCTCTGGGTAGGAACAACGAGGACACTGAGCAGATGCCCAAAAACAAGCCAAAAATGCTCTTTTAGGAGAAATATAGAGACGCAACACCAATTTGTACTGTTGTTCTCAAAAAGTCATATATTTCCGATAAACATTGTAAATCTCAGGCCCAAACATCCCGAAGCTTATGATGATCAAGCAAAGGGGACTCATCCTTCAAATGACGGTGATGGAACTTAAAAGGGACCAATTGCTGGGTACCAATTCATGCCGAACTGCAGCCAGATCTCCCAAAGGCAAAGATTGGTGATAATGTCAAATTTGGAAATACGCAAACCCATCAGTAGAAGGTAAGCCAAATTCATTTTGTAATTGGGTAAAGGATTTAATGGTCTTATCATCCGACACAAGATGAAACAAATAATGAATCCCCCCGTGCTTCCCAACGAAGAAAAATAGTGGGGAATTATATTGTAATAATAAAATCACTTGGATGGTTCAATGTATTGGTTTGCATATCATTGTATTCTATGTGAACGTTTTCCACATTCAATAAAGATTTCACACAAAAATGGGAGTTTTCTTTAACATCAAGGGAAAAATAGCTGATGCAAAATCAAAGGCTCAATTATGAAAAATAAAATCATTTCAAGGAGAGAAAAGCTACCTTGGGGCTAGTGCTTGGGACTAAGTGGACCCCAGAAGCTGCAAAAAAGAACCAAACTTGTCTAAAAAAAAAAAACCTAAACAATTAAAGGCACAAGGAGAAGATTCAGAGAAAAAGAAAATGAAGTAAAACTTTGTACTGAATGAGAAGTCACTTTGAACAAAAGAAAAATAAACATAGTACTTAGGAGAGTTCATTGAATACAACCCCTCTGCTCTCAGAAAACAGACTATTGGTTCCGTGTGTTCGCATTGGGCAGGAAAGTACTCGCACATGCGAAGTATGATACTGCCAAAGGTTTCTTAAAGACAAAGAATATTGGGCAGTGTCCGCACCAGGCCTCGGTCACATAACATCACCCATATGTGAGATACAATGTCCTGCTTGTCCTCAGAGATCATAGACCCTGTATCCTACAGCGAAATAGTGACTGAGAATTAGTACAGTCACAGATTGCAAAACTCATGCTGCTCGGAGAATAAAGGGAAAGAGGAACAAGCAACAGTGTATACTGACCCACAGATTGTGTATCCTGTGTAGCAGGGGAGGGCTGATCCACATCCATGGGAGACTCATCTCTTCTCGCAGATCCTTCTGCCTGGCTGGCATCAGACTAAAATAGAAACAAATTAGAGGAAGACCCAGCTTCGGTTTGATTTCCTTCCAGTAAAATTTCATTGATAGTTACTACCATGAAGGAGTATTAATGGGAATACAGGAGTTGAGGTAGGGAATACTATCACTAGGTTTCTACTAGCATGTCTCTAGGAGTTGAATCCTTTAACATTACACTAACTATGAATTTCTGGAGGTGGTCCCAGAGTTTCATATCTGTGCTTGGTCTAGATATTCAGTTTACTGATTTTGTTCAACTTTGTCAAGTCACAAGCACAGACAGGCTGTGAGCACCAATGATAAAAGAATGTAACATCAAACCAAGACTGATTCAATCTCAGAGCTGGAGTTTTAAGCTTAATTGTAAATTAAGAGGAAGAGAGGACATTTAACTAGAAAACTGCAAATGTGACCTAGAAATCAAGATGCCTAAAAAGAAGACTCAAAGATATATTTTAAATGCAGACATTTAAAAGTGCACACCACCAGAGACTATTGGAACAAACACTGCATTTTTATTAATAGTAACCAAATTATTTGGAAACAGCAGTACCTAGGGTGGGAGAGTCCTCTGGACATGCATTTGCCAAGGCTATGTATAAATCACTCAAAACCCAAACATTTTGACCCTTGAGAAAAGCAATGCTCAAGTAATCTTTATAAGCAGCTCATCACATTCCTGAAAATCTCTGTGCTCTCCCTCCACTAGCCATGTTCTGCTCTCCCTTCTCTGCACAACTGTCACTGCATTACCTGTATTTAAGGGAGTTGTTGAAAGGCTTGAGAGGGTTTAAATACAGCAACATTTGGACTGATGAGTATTTGTGCCTGAATATTCACCAGCTGTGGTCCTATGTGCAACCATGGAGGCACCTGCAGCTCATGCCACAAAGCTTCCAATGATAAGGAACCCACTTGGAGCCCCTTCCCTCTCTTCCCCAAAATATCACACAAACATGCAAGATGAAACAGTGACAGAATGAAAAAAAATAATGGGGAAGAAGGGAAGGGGAGAAAAATATTTTTGGATGGCCTGCCAGCGCCACAGGAATCATGCTAACCGTTGCTGTTTGCTGCTGTCTCCGCGCCCTTTGACCCTCACGTACCATTTGTATAATGGCATCAGCTTCAGCCTCCAGCTGCCGCACAGCTGCCTGGATGCTGCTAGCCGAGCCCAGACTGGATGCACCTGTAAGGGAGAAAGAAAAAAAAATGAATCAGAACTGAGATGTTTACATGTTACTCAATGTTATGAACATTCCATAATCGTGAGATCCAACCACTCAAGTTCATCTCTTAAGCTGTGTCTACCTGCCCCCTCACTACTCATACCTAGTCTGCCTGTCTGCTTTGCCTTCTTGTTGGCTCTGCGAGTGTCATCCCGGAGTTGGATTATGACTTGAAGCACTCTTAGGAAGAACTTCTGGGTGGAGGTCTTTGATGTCAGCATGGACATAGAAGGAAGTTGGAGCTCCCGGCCACCCAATGGGCGTTTTTGCGATGCCACAATCACCACATTCTCTGCGATATCAAATCTGCAGCACACAAAGAAATCAAAAATCTAGACACAAAAAGGCAATCCTGAGCACTAGCTTGGTGGGGTGCAATATAGGAGCTTTGCTAATACCCCAAATTGGACATTCATTGTAGAAACTAATGTATTAAGTGCAAACTCTATGAAGAGCTGAGGTAGAGAATGACACGGGGACAAATTTTTCCCCATCCCCGCGAGAATGACACAGGGACAAATTTTTCTCCATCCCCGCAGGAACTCAATTTCCTTGTCCCCGAAGTTTTGTTGCTGTTCCTGCCCCAATCCTGTAAGCTCTGCCTTAACCACACAAGCCTCAAACACTTATGATTTTAAAGAACTTGTGGGGACAGGATGGGAAAATAAGTTTCCACATGGACAGGGAAAAATTTGTCCATGCCATTCTCTAGGTAATACATCAGCTCAAATATTTAGAGTAGCAGTACACCACCTGATACCAAATATGCATCAACACTCATTTGGGAGAATGGGGTTGGGTAGAGACAGGATGGCAACACAGCATCCTGGAAGCAGAATATCAACCTGGTACCACCTCATTAATATTCTTCACAAAAACTAAAATACAAGAGTGAACCATGAACAATAAACTCTCTATACATACAGTATGGCACTGCTATCTGAACTCACCTGCTTTGCATTTTGCCTTTCAACTTGGTGGTCTGAGGTTGCTCTTCAGGCACACCATCAGGAGAGAGAACCTCACACTGTGCCCGTCTCTGCTGCTCCAGGTTATATTCTCGCAGCTCAGCCAGGAGAGTTCCTGCAGAGAGAGAAAGATCAGCATCAATAATAAAACCCTAAGCACACATGCACACTACTACCTCCATGATCTCTGCCTCCGTGATCCGTAGCTCTATGGCAGAGTAGGCAGAGACATGGTAGTAGCGGCTCGTGCGCAGTTTTCAGCACTTTCCTACTACACTTCCTACAGCTGAGCCAGTGGCGGTTTCTGTGCGCCAGTTGCCCTTTGCACTCTAAACAAACAAACAAACAAAAAAGGTACGTGGGAGAAGGGCCATGATAAAAAGACAGGCAGGTGGCACGGAGAGACAGACAGACAGAAATAAAGACACACACACCGAAAGACAGGTAGGTGGGAGAAGGGGCACGAGAAAAAGACAGATAGCAGCCAAGGGGAGAGAGAGACAGAAAAATACAGACAGCGGCCAAGGAGAGAGACAGAAATAAAGACAGCCAGACAGATCTATTCTAGCACCCGTTAATGTAACGGGCTTAAATACTACTACATAAATAAAACTAACATATATAACTGAGCTGCACAGCAATTCATTAACATGCAAGTATAATAGACCTATGAGAGCAAGCTTAGAGGTCATGCCAGTCTTCAGCATGTTCACAAAGCCCATGCACATATATTTTTCAAGTTAAAAGGTTGTAAGCAAGTAAGAGAGAGGGAGAGAAAACCATCCTGTTTATGCAGGGAGAGGAGCCCAAAGGTGGAATGAAAATAGGGTACCCTCCCCATTTGTCTCACCTATCTGCCTGCAAAGGGTGCAGCCTAAATGCCTAGCACCACTGAGCAGCAGTTTCAAAACAGTGTCTCGTGTTGCTGCATCCCCCCTAGAGAGTTGCAACAGTACATTGGCTGCATCTTCTAGACCTTCTTCTGAGCAGGAGTGTGATGTCAGCACCTGGGGAGGAAGTTGGAAAAAGATAAAATTATATCTTACCTGCTAATTTTCTTTCCTCGAGTTCCTTCAGACTGTTCTAGACTCATGGATTATGCACTCCTATCAGCAAATGGAGATTGAGAAGCACTGACTTGTAACATCCCATAAGTATCCTGTGCAGCCCTTTTAGCAGTTAGTATTTATGGCTATATCAAGCAGAAACATTAACTTATCTAGGGAACCAATGGCAAATACTCTTGACAAAAAAAATCCCCACACTCTGCTGCAATGAGAAATATGTAACTTATACAGGAGTAGCCTGAAACTGGAGAAATTCTTCCCTTTTTACTGGCACTCTCTTACACTGAATAATGGGTGGGTTCTTGAATGGTCTGGATGGACTTAATGAAATAAAATTAGCAGGTAAGATCTAAGGTTTTCTTCCTCATCATCCCTCCAGACCAGTTTTGATTCATGGGATATACCAAAGCAGTACCTAACAAACTTTGCCTTAACATCCAGACAATGTCTTACAAAAGAATAAAATAAAAATCAGGTAGTCACTTTACAGATCCTGGATGGGATCAATCAATGTTCTGTCCATGAGGCCACTTGCCTCCTAAATGAGTGTGCTGTCTATATTTTAAGAACTGTGTGTCCCTGGAGGATATACACAGAAGCAATAGCATCTTTAATCCATCTAGTAATGTGTCACCTTAAGAGACTGCCTTTCCCTTCCTAGCTGCACCACTACCATAGATCCAACCTCTGAAACTCTTTCGTCCTATTAAAATAAAAGAGAAACACTGTCCACATTTAGTTTATGTTAATATCTGTCATCCCCCTCAGCTTCTGACTCCCAAAACACCAGAAGAGAAATGACTTGGGTGGAAAGAAAAGACTACTTTTTTAAAAAAAATCTTTATTCATTTTACATCTTATAACAAGTGTAACAATAGATAACAGTTAAATTGAATTGAATACAACACTTGAATCTCTATCATATTCAACATTAAAACATTAACATTTTTAACCCATTCCCTCCCAATCCAACTATAACCTATGTGTTCACAAAACTCATATAAGAACATAAGAAGTTGCCTCCGCTGAGGCAGACCAGAGGTCCATCTTGCCCAGCGGTCAGCTCCCGCAGCGGCCCATCAGGCCCATTGCCTGAGCAGTGGTCCCTGACTATCCCTATGACCTACCTCTACTCCTATCTGTACCCCTCAATTCCTTTATCCTCTAGGAACCTATCCAAACCTTCTTTGAAGCTTTGTAACGTGCTCCGGCCTATCACAGTCTCCGGAAGCGCGTTCCATGTATCCACCACCCTCTGGGTGAAAAAGAACTTCCTGGCGTTTATTCTAAACCTGTCCCCTTTTAATTTCTCTGAGTGCCCCCTTGTACTTGTGGTTCCCCATAATCTGAAAAATCTGTCCCTGTCTACCTTTTCTATACCTTTCAGGATCTTGAAGGTTTCTATCATGTCTCCTCTAAGTCTCCGCTTTTCCAGGGAGAACAGCCCCAGCTTTTTCAGTCTGTCAGTTTATGAGAGGTTTTCCATACCCTTTATCAGTTTAGTTGCTCTTCTCTGGACTCCCTCAAGTACCGCCATGTCCTTCTTGAGGTACGGCGACCAGTACTGGACACAGTATTCCAGATGCGGGCGCACCATTGCACGATACAGCGGCAGGATGACTTCCTTCGTCCTGGTCGTGATACCCTTCTTAATGATACCCAACATTATCCCAGGACAAGCAGGCAGGTATTCTCACTAGTGGGTGATGTCATCCGACAGAGCCCCGATACGGACATCTTGCAAGCATGTCTTGCTTGAAGAAACTCAGAAGTTTCGAGATGCCCGCACCGCGCATGCGCCAGTGCCTTCCCGCCCGATGTACCGGGCGTGTCTCCTCAGTTCTTTTCTTTCCGCGGAGCTGAGAAGTTTCACTTCATTCTGCGCTGACTGAATTTCAGTCAAATTTGCCTTCTTTGTACCACGTTTTTTTGTTTATTTCTACTTTAACTTAGTGTTTCTTTAAAAAAAAAAAAAAAAGTTAAAATTATTTCTTCCGGCGGTTCGGCCGGCCCGGCCTCGTGGCTTAGGCCCAGCGCCTTCGACCTTGCGGCGACGATTTTCCGGCCTATGTCCCGGCCAATCACCGGTTTTAAAAAGTGCAGCAAGTGCCAGCGCGCGATTTCGTTGACGGACCCGCATCGACGCTGTCTTCAGTGTCTTGGTCCAGAACACATACCGAAATCGTGCCGGCCTTGTTCCACGCTTACTGTGCGCTCGTTTAAACGGCGCTGCTTGCTGTGGGAGTCGATGTTTAAGATGGAGACTGCTAAGGAGCCGTCTGCTTCCACTTCTGCTGATGTTTCGCCGGTCCATGCGAAACCTGCATCGTCAACTCCTGCATCTGGCCTTTTGAAGCCGGCATCGTTCACACCGACTTCAGCCTCGAGTTCGACACCGGTGCCTGTCCCCGTCTCCTCGGCTCAGGTACCGCCTTCCACTGTCCCTCCGGTGGTCATCAAAGTGCCTAAGGCTAGCAAGCAGAAGCACTTGGCCGCAAAGGAGCGCGATGACCGTGCTGGAGGACCCCCTTTCGGTGCAGATCCCTCCATATCGGCTTCGCTGCGATCCCTGCTGGAAGCTCAGTTTGTCGAGCTTATGCAGACTATGGGACCCCGGCTTATCGCCTCCATCCAGGGTGACCTCCCAGTCCCGGGGGGGGCGGGCCGCCCCCTCCCCCTCCTCCTCGTCGTTCGATCTCACTGCTCGACGAGGAGGATCGGCGGAGGGGGCCTCGCGGCGGGCTTCCTTTGGAGCCCATCACGCCTCCTCGCCATCAGAGTACTGTGCCAGCCACTGATAATCGGAGCCCTGGGCATACCTCGCAGGAAGAGTTCTTCCGCACTCCATACCAGGCCTGGGTGGCAGCGCGTGAGTCCGCATCCTTGCCACCTCTACGATCCACTGCATCTAGTCCCATCCATTCCGTGGAGGCTTCGGGGGACCGTGCGATGCATAGGCGTTCCCGTTCTCCATCCCGACACCGGGAGGGGCATCGATCCCAACACTCGTCTCGACACTCCTCGCGTCATTCGGAGGTGTCCCCGCAAAAGAAGATGCAGCGTATGGGATACTCCTCGTCGGATTTATCCCCGCCTGAGGGACCGGAGAATGAGGAACCATCTACCTCCTATTCTCCTTGCCGCTCCCAGTTCTCTCTGGACCCGGAGGCTTCTACTTCTTCTAGTCCGTCTCGCCGGCCGGCGCTGGCGGACCAACTATCCTTTTCTTCCTTCCTCCGACAAATGGCGGATGACTTGGATGTAACTTTGGACACTGGTTCTCGATATTCCAAGGAGTATCTAGACACCATGCACTTGCCTCACCCTCCGGCGGAGTCGCTCCAGCTTCCTCTGCATAAACTGCTTGACCAGACTTTCATGCACTGTTTTGAGATACCATACTCCATCCCTGCAGTTCCCAGCAAGTTGGATGCTCGATAACGCATCGTCCACCACAAAGGGTTTGAGGGAGCTCAACTCTCTCATCAGTCCCTCCTGGTCGAGTCCTCTCTCAAGCGATCTCATCCCTCCCAGGTTTATGCCTCAGTACCACCGGGCCGAGAAGGGAGGACGATGGATAAGTTTGGTAGACGTATCTACCAGAACTCTATGATGGCGTCTCGAGTGCTCAATTACAATTTCTTCTTTTCTTCATATTTGGAGTTCTTCTTGCTGGTGCTCCGCAAGTTTATCCTTTTTATCGATGCTCAGGCTCGATACGAGTTCGAAGAGGTGGTGGCGACCCTTTCCCAGTTACGCCTTCAGCTGATGCAATCCTCCTACGATGCCTTCGAGCTCTCGGCACGTGCTGCTGCCTGTTCGGTAGCTGCTGCCTGTTCGGTAGGCATGGCTTCGTACGATTGATATGGATCCGAACCTCCAAGACAGGCTTGCAAATGTGCCTTGTGCGGGGGCGGATCTGTTCGATGAGTCTATCGAGACTGTTACTAAGAAGCTTTCGGATCATGAGAAGTCCTTCCAGTCTATCCTACGGCCTAAGCCCAAGCCTCAACAGTCTCGACCTACTAGGCCGCCTTTGATTTACCAGCGGCGTTATACTCCTCGCCAAACTCCTCCAGCGAGACAACCTGCGAAGAGACAGCCCCCTCAGAAGCCTCAGCAGAAGCCTCAGATGCCGGCTGCACCCAAGGCTACACAGCCTTTTTGACTCTCTTTCAGGGAGCATAACCGACCTCGTTCTGTCTCCCCCAGTTTTTCCCATTGGGGGTCGTCTCCATCATTTTTGTCATTGATGGGAGACCATTACCACGGACCTTTGGGTCCTTACCATCGTAAGAGAAGGTTACTCTCTTCATTTCCAACGGGTCCCCCCGGACCACCCGCCAAGAGAGTATCCTTCAAACTTGACGCAGACCGCTCTTCTCCTTCAGGAGGCTCAGGCTCTGCTTCGGGCCGTCGAGCCGGTTCCGTTAGATCAGCAAAACCGAGGGTTTTACTCCCGGTACTTTCTCGTCCCAAAGAAGACGGGCGATCTGCGTCCCATTTTGGACCTTCGAGTCCTCAACAAGTTTTTGGTCAAGGAGCGGTTCCGTATGCTGACCCTTGCTTCTCTCTACCCCCTCCTCGAGCAGAACGATTGGTTATGCTCTCTGGATCTCAAGGAGGCCTACACTCACATCCCCATTCATCCGGCCTCCCGCAAGTTCCTCAGATTTCGGGTGGGACATCTGCATCTGCAGTATCGAGTGCTTCCATTCGGCCTTTCCTCATCTCCCAGAGTCTTCACGAAGTGTCTGGTGGTGGTGGCCGCTGCACTCCGGAACATGGGTCTTCAGGTGTTTCCATATCTCGACGACTGGCTCATCAAGGCCCCATCAGCTCCAGAGGTCATTTCGGCGACCTTGACTACCATTTGTTTCCTGCAAAGCTTGGGCTTCAAGATCAACTTTCCCAAGTCACATCTTCAGCCCACCCAGTCTCTCCCCTTTATCGGGGCGGTCCTGGATACCATTCAACTTCGAGCATTCCTTCCTCCTCAACGCATGGATGCTCTCCTTCTACTCTGCCAGTCGGTGTCTTCTCGCCAATCCATCTCAGCGAGACACATGATGGTCCTCTTGGGCCACATGGCATCTACAGTTCATGTGACGCCTTTTGCCAGACTACATCTCAGAATTCCTCAATGGACCCTGGCATCTCAGTGGACTCAGGTGTCCGACCCGTTATCCTGTCACATTGTAGTCACTCCTGCTCTACGGCAGTCTCTTCTCTGGTGGATGACCTCTTCGAATCTATCCAGAGGTTTGCTGTTTCACTCTCCTCCCCACCAGAAAGTTCTCACGACCGATTCTTTGAACTATGCCTGGGGGGGCTCATCTGGATGGTCTTCGCACTCAGGGGTTCTGGACCAGTGCGGAACGACTCCATCAAATCAATCTTCTGGAGCTCAGAGCCATCTTCAATGCTCTCCAAGCTTTTCAACATCTGCTTCACGACATGGTGGTCCTTATTCGCACAGACAATCAGGTCGCCATGTATTATGTCAACAAACAAGGGGGCACGGGCTCGGCCCCTCTTTGCCAGGAAGCTCTTCGAGTCTGGGATTGGGCTGTTCGCCACAACGCCTTCCTCAAAGCTGTCTACATTCAGGGGAAGGACGTCTTGGCAGACAAATTGAGTCGTCTTCTCCAGCCTCACGAATGGACGCTCCATTCCGACCCCCTTCATCAGATCTTTGCACAGTGGGGTACGCCTCAGATAGACCTCTTTGCAGCCCCCCACAACTTCATACTGCCTCAGTTTTGCTCCAGGATCTACACTCCTCATCGCCTCGAGGCAGATGCCTTTCTACTGGATTGGGGGAATCGCTTCCTGTATGCGTTTCCTCCATTTCCTCTCATTCAAAAGACTCTGGTCAAGTTGAGATCAGACCATGCCACCATGATTCTGATTGCTCCTCGGTGGCCCAGACAACCTTGGTACTCCCTTCTACTTCAACTGAGCAGCAGGGAGCCAGTACTTCTTCCAGTGTTTCCTTCACTACTTACTCAACATCAAGGTTCACTACTTCATCCCAACCTGCAGTCTCTCCACCTGACAGCTTGGTTCCTCTCAACGTAACTCCTCACCAGTTCTCTCAAGCAGTGAGGGAGATCTTGGAGGCTTCCAGGAAGCCTGCTACCCGAAAATGCTATTCCCAAAAATGGACTAGATTCTCTTCCTGGTGTATTTCCAATGCCACGGAGCCTCAGCGAGCTTCCCTATCCTCGGTGTTGGACTATCTTCTACACCTGTCTCAGTCTGGTCTCAAGTCTACCTCTATACGAGTCCACCTGAGTGCTATTGCGGCTTTCCATCAGCCTCTACAGGGGAAACCTTTGTCTGCTCATCCTGTGGTTTCCAGATTTATGAAAGGACTTTTTCATGTCAACCCTCCTATCAAACCTCCTCCTGTGGTTTGGGATCTCAATGTTGCCCTGTCTCATCTCATGAAGCCTCCGTCTGAACCTCTCAACAAGGCTCCACTTAAGTATCTCACCTGGAAGGTGGTTTTTCTGGTGGCCCTCACGTCTGCTCGCAGGGTCAGTGAGCTTCAGGCCCTAGTGGCGGATCCACCGTTCACAGTATTCCATCATGACAAGGTGGTTCTTCGTACTCATCCAAAATTCTTGCCTAAAGTGGTCTCTGAATTTCAAACAATCCATCATGCTTCCAGTGTTCTTTCCAAAGCCTCATTCTCACCCTGGAGAATCTGCTTTACACACTCTGGACTGTAAACGTGCTTTAGCTTTCTACTTGATCACACAAAGCCTCACAGAACTGCTCCTCAACTTTTCGTCTCCTTTGATCCAAACAAGTTGGGACGACCTGTATCGAAGCGCACCATCTCCAACTGGATGGCGGCTTGTATCTCTTCCTGCTATGCCCAGGCTGGATTAACCCTTCCTTGGTCAGAGCAATGGCAGCCTCTGTTGCCTTCCTCAGATCGACACCGATTGAGGAGATTTGTAAGGCTGCCACTTGGTCCTCGGTTCATACATTCACCTCTCATTATTGTCTGGATACTTTCTCCAGACGGGATGGACAGTTTGGCCAAACAGTGTTACAAAATTTGTTCTCTTAAGTTGCCAACTCTCCCACCATCCCATTGGGGTTAGCTTGGAGGTCACCCACTAGTGAGAATACCTGCCTGCTTGTCCTGGGATAAAGCAATGTTACTTACCGTAACAGTTGTTATCCAGGGACAGCAGGCAGCTATTCTCACATCCCACCCACCTCCCCTGGGTTGGCTTCTCAGGCTAGCTACCTGAACTGAGGAGACACGCCCGGTACATCGTGCGGGAAGGCACTGGCGCATGCGCGGTGCGGGCATCTCAAAACTTCTGAGTTTCTTCAAGCAAGACATGCTTGCAAGATGTCCGTATCGGGGCTCTGTCGGATGACATCACTCACTAGTGAGAATAGCTGCCTGCTGTCCCTGGATAACAACTGTTACGGTAAGTAACATTGCTTTTTGTTTGCTTTCCTTGAGGCTGTGGCGCACTGTGCCGACACCTTCAATGTTGTGTCTACCATCACTCCCAGGTCTCTTTCAAGGTTAGTTACCCCTAGCAGTGATCCCCCCATTTTGTAGCTGAACATCGGGTTCTTTTTCCCTACATGCATGACCTTGTATTTCTCTATGTTAAAGCTCATTTGCCACTTTTTGGCCCATTCTTCTAGTGTCGTTAGGTCCCTTTGCAGATCTTCTCAGTCTTCCGTGGTTTTAACCCTGCTGTAGAGTTTGGTGTCATCTGCAAATTTAATAACCTCACATTTTGTTCCCACCTCCAGGTCGTTAATAAATATATTGAACAGGAGTGGTCCCAGCACCGTTCCCTGCAGAACTCCGCTCATGACCCATTGCCAGTCTGAGTAATGGCCCTTTACTCCAACCCTCTATTTCCTGCCTGCCAGCCAGTTTTTGATCCATCGGTGGACCTCCCCTTGCACCCCGTATTTCCACAGTTTTTTAAGCAGTCGTTCGTGTGGTACCTTGCCGAAGGCTTTTTGGAAGTCAAGGTAAATTATGTCAATGGATTCCCCTTTATCCACCTGGCTGTTTACCCCCTCAAAGAAGTACAATAAGTTTGTGAGGCATGACCTACCCTTGCAGAAGCCGTGCTGACTCGACTTTAGCTGTCCATTGTTTTCTATGTGTTCACAGATGCTGTCCTTAATCAGTGCTTCCATCATCTTTCCCGGGACCGAGATCAAGCTCACCGGCCTGTAGTTTCCTGGGTCACCCCTTGAACCCTTCTTGAAGATGGGCGTGACGTTTGCTATTTTCCAGTCCTCCGGTCTCCAGTCTCCAGTTTTTAAGGATAGGTTACATATTTGGCGAAGTGGCTCTGCTATTTCGTTCCTTAGTTCCTTGAGTAACCTTGGGTGAATGCCGTCCGGACCTGGCGATTTGTCGCTCTTTAGTCTGTCTATCTGCCTGAAGACATCCTCTTGGCTTACCTCTAGTTGGACCAGCTTTTCATCCCGATCCCCATTTACGATCTTCTCGGGTTCTGGAATATTGGATGTGTCCTCCCTCGTGAAGACTGACATGAAGAACTTATTCAACCTGTCAGCTATCTCTTTTTCCTCCTTTATCACTCCCTTTTTGTCTCCATCATCCAATGGCCCCACTTCCTCCCTTGCCGGTTGCTTCCCCTTCACGTACCTGAAGAACGATTTGAAGTTTGTTGCTTCCCCCGCCAGTCTCTCCTCATATTCTCTTTTAGCTTTCCTAACCACACGGTGACACTCCCTTTGGTGTTTTGTGCTCATTTTGGTTGTCCTTTGTTTGGTCCTTTTTCCATTTTTTGAACGATGCTTTCTTGTCACTTATCGCCTTTTTCACTGCATGTTTTCCACACTGGGTTTTTTGTTCGATTTTTTTTGCACCCCTTCCTGAACCTGGGGACGTACAGGTTCTTTGCCTCGTGCATCATGCCCTTGAGTAGGGACCAGGCTTTTTCTACGGACTCCATCTTCCTTGCGTTGCTGTTGAGTTTCTTTCCCACCATTTTCCTCATGCCATCATAATTCCCTTTTTGAAGTTTCTTTATTATTGATCTAAATATTTAATAAAATTATAAAATCCCTCCCCCCATCCCTTCCTTGTTATTGCATTTATAATGGAAAAATCACATTTATTCATTACAATATCTTAGAAACATAGAAAGATGACGGCAGAAAAGGGCTATAGCCCATCAAGTCTGCCCACTCTACTGTAATGTAATGTAATTTATTTCTTATATACCGCTACATCCGTTAGGTTCTAAGCGGTTTACAGAAAATATACATTAAGATTAGAAATAAGAAAGGTACTTGAAAAATTCCCTTACTGTCCCGAAGGCTCACAATCTAACTAAAGTACCTGGAGGGTAATAGAGAAGTGAAAAGTAGAGTTAGAGGAAAAATAAAAATAAAATAAAAAATTTTAACAAGACAGCATTGATCTAAATACTTTGGAAGGTAGAAGAGAGGAGAGAAAGGAATAGAAGCAGAAGGGGGAGCCGTTGAACAGTAGAATTCTGGAGAAATTTAAATGATAGAAATAGAACAAAACAAAGACAAAAGGCAAAACAATAGATAAGATTAAAGATAAATCATAAGCTGGAAAGAAAAATAAAATAAAACTTTGTCTTCAATCCACGGTTTCAGCGTCAGTGATGAAGTGGAGCAAGTAAGTTTAGGAGGAGCGATTGACGTTTCCAGAAAGGGCTTCTTCAGGGAAGAGACTTGGCCGACAGTCCCAGGATGCCTATGTCTCCTCCCCTGCGATGTTCTCCCATCCATGCATTCCCTCCCAGACACACTGCTCGTGCCCCAGCCGCTCCAAGGAGGCTGCCCCAGATGAGGCCCACGGTGAATGCAGGATACTCTCCTCTGCGGGAAAGCCGCCCGGAGCCGACAGTCGATACTGTCCCACCCCATTAAGTCAGAGTGCTGCTCGACCCACGTAGAGATCCCACGTGGATGTCTCATTTATTTTTAAAGTCGAGAACGCTAGTGGCTTTGATCACCTGCACCGGTAGTTTGTTCCAGTGATCCACCACCCTTTCTGTAAAGAAATACTTCCTGGTGTCACCACCAAATCTCCCTCCTCTGAGTTTGAGCGGGTGCCCTCTTGTGACTGAAGGTCCCTTAGGAAAGAATATGTCGTTTTCCACCTCGACACGACCTGTGACGTACTTAAATGTCTCAATCATGTCACCCCTCTCCCTGCGCTCCTTTAGAGAGTAGAGCTGCCAACTTGCCCAGTCTTTCCTCGTATGAGAGACCCTTGAGTCCGGAGACCATCCTAGTGGCCATTCGCTGGATGGTCTCCGGACTCAAGGGTCTCTCATACTTGTCAGTGGTCCCCAGACTACTTTTTCGGAGAAAAGGACAGAGTTGTAAGTTAGCCACCCTCTCTTGAGAGAAGACATAAGAATAGTCATACTGTGTCAGACCAATGATTTTCACAGTGGCCAATCCAGGGCACAAGTACCTGGCAAAACTCGAACAGTAGCATCATTCCATGCTACCGAACCCAGGGAAAGCAGTGGCTTTCCCCTTGAACCGCAAGGCAATGGTGGAATAGAAATCTCTAATGTAATGTAATGTAATATCTGTCTCAATAGCAGACTACGGACTTTTCCTCTAAGAACCTTCCCAGGAATGGTTTGCAACAGGATGCCTGCAGCTCTGAAATATGCCTGGCTAAACAGCTAGTTACCAGGAATACCAATTTCAGTGTCAAATTCTTCAAGGCAGCCTTCCTGAGAGGTTCACAGTAAAACCAACAGGACCAAATTCAGATTCCAGGGAGGAACTACCAGACACTGTGGAGATCTCAACAATTTTATATCTTGAAGAAAATATTTCACACTGGGATGAGAATCTAAGGCTACACTGTGCACCTGGCCTCTCTACTAGGCAAACACTGCCACCTATACTTTCAATGATGCTAATAGCCAAACTCTTATCCAATCCATCTTGCAGAAATTTCTGAATCCCTGATATGGACATCTTGAGTGGATTATACTCCTTGTCTCCACACCAGGCCTCAAACATTTGCCTAATCCTAAAACAGATAAACAAAAAAAGCAGCATGTGAGATGTCATAAAACAACCAACAAGAACATATATAAGCATAAAAAAGTCCCAGTATGTTTACTTGGCAAACATACTGGGACTTTTTTTAATGTTAATAAATGCTCTTGTTGGTTGTTTTATGACATCTCGCTTGATTATTTTTTTGTTTGACATATACAGAGGCAAGTCTTCCTTTCTTTGTTTGTAATCCTAAAACAGGCCAGTGACAGACATCTTTCTAGAGTGCTGAAGGTTCCAATAACTTGAACAAGTAACCTCTTTCCAAGAGTCAGACATTAAGAAAAATAAACTATCTGCATCATCACTTGATCCATCACAGGAGAACCTCCGAGATCAAAAAATGGGCTGGATGACCCTACCTTCTTGGGCACCACAAAATAGATGAAATATCGCCCCTTGCTCTCCTGTGACATGCAACATACTTGAAGCTGTAACAACCTAAGGTTGCCCTGATTGCTACTACCTTTGCTCAGGAGCAGTAGAGGACTATAAAAAGGCCTCTGAAAGAAGCTAAGTGAATTCAAGGGCATAACCTTTCTGAATGATCTCTAGGATCCACTGGTCTGAGGTTATTTGGGCATACCTCTGGTAAAATATTTGGAGCCTTCTTCCTATTGAAGTTCCTAGATAGTGGACCCCCATGTTCTCATTGTGATCCTTGTACATTCCTCAGGGTTCCAGCCCCCCCTCTGTGACCTCCATGAAACAAAATGAGTAAATCATGCTCCATTCACTTTACCCAGTCTAAACCTCTTAGAGTCCCTAAAACTATTCCTACTTGTGGAAACTTGCTGGTCATTATGGACTTGTCCTTGGGGAGCCTTTGTATCTCAGATTCCTCAACCTTCACCAAATTTTCCAAATCCTCCCCACAGAGCAATCTACCCTTAAAAGGAAAAGTTTACTTAGACACGTTTTGGCAGACGTGGTCTGCAGCAGTTATGTGACCCGGGTATGTTTTTGCTGGGCAGAACAGATGCCTGAGGATTCTCTGGGGGTCCGTCCCAGGCAGAGACCTTGTAAATGGGTAAGCCTTTCTAGTCGGTGCCTTATACCACTTTAGTAAGGCTTTGGCTTATAAGGCCCTATTAATGGCAGCACAGCATTTTCTCTGACTGACCAATTCCTCAGTCAGAGAAAATGCTGTGCTGCCATTAATAGGGCCATCACCTTAGCCAAAGCCTTACTAAAGTGGTATAAGGCACCAACTAGAAAGGCTTACCCATTTACAAGGTCTCTGCCTGGGACGGACCCCCAGAGAATCCTCAGGCATCTGTTCTGCCCAGCAAAAACATACCCGGGTCACATAACTGCTGCAGCCCACGGCTTGCAGTCCTGTTATGTCAAAGGTTTGTGTCAATAGCAACTCCATCTGACAATCTCAAAGGTCCTCAAAGAGTGCTGACTTTCACCAGCAGTCATTATCTTTGTTATGCTGGAAAAGATGCAAGACTTCCTTCTCTTATACTGGGATCAGATATAGCCTGGTCAGAACTGCCAACATTAAACCCCCATATCTGAAGTGTTCCATTCAGCTGCTATTAACATAGAAACATGATGACAGAAAAAAAAAGGCCAAATGGCCCATCTAGTCTGCCCATCCACAGTAACCCTCTCTCTAAGAGATCCTATACCTTCCTTAATAGCTCTGTTATCAGAAACATCCTGGAAGGCTTATTGTTTGTAAATCTTTATTCATTTTTATCTCTTACAACAAGTGTATAATAATCAATCAAAATAATTTTTACAGATCATTTGACAATCTTACTTATAATCATTAAAGTATAAAAGAATCCCTTCCCACCAACCCCACCCAATAACATTAAATCAATTATCAAATATCATATTACCCAATCCCACCCCTTCTATATCTTATATAACAAGGTGTTTAAGGTGTCTGATCGTTAGAATATGTAATCAATGGCCCCCAAATCTTTTTAAAATTATGCTAATTTCCTTGCTGTAAAACAAGCACCCTCTCCATTTTATAAATATGACAAACTGAATTCCACCAAAAGGTATAATTAAGTTTAGTATAATCCTTCCAATTTCCAGTAATATGTTGAATGGCAACCCCCGTCAGTATTAATAAAAGTTTATTATTATCTGCTGAAATTGGACTCTTAAATCTCATAGATGTACCAAATAATATAGTATCATATGAAAGGGCAACATGATTTTCTAACAATGAATTAATTTGGGACCAAATTAACTTCCAAGAGGCATTTATATAGGAACAGAAAAAAATTAAATGATCTAAAGTCCCAGCTTCTAAACTACAATGCCAGCATCTATTAGACCTAGAGCTATCCAACTTCTGTAAACGAACTGGGGTCCAAAAAGCTCTATGCAACAAAAAGAACCCAAGTCTGTCTCATAGATGCTGACCTTGTAGTTTTTATTCTCCAAGACCAAAATTTGGTGCCCAATCTCAATGCTCCAAATATCCCTAAGACCAGTTTTCCGTTTTTTATTCAAATACCCATACAACAATTTATACCACTGTGCGGCTTGGTGACCCAAGAAATGCGCCTTAAATCATAGGAATTCCAAACTATACTGAGAGTTAAGAACTTTCCATTCAGGGAACCCCTCCTGAATAGCCTGCTTCAATTGCAATCACTTAAAATATTGTGATTTGTTTAAACCATATTTATGTTGCAATTGTGAAAAACTAAGCAGTGACCCATTTAGAATAACATTATTTAAAGTCCGTATACCTGCAATAATCCAATGCTTCCAAACGATTTTAAATCCGCCAATTTTAATCTTGGAGTTTACCCAAATGGATTGATTTAATGATTTAGAAATTGGATCTGGTGATAAATTACTAACATAACGTAAAGTCTTCCAGGTATCAATCAAAATTCTATTTTCTTTATATTTCCTGGGCAAATTTATACTAATAAGATGAGACAAAGTAAAGGAAACAGGAGCCGCCATTCTAAATATAACCAATCTCTGGAACATTTTCCATAAGATCTGGGAGGAGAAGCAGAATGTGGATGTATATTTTATTCTGGTTTACCTGGAAGGCTTCTTAATAACCTCTAAAAGCAGGTTATCCTCTTTTACACTATCCACTAAAAACAGGAATCTTGCAAAGTTTTTGGGGATCCCCCTGGTCAGAGGGGATTCCCTACTCACAGGGATCCTGCGAGGATGGAAGATGATCCTCAGGGGCTCCCAAGGGAGTGTACCTGGCCAGTCTGCCTGCTTCCAGTACCTCAACACACCACCGGTTCTTCCTATATGCTGCTGGCAGCTGACTAGGAAGGCTGCCTTCTGATGTGCTTTTCTTGTAAGAGGGAAGCCTTCCGGATAAGCAGCTGTGTGTAGGAACTGCTGCTGGCAGCATGCTTTAGAGAAAGTAACTGCATGGGCTGGAGGGGGGAAGGGAGGGTAAGAAATGCTGCACGGGCCGGAGGGATGGGTAGGGAGGAAAAGATGCTGCACAGGCTAAAAGGGGTGGGTAGGGAGGGTAAGAGATGCTGTTTTGGGTTGTGGGGTGGGAAGTGAGGGAAACAGAGATGCTGCCAGTGGGGGAGGGAAGAGAAAGTGAAAATGGTTGAACATAAGTGTGTGGAGAAGGTAGATGGTGCACATGGGGAAAGGAAGAAAGAGGGAAAATTGTTGGACATGGTGGTGGAAAGGAGGGGGAGGGTGAAATATTGGATGTCAGAGAGAAAAGAGTGGGACAGATGGAAAGGGTTGAAAGAGGAGGAATGTTAGCCATGGTGGCCAAGGGAAGGCAGAGAGAGAGATACAATGTAGTGGGACTGGTGGCACCAGGTGTGAGAGTTGGGGGGAGGGGAGAGGAGGGTTTTGGCAGAAAAATGAATGAGCAGAGGATAGTGATTATAGTGGGTGAAAATATGGTAATGGGGAGTAGACTGAAGATGGAAGGGAAAGGAAGAGTGGGCGAGAAGATGAAAATTTGATAGCGGAAAAGTGAAGAGAATGGAAAAAGGGTGAAATCTGAGTAGAAAGGTAGAAGAGAGAAAAGGTAAGGAACAGCTGAATGGAAATGTTAAAATGTCAGAAGCAATTGTAGTGAGGGAATGGAACAAGATAGGAGAGAGAAGAAAAGACCAATGGACAGAAATTGTTTGAAGAAGAATTTTCAGAAGACAGGAGGAAGGCAGAAAAAAAGGAAATTGGAAAAATAAATCTACAGACAACATAGGTAAAAAAAACAAACCCCCGAACAAACAAAACAAAACATTTTGAATTTATTGACTGAAATATGTTAGCCTTGGGAAATGTATATAGCTGATGTCTTTGTATTGTGTTGTGTTTAACAGAAAAGGAAATGCATTTCTGGTTTTATTTGAAGTATTTGCTGACCCTTGCTGTAGCTGGTAGGAATTCCCAAGCATCGCCAGCTGAGGACCTTCTCCAAAGGTGGCCGGAACTCCTTTCTACCAAATTAAGAAATTGCTGGTAGAATCCTTGAGCCACTAGTTAGTATCTATGGCTTAGGGATATTGCTGCTGCCTGCCAAGCTAGTAAAAGAGAGTTTTGGCCATTTTCAGAGGACGTCTTCAGAACGTGAAATCGCAAGCCTTGAGCATGCGTAGATGCTCAAGGCCCAGCAGAGGAGGATGATCTTCGGGCACCGGCATCAAGCACAGGACATGCCGGTGCCCAGATGACTGTAAGAAACGGTGGTGGTGGGGGGGGTGCCCGATCGCGGGGGGTACACATAAATCAAGCCACGCTCAGTTTCCGAGGCGCCGATTTTACAAATGTTTTGCTCGTCTTGGAAAACACTCGCAAACCGGTGCATTCGTAAACCGAGGTACCACTGTATTTCTATTTACACTTACCCCTCCCTATTCGTGGTTTCGATTATCTGCGTTTTTTTCCCCAGGCCCCCGTCCCAAGAAAAAACAGCCCTGGGACTTGGAGGGAGGCAATCAGAGGCATCGGGGGGCGGGGGTCTGGGGGGCGATCAGAGGCAGAGGGAGGCGATTGGAGGTGGTGTGGGGACGATCGGAGCATGGACTGACCTGGTGGTCTAGCAGTGACGTGGGACAATAGTGATCTTCCTACACTCCTGCTCCGTGTAGAGCCGTGCTGTGAGTTCCCTTGGTCTCAAGAGACTACAACAGGGAGTTCCTGTTGTAGTCTCATGAGACCACAGGAACTCAGCAGCATGGCTCTGCGCGGGGCAGGAGTGTAGGAAGATCGCTCCTGCCCCGCGTCACCGCTTGACCACCAGGGAAGGGGTAAAGTCCGGGGGTGGGTCAGAGCCAGCCAAAAGTTATTCGCAATTTTTCCCTATTCGTGAGCCGGCTCTGCCCCTAACCCCCGCGAATAGGGAGGGAGAAGTGTACTTTAGAGGCTCTAGTCAAAACCCATTTACAAAGTATCTATTCTTTCCAATTAATATTTCCAAATTAATAGTATCTGTGCTTATTTGTAAATGAGTATCTACCAGAGCCTCTAATTCAGAAGCATAATTAAATAACCCTTCTGAAGTTTATGGGAATGAGTGGGGACGGAAAAGATTACTTGCAGGTACGGATGGAGACAGGCTTGATTTCTGTCCCCATGCAACTTTCTACTGACCACATGTTGGGGTTTTGAAATCTTCAGCATAGCCTGTACTTGAGAAATTGGTACAAGCAGCTCATGCAGAGAAAAAATGCAGCCCATAATGGCATTTTCTCCTTGTGGAACTTCCTCTTCTTCTGGCTATACTCCCACCTCAGGGTCTAACTTGTTTTCCCTCAACTCCATCTTTATATCAAAGGAGAACCCAACAACCCAAGTTCCTCTGGATCTTCCGCCGCCATTAGTTTAGGATGCTTAATACTGGGAAGACCCTCTCTGGAGAAAAAAAAAAAAGATTGCTAATATTTTTTCTAGTAGATAGTCATGTAAAAAAATTAAGACACCCTATGAAAAAGAGTCAGTTCTTTCTTAAGAAATGTTCACATATCGATGTCAAAATCTTTTTTTTTTAATCTCTGGAAAAGAAAGTGATGTAACTGCAGGTAAACAATAAAGATTTTTCTCGATTTACTCATGAAACAAAAGATATCCACAAAAATGTGTATTCTACCTGAGGAATAAATTAGGATACCTCCCACATATTCTTCCACTTAAAGTGGCTCAAATAACACACAGGTGACTGAAGCCATTTATGGAATGGTGCAGGACAAGGCAGCGAGCGAAAAGCTCGCACCTGCCTTTTGGGCCAATTTGACGTAGCTTAGCTCAGCCAGAGAGAAGGGCGGGACCGCCAGATCAACTAAAATAAGGTACGGGGGGGGGGGGGGGGGGATTGCCTGCCTGTTTGCCTCTGGGTGGGAGGCCCTGCATGCCTGTCACTAGGCCACTAGGTCTGCCTGCCTGCCACTAGGCCTGCCTGCCTGCCCTGTCCTGGCAGACCACCAGAGGGGGGACAGGATACAGAGCCTGGCAGGGAAAATTTGATTCAGAATTGTTTTTTTTTCTTGTTTTCCTCCTCTAAATCTAGGGTGTGTCTTATGGAGCAAAAAATGCAGTAAATTCATAATTTGTGTTCAAAGTGTTATCCCTCAACCTTGACACATTCACAAAGTCTTCAACACCACTGAGCTGTCAGCTCAATGAATTCTGGTGTTTAACGCTCAACTGTTTTGCCAGCTCAATGCACTGGAGCTCCATCCTGTTGAAAAATAAATATTTTGAATTTAAGGCAGACACTGTGCTGCAGCAGGGTTTTTTTTTTTGAAAAACGTTGAGATCCCGCTTTTTCCAGACACTGTATACACACATACTTTTCTTTTTTAACAAACATAGCAGGAGTTCTTTTGTTTTTGAGGCCCAGCTCTTTTGTTTTTCCTCCAGCAGCGGAAACTCAGACCTCTTCCCATGAGTAGGGTAAGGTGAGCCAAGGCACAATCAGTTGAGCCCACATCAACAGCAAGAGTTGGGAGGGAAAAGGGATCCCTGAGATTAAAGGGGTGGCTGCAGCTGTCTCCAGTCACTTCCTTGATACCCTTTTTATTTTTGTAACTACTGGCTGAAGAGGGTTGCACAGGATACTTATGGAATAATGTTACAAGTTGGTAGGAGTGAATAACCCATGAATCTGCAATAGTATGGATGGATGAGGAGGAAGTAAGCATGCCTGAAGAAAAGAAATCCAACCAAATGATGCTGACAGATCATCTTACCTCCACGGAGAGCTGCAATTGTTTTTCCGTCAACCCTGATGCTGCTATCTTGTCTGCTGTACTGCTTCCACCATCGGTGACCTTGGCTGGTGATTTACTGACCTTTGTTGTAGCTTTGGACAAAAAGTATTAGTGAGAGAGCTTGCAATCTGCTTGATCTTTCCCACCCATGTTTGCCAGTTCTGCAGAAAATGTAGACTTTGTTCTGTAATATGGCTACCAAACTCTGTAAAGAGTGATTCCACAAAACAGATGACATTGTAGCTCAAGTGATAGATCTGTATATCTAACCTCATGCTATAAGTAAGAGAAGATTAGTTTCTTGCCTCAATCTTCTTTCCAGTATAAGGGAACATGAGTCTTGACCAGTGGGTTATTCATCTCTACCTGCAAGTTTTTGCAGAAGGAATCATCTACAGCTTTTCAAGTCCACCTCCTTGTATCAATGGGCAGTCCCCATCTCAGTTTGTACCAAAGCAGTTGTTCACCCCTAAGAGAGGAGAAATAACTAGGAGGGCAAGGGGAACTCCCAGAATAAGTCAAGAATTTTCTGCTCTGTAACAAAGACAATGAATTAAATCCCATGAAACTTAATGCATGCAAGATAGACCCAAACAAGCCACCTGAGTGCAACCAGTACTCACATTTATATAGCTATGAAAAACAATATTTTACATACTCTCTTGTCTGTTCCAAGGCAAGCATTTGGAGACATTCAGGGCAGGATTTTCAAAAACCGGTGTTAAAAAGTTAGTCTGCTAACGCAGCCGTTTTGATAGGGAATCAAAAAAAGCGAGACATTTTCAATAAACCCGCACGCAAATAAACTCAGTGGACAGCAGCGAAGATTCGCAAAATTTGCATGTGCCCATTGCTGGTGACAGCAATGGGCACATGCACAGAAAAAAAAAAAAACAATGTGTAAAAAAAAAACCCCAACTCAAAACACAACAAATGTCCCCCAGCAGTGGGAGAGATGCCCACACTCTCCCGCTGTACTAAAATCCCCGCCACACGATCTGTTCCAACCTCCGGATTCAACCACCAATGCATGTTGCTGTGGGCCGCTGCTGACAAAGGTAGAGGCAGGCTCAGAGAATCCCACTGGGGATTTCACCGAGACAATAGAGAATGCTGAAGAGGTCGAAGCCTCGCTCTGGCCCACGTAAACACATCTATGGTCGCTACCATAAGACCCAGGACCTTCAGATATTGTCAGGCTGTAGGAACCAGAACTGCTAACATGACTTGAATGATCTTCGCATCTTGATTTTTTTTTCTCCCCAGGTTCCGGGAGAAACACTGGTTCCTAGCCATGTGAAATCTGACTCCCAGGTATTCCAATATCTGTGTCAGCTCGAGGTTGCTCTTCTTCAGGTTGATCACTCAGTCAAGACATCCCAGTAGTTGAACCACTTGATGAACTGCCCTTTACCCCTCCGCAAACTGAAGGGCACCCTAGCATGTGGAATTGCAGGAACCTCCTGTGCTCATGAAAAATGGGAATGTGGCAGTATGCTTCTGTGAGATTCAGGGAAACCAAAAACTTCAAGGTGCTACCGCCGCAACGACTGAACATACCGTTTCCATCCTGAAGCATGGAACACGCAGGAATGCATTCATTGCCTCTAAATCCAGCAAAGGTCTCCAATCTTCTGAGCCTTTCTTTGGAACGATGAAGTATATTGAGTATCATCTCCCTGAGCCCAAGTTGTCCTCTGGAACTGGTTCTATTGCTGCCAAGTCCAGCAGCCTGCGAACTGTGGCCCGCACGCACAGGCCTCTTTCTGACTGTCCTGTTGGCAAAGCCAGGAAGAAATCTGACGGGGGTCTGTAAAATTTCAATCTGAGGCTTCTTTGAGAACTTCTAGGACCCACCGGTCCAAGGTCACCTTCTGCCACTCTGTCAGGAGAGATGCCATAGGCCTGGCGTCAGAACTGTTTTGTAGAGGGGTAAGGGGGACACTTGTTGGAAGATTGCTGTCACATTAAATCTCCAAAGTGAAGTCTGGAAGATGCTCTGAATCATTGGCCTGAAGCCGGGGGCACAGTGTACTGGTGAGGGCACCAGTAGGGTCAAAAATTTGCCCGTCCCAAGCCCTGGGCTGGCCAAGGTTTGGAGCCCGATAGGACCTTTGGCTTATGGTCCTGAACACTGGCCATGGTTCAGACCCTGACCAAATAAAAGCAAAGGGCAATCTGCTCAGCGTGGCTTTGGAAGAAGAATTTCCAGACCACTGCCGAATCCAAAGTATCCATTTAGCTGACAGATAATAAGCTCCAAGCTTAGCAAACACCTTCATCAAGTAATCCACCCCAGAGACCAGGAAATTTAGGTCCTGCACTACATCCTCAGGATCATGGCGGAGCTTGGAGTGATATACACAGGCGACAAAGGAGAGGGCCGCTGTAGCCCTTACCCCTGCTGCCGCAGAATTGAAAGGTGCTTGAGGATGAAATCCACTCACCTTTCCTGAACATCTTTCAGGACTACCCCTCCATCAGAGGGCAAGGAAGTGTGTTTAGTGACTAGAGAATGACACGGGGAAAAAATTTGTCCCTGTCACTGCCCTGTCCCCGCGACCACCAACCCTGTCCCCACCCCATCCCCGTCCCATCTCTATCCCCATCCCCGCGACCACTGTCCCTGCAGCATCCATACAAGCCTCAGTACTGCAATATTTAGCTTATTCCTTTCTTATAAATCAAAGTTCTGGCTGCTGAACTAGAGAAAGATGTTCAGCTGGCAGGGCTTTGTTTATAAATTTTTATCAACACAACTAATATACTACTTTATCCTAAGCAAATAAAATAAAATTTTTTTTCCTACCTTTGTCGTCTGGTTTCTGCTTCCTCATCCTCTCCTCATTTCATTTCCTTCCATCTACTGTCTGCCTTCTCTGTCTCTCCATATGCTCTGTTACCTGTGCCTCTCCCCTCCATCCCCACCCCAATTGGTCTGCCATCCATCTTCATCCCTCGCTCCCCCCCATAGTTTGTAATCTCTCTCTTCCCCATTTCCCTTCAGCATCTGTTCCTCTCCACCCCAACTTCCCCAGTTCCCTTCAGCAGCTGTTCCTCTCCGCTACCCCACCTTCCCCAGTTCCCTTCAGCGTCTTTTCCTCTCTAGCCCACCTTCCCCAGTTCCCTTCAGTGTCTGTTCCTCTCTAGCCCACCTTCCCCAGTTCACTTCAGTGTCTGTTCCTCTCTAGCCCACCTTCCCCAGTTCCCTTCAGCGTCTGCTCCTCTCCACCCTAACCTTCCCCAGGTCCCTTCAGCGTCTGTTCCTCTCCAACCTTCCCCAGGTCCCTTCAGCATCTGATTCTTCTCCCACCCCAGCTTTCTTCCCTTTCTCCCTCCCTGCCCCTTACCTTTGTGGCAGGCAATTTCTAAATTTGCTTCCTACAAGTAGCTGGGGGCGTTGAAGTTACTTGTGGCTGCAGGAAAAGGTTGGCTCTGATGCAACTTATGGTTGCGGTCAGAGATGACCTTTACGGCAGCCATACACAATTTCAACACTCTGATTGCTCGTAGGAAGCAAATTTAGAGAAATTGCCTGCTGCGAAGGTAAAGAGCAGGGAGGGAGATGTTAAGGTGGCAGCAAGCGGGCGGCAGTGATCAAGAGGGATGGAGGGAGAAGCTTGGACAGCGGCGGCTATCAGTATGGAGGGGAGCGCGATTCTGGTGACCATGCACGTTCCCTCCCTTAACTGCGGAGACAAGGCCATTCACCACTCTCACAGGGTGGTGAATGGCCTTGTCCCCCATAGCTGCAGCGAACACAGTTCCCCTCCCCCCGTTTCGGCAGGTAACCCGCAGTCCCCTGCAGCTGACCACAGGTAACAGCCACCGTGTCATTCTCTATTAGTGACCTGCGCCACAGCCAAATCCACCTTCGGCAGGGTCGGGCGTTTGGTGAACTCCGGGGCCATGGGATACAACCTCGCCATGGCTCTAGAGCCTTTGAGGGGACCCTCTGGTGACTCCCAAACTTTAGAAAGCATCCTACACAACTCCGGATTGTCCGGAAAGGAAGAGGACCTTGATCACTCATCAAGGAATATTAGGTCTGTTCTGGATAATCCAAATTCAGGTTCAACTCTCTTAGGGACTCAGCGTCAATGTCCGTCAGGTGGCTAGTCTTAAACAGCTTGCGCACTGTCGGGGCATCCCAAGGTCGCAAGACACACTCTTATCCAGGGATCACGAAGATCTGCAAGATTAACCACATCGGCATGAGGCTATCGCTGAGACCTGCATCAGCAAAGGTATAGAGACCTGAGGCAGAAGTGATGGTGGACACCTTCCGCCTGCTCTCTGGGATCCCAGAGAAGGACACAGCGACATGTTGGAATCCAGTGGCTGGGAAGATCCCAACTGTAGTGTTGGATTCTGAGTTGAAGAAACAGGCATGGTCTTTTAAACCAAAAACGCCTGATACATCATCTTAACTAACTCCGGGGGAAAAAAACTCCCCTGTGGTCAGAGCCGCTCTGCATGCATTTGATCTAGAGCACAGTTCTTCAACCGCCGGTCCGCAGACCGGTGCCGGTCCACAGAAAATTCCTGCCGGTCCACACAGGACCGGCGAGATGGACCCGTTAAATTTTCTGCCCCGATGGTGTTTGCAGAAATCTTCTGTTCCTCCCAGCCTCGGGCGATCAAGACAGGCTGCCGACGTCGGCCGTGCCCTCTGTGAGTCTCGCCTATGCGGAAAACATGAGTTGAAAGAAAATAGGCGGGTCTCAGAGAGGGAAGGTCCCGATGTTTGCAGCCTGTCTTGATCGCTGCCCCTGCTGAGTCGCCGAAGAGGGCCGCGGGGAAAGTGCAGGCAGAGAGAAGATGGTCAGCGTGCGCGGGGAGGTCAGCGTGTCGATTGGGGCCATCAGCAGCGTTTGTGCTGAGTCTGCCCATGTGCAGGATGCGGCGGGTAGGGGCCTCCGGCTCGTATTGGGCAGCTAGTCCTGCAGTGCAAAGCTGTTTTTGCCGGCTTGGGGGGGGGGGGGTATCGCGAATGTGCAGGGCACAGCAGGAGTAAGATCATGGGGAGCCTTCAACAGTGGCTGTCTCCTCTCCTAGCAGCTCTGTACTTACCAGGGCAGTGATTCACTTTGGCAACTTCCCCTTTCCTCAGAGGCGGCAACGGACCCAAGGCTGCCTAAGGAAATCACTGCTGCAGGCAAGTACTGAGAGCTGCTGGAAGGAGAGGAAGCCACTGTTGGAGGCTGGGAAGCTGATGGATAAAGGGAGAGCTGCTACTGCACCTGGAGAGAGGTAGAAAGAGAGATGCTGCTGGGAGGGGAAGAGGGAAAGAGATGGGAAGAGGAGCTACTGTTGGATAGGGGGGAGGAGGGAAGGGAGAAGGTAAAAAGGAAGGAAACAGCTTGGCCAGGGAGATTAGAGGAGGAGAAAGGGGAGAGACAGGAATGAGAAAGTAGAGAGAGATTGATGCTGGAAAGGGGGTCAGCAGAGAAATGAGAGAGGGCTAAAGATGCTAGATCTGGTGTAGGAGAGATAAAAATGAAGAAAGCAGTGAAGCTGGAATGAATGATGTAAAAAGAAGAGAGGAGGGCACAGGCTGGATGGAAAGGGGGAGAGGGGCATAGAAAGAAGTCAGATACATATGGAAGGGGGAGGAGGACCAGACAGTGGATGGAATGGGCAGATGCTGGAAGGAAGAGTGGAAAGAAGATGAAAGCAGAGACCACAAAAGGTACGAAAAAAATCATTTTATTTCTATTTTGTCATTACAATATATCAGATTTGAAATATATATCCTGCTAAGAGACATAACTGGGGACTGCTCAAAGCCTAACACTATTCCTGTCATGTGTGACTGCAGTATTCTGTTAGCATGATATTTCTGTGTAGCATTCTGTAATAATTTGGCTTGTTCAGTTTTCTTGATAGTAGAGGGGATATATGTGAAGGGGAGGGGAGACAGGGGTTTTTGTTGGTCCTTGCTCTGAATATTTATATTTATAAAATGACAATTGTACAGAATATTGTTTCTTTTTATACTTTAATAAAATATGTTCAATATAAAATCATAACTGAGGCTTGTGCAGATGGGATCAGATGGTTTGTGGGGACCGAGCTTGCGGAGACGGGGCGAAAATGTGTTTTTTTAAATTTCGGTCTTACTAGTTTGCCGGTCCACAAAATAATTCTTTTATTTCTGACGGTCCACGGGTGTAAAAAGGTTGAAGAACACTGATCTAGAGTGCTTAGATAACTTATGGGACTTATCCCCAGAATGAATTTGCATTTTGCTGAAGCGTCAGTCGTATCCTTTACCGGGTCATTCCGGAGGAGGGAAGAGCGGAATCCGCAGTGTGTGTGCAGTGGTGTGCATAAAAGCCGGCTGCGAAACTGACAGCCATCTGCCACAAACGAGGCATGAATTCATGCATCATGTCCTGAGGAGGCCATCTGAACAATTTGGAGCGAAAATGAATCTTCTAAGTGCAAAAAATATACTTTTTAAAAGTTTAAAGAAAATCCAAGATAGCCGCCATGTGTTTTGATTTTGCTCTACAACAGTCCAGGAAAATGGCAATTTGACATTTTTAGAGGGGGGGGGGTTAGGGCATGCAAGGAAATCACCCCAAACCCCCTTTTTAAGACCCCCCAAAATCACCAAACCAAGCATGAAAACAGTAACTCACCCTGCTCTGTGCTGCAAGGAAAAGAATGGCAGGCAAGCTGAAACAGAAAGGATGGAGATCTATTTTTTCTGACTGCCTCACCTGCATGGTCACCCCAGTCAGTGACTATCCGGACCTCCAGAACAATCAGGGAAGGTATACAGTCCAGTCCAGATCCTGGGAATGCCTCCACGGAACCACACAGACTGCACTCTACCCTTTAGCGGACGAACCCGAGGGTGAGTTTGCTCTCGATCCCAAAGCCCTGATCTGACCTGCAGGCTGTCCAGGGGGTTTATTGCAGCGGCAGGAAACCCCAGAAGCAGACAATTTTATATATAAAGTATGCGATCTCCTGTCAAAGGATATTCCTGCAGGGTGAATCTGCCAGCACTAAGGCAAGACCTGCACCAAAATCAAATTAACATACTACAATTTAGGAAAATAAAACACGAGCAGAGAGATGAGCCCCTAAAGCAGGTTGTAGGAAACAAAAACTGATCTAGTTGGGGAGTCTCCTCAGGAGATGTCCCAATGGAGGATGGGTTAGACTTTGTTTTGAGTCCCCTACAGATCAGGGCTGGAAGGGATTGATAACCCTATGGTTCAGACTACAGAGGGATTGCACAAGAACAGTAGTTGGAACCTAACGATAGTATCGGGTTGAATTCTAAGGTTTATGGCCCAGAATAACCAAAAGAAAAAAAAGAAAAAGATTTTAATTTAATCATGAAATTATAACGCATATAATTATAAGGCAGACTGGATAGACCATTACAGGTCTTTATCTGCTGTCATTTACTATGTTAAAAAGAGCCAGGGGAAACAAAATGCAAAGTCAGAAAAATTAAAAACTTAGGATTTTGAAGGTGGGAGGACCCTTTAGAGAGCCCCAGAAACCTTTAAAACTGCACTTTGAAGACACCCCCCCCCAATGTTTCCCAGACAGTAATGCACTGTACTCACAGAACAGGAAAGGTGCTGTGCCTGCATCAACTTTTACTGCAGCTGAACAAAGAGAAGATTTCTGCCTCATGCAAGCCTGGAGTTCCTCCGGTTATTTGTCTCTTTGGCCTGCCTTTTAGAAAGACCTCATGGGTCTGGAACCCTTGACTCCATTAGCTCCTTATGCATCTTCAGAGGGCACCCATTATATTCCTCTGGACCAACACAGGGCCACTCAGCCTGTACTCAAGCGCCTGAAAAAATTCAGGGCAAAATGTGCTTCAGGGGAACTCTCCCCAAACTGCCCCCCAGTACAGTCCTCTGAACCAGAGACTATCTTCTCTCAGACAGAGTAGTCCCGGATCGCTGGGAAACTCTGTAGCAGCAGGATCTTCAAAATCAGATACAATCCTGAACACAATAAAAGATGCTGAACAAACCCCCCCTAAAACACTTTCTCAACTCACTTTCAGAAGGAAAAACTGATTGGCTGAGGTACTGCTCAGTGATTACATGGAGGCAGAGTTGAAGAAAAATGTAAATGATGCCTTCTGCAATCATCACGGGGTAAACGGAAAAAATTCAATAGTCAAGACTCCTGTCCCTTCCTCCACTGGAGGTAGATTTTTTTTCCACTTATCAATATAATTAAATCCTGTGAATAGCTGATAAAAATCAGTTTTCAAGCCCATTTCATCCATATTACTGTACCAATGAAAAGCAACTACTTTCCCCACAACTTGAGTACTAGTTGTTGAATACAATAGAAAAACCAAAGGGTAAAACTGGACTCTATGCAAAGTAAGCTTTTCCAGCTGGGAATGGTAAAAGCAAACAATTCTATCTCTGTACATAGAAATGACTCATGCAGCAGAAGACAAAGCCTTTCCCACTCAAACAATCTGATGAGATACTTACTCGACACAGTGGTGGTAGTGGTGGTGGCGGTGGTGGTAGCAGTAGTTGCAAAGGCAGGGACAGGGGCGGGAATGGGGGCTGCCGCAGGTGTGGGAGCTGGTGCAGGAGTTGTGGCAGTGCTGCTGCTGGTGCTGTGGTTGGCTAGTGCTTCTGCCACCTTGTTCTCTGGTAGTGCGATGGAAATGAGGGACAGTAGCCGCAGGAGTTTCTCGGTCAGCAGAGAACTACGACGGATGACAGGGTGTGAGAGCATGTTCATAAGCTGGCCTAATGGGGAGGCCTCCAGACTTAACTGTGCATTCTCCCCTTCATTACCCGAGCCCATAGGGGCAGACTTCATAGAGGTCTTGCCTTTCCGGCTCACATTCATGTTGTCCAGTTTTACCAGTAAGTCCCAGAAGTCTGTAGAGATATTGCCTCCACCCCCTGACTGTCCAGGACATGGACTGCATGCCAACTTTATGCTGCGCTCCCGTTCACTCTCTGAATTCATCTCTTTGGTCCGCTGCAAGGTGAAATGGCTGGGGAATACCTGGAAAAGGGAAAGAAGGAAAATTAAATTCTAGCACTGTGTCCAGCCTAATTTCCAGATTGCCCTCCCTCACCCTTCAATCAAAGGAAGCATGTGTTTATTGGAGATGAGAAATGGGAAACAGAGGATGGAGGCCACAAAGAGACAAAACTAAACTCCATTCAAACACCAAAAAAAGTTCCTGAAATCATGACTTATTTTTATATGAATTGAAAGGAGTGGATGCTTGGAAGATATAAACAAACACCGTGGATCTATAAAGTGTCATCCATTCAGAGGGAACCACAGTCAGAACATGTCAGAGATAGCAGTCATCTCTGGGATGACCTACTTCTAATCTGCATCTGAAAGAATCTCATGATTTTACTACCTGCCTTATGTGGGATGCAGAGAACTAGCTGCTTGTGTGTGTGGGTGGTTAAAGACCTGGTAAATTTCTGAGGTATTTCTTCCCTGAAACATCCAAATCATCAGATCGCCCACACTGAATACATAGGACATAGATGTGTATGAGACAGAGGCAGCCGATATGTACATCTCATACATATTTTTTCTGGATATCAGAAAAACCTGACTTGCTATAAACTCCAAAATGTCTCGAGAAACAATGGCATAGAAAACATGTATAGATGGGCAAACTAATTTTTATACTTATAGGAAATGACACTTTTAAGAAGTTTACTCTTCGTGTTGGAGAGGAATTGGGTTTTATAGGCTCTAAAGGAAAAGGTTTTTTTTTCAGCTTGTGCTTCAAACAAAAAATATCTAAACATTTCAGTGATAGAAGCTTTGGACGTTTCGTGAAACAGAAAGATACAGAGCTGTTAGTTGCCAGTTATAGAGATACCAACCACAAAAGCACTAGATTTTGGTAGTCATGTTTAGGTGAAGACTCAACAGATCTTAGTTTTTATCAGAACAATCTGTTTGTTTTTTTTTTTTTTTAAAGTCTTTCTGTAGGAGAAGAGGACATTGTACCCTTTCACTACTATGCACAAAACTCTCTTGTTAACTCCTGTTCTGTGAGTTCTCTACATTAGCCTTAGAACCTTTGGGTTTACTTAACCCCACTGCGGACTGCTGGCAACGACCCAGCAGCAGTAATTCTTATGTTCTTATGTAAATTTGAGTATTCATAATTTAAGATGACATGACCTAAAAAGAGTCAATAAATTATTGAACTTTCAAACATTTGGCCAGCACTAAGGTGTTTTGTAGCTCTCAGGGGATGATGCTCAAAGGTTTGCAGAAAATAGCCTGGTGGTCTAGCCTGTGGCAATGCCTCAGTCACAAAATAGCCCTGGTGATTCAGCAGCAATGTGACGGGGGTAAAATTTTTGAAATTCTCTCCCTGGCATCTTGAGGACATGTTCTGACCATTTACAGTTTAGAAAGATGTTTTAAGACAATTGTTTGTTGATGCTTTTCTTTGAAATTGTGCTGGTAATCATATCTAATAAGAATCTCAGAATATGACTGCTGCACTTTATTTAGCGGGGATGGGTGATATGTAAATTCAATGAGTTCTGCCATTATTTTAAGTGGATTAAATTACTACGTGATTGGAATGTAATTGTTCTGTTTTAACAGTATTAACAACTTGATGAAAGGTCAGATACCAACCTTTACCTCTGTGCTGAGACCTCTGTGTATACTGCCTTCCAATCTGCAAATCCACAAAAATAGCTGGTTCTTAATTTGGCTCTCTGCTAAAAAAATTAATAAATCCAAAAAACGCCTTTCCTAGGGTTACCATATGGCTCCAGAAAAAGGACAGATTGAGATATCTGGGTTTTACTTCCACTGAAAGCAATGGAGTAAAACCCGGATGTCTCAATCTGTCCTACTTTTTTATGGATTATATGCTAACCCTAGCCTTTCTTGAAGGATATCATGTGGCTCTGTGTGTTTTGCCCAATGTAAATGTGCAAGAAAAATTAATTTACTTTCCCAAGTATGATGATTTTTCAAATATTGTTGTTGCCATTGTAAGCAAAGTTTGGATTGTTAGTGCACCCTTGTAGGAATACAATTTGATAGCTTACTAACATTAGCAATCAATTTCTGTTACCCAGTAATGTTTCTCTCATTTCTGTTTCTAAAAATTCTAAATTTGAGGGAGTTCCTATTTTATCTTGAAGCAGAGCCTATTCAGACTGAGCTTGAAGTTCTGGATGTTTTGCATGGTCATCCAAAAGTGAAGCATTTGATGGATTCCAAAGAATCTCACAGGATCGAGCTTGTTGTTAATTTTGCAAGTCTGCACATTCTAAACTTTCATGACCACTACTGTTGCTGGTTTTGTTTTCTCTGTCCTTTGAACCATCATGATCCTGTTTATCTTGCATTTGAGATCCTCCTTATCCACCACATCTTTTGTCAGGCAACTCCAGCCACTGACCAGCTTGTTTATTATTCTATCTTGATATACCACATTTCTTTACAAATGTAAAACAAAGCAGTGAATATAAAAGAAAAACTCCACACAAATGAAAAAAAAGGTACACAATCACACGAGAGTACATTTAAAAAAAGTATACTACTTTAAAAGGTATAATACAGTACAGTATGTGTACTTGGAACATGGTTTCAGAGCTATCATCATCTAGAACAGTGTTCTTCAACCTTTTTACACCTATGGACCAGCGGAAATAAAATAATTATTTCGTGGACCGGCAAACTACTAAGACTGAAAATTTAAAAAAAACATCGCCACCCCGTCCTCGCGAGCTCGGTCCCACAAACCATCTGATCCCATCTGCACAAGCCTCAAATAGTTATGATTTTATATTGAACATATTTTATTAAAGTATAAAAAGAAACAATATTCTATACAATTGTCATTTTATAAATACAAATAATACAGGGCAAAGATCAACAAAACCCCTGTCTCCCCTCCCCTTCACATATATCCCCTCTACTATCAAGAAAACTGAATAAGCCAAATTATTACAGAATGCTACACAAATATCATGTAACAGAATACCACAGTCACACATGACAGGAATGGTGTTAGGGAGTGGAGCTAGGGCAACTGCACCCTGGTCAGAGAGATCGCTAAGCCAGCTGGAAGCTAAAGAAGCACTGCCTGGGCTTTGCACTCCCCAGTTATGTCTAGCAAGATACATATTTCAAATTTGATATATTTGAATCACAAGATAGAAATAAAATAATTTTTTTTCTACCTTTTGTCGTCTCTGGTTTCTGCTTTCATTGCCTTTTCACTCTCTTCCATCCAGCGTCTGCCCTAAGAACATAAGAATTATCACTGCTGGGTCAGACCAGAGGTCCATCATGCCCAGCAGCCCTCTGGTCTAAGACCAGCACCCTAACTGAGACTAGCCCTAACAGCGCACGTTCTTGTTCAGCAGGAACTTATCTAACTTTGTCTTGAATCCTTGGAGGGTGTTTTCCCCTATAACAGCCTCTGGAAGAGCATTCCAGCTTTCTACCACTCTCTGGGTGAAGAAGAACTTCCTTACGTTTGTACGGAATCTATCCCCTTTCAACTTTAGAGAGTGCCCTCTCGTTCTCCCTACCTTGGAGGAGGGTGATATAGTGTCCTTTCTCTACTAAGTCTATTCCTTCAGTATCTTGAATGTTTTGATCATGTCCCCTCTTAATCTCCTCTGTTCGAGGGAGAAGAGGCCCAGTTTCTCTAATCTTTCGCTGTACGGCAGCTCCACCAACCCCTTAACCATCTTAGTCGCTCTTCTCTGACCCTTTCGAGTAGTACCGTGTCCTTCTTCATGTACAGTGACCAATGCTGGACGCAGTACTCCAGGTGAGGGTGTACCATGGCCCATAACCTTCTCTGTCTCTTCAGTCCAGCATCTGCCCCTTCCATTCACTGTCTGTCTTTCCCTGCCATCTCTCCTCCTGCCTTCCCCCTCACCCCAAATTTGGTCTGGCATCCATCATCTTCCTTCTGTTCCTCTCATGGTCTGGCATCTCTGTCCTTCCCCCCCCCCTGCGGTTTTTAGCATCTCTCTCTTCTCATTTCCTCCACTCAGATCTGATATCGTTCTCTGCTCTCTCTTCCCTTTTCTTCTCTGGTCTTCCTTCTCTACTTTCTGCCTCCATCTAAATTAAATTCTTTCTTACTATTTAGTCCTGTTTCCCTCTTTTCACTGTGTCTACAAACAGCTTGTCACCCCCTTTCCCCTCCATTATCTTACTATTTTCTTCCCCCTTTATTTATCTCCTCCTTCCATCCAGTATGTGTTCTATCCCCACTTCCATTCAGCATCTGCTCTCCCCTCTCAACTGACATCCATCTGCCTTCTGCTCTCTCTCCCTTCTTCTCACTTCCATCACCTGTCCCCTTCTCTCTCTCATCTCCTCCATTCCATCATCTGCCCCTTCTCTCTTTCCCCCCCCCTCCACTTCCATCATCTGCTCCCCTTCCCCTCACCTTTGCGGGTCACTTTCTTTTCCCTGAGGGTGGCTCATGTCAGAGGGGTAGCTTTGGCGGAGCAGAACCGCTTCCACTGTTCCTTGCAACTTACTTGATGTTGATGCTGGGGCCCGTTGCTGTTTGAAGAAAAAAAAAAGTGGAAAAAAGGAAGACCTCCGGGACAGCTGCTCTTTGCCCTCCTTCAGCGGCCCAAGAGTCTTTAGGCTGCGGCAGCTCTTAACTTCGGCACAGAGCTGCCCCTAAGCAGTAGTTTAGCGCGGTTTCATGAGGCAGCCTTGGGGCCTTTGCTAGGTCGGCCCGCTTCGATGATGCGATGTGGGCCGGCCTAGCAAAGGCCCCGAGGCTGCCTCATGAAACCGCGCTAAACTACTGCTTAGGGGCAGCTCTGTGCCGAAGTTAAAAGCACACAGAGCTGCCGCTGCTGGTCTGGAGGTGCGGAGACAAGGCATGAAGCATATGCGGTGGAAGGCAGGAGTCCCGGCACAGCGACAGCAACAGGAAGTTGCAAGTCAGCTGACGCCGGCACCTTTCGTTGCGGCGGGGACCCGAATCCTTTGTGGACCGGCAAGATTTTTTTGCGGACCGACACCGGTCCGCGGACCGGCGGTTGAAGAACTGTGATCTAGAACAGTGGTCTCAAACTCGCAGCCTGCCAGGTACTATTTTGAGGCCCTCGGTATGTTTATCATAATCACAAAAGTAAAATAAAACAGTTTCTTGATCATGTCTCTTTAGTTATAAATTACAATATTATTATTATTAAGACTTAGCCAAAAGGAAAGATTTATAAACTATAAAGAAATTTACCTCATGCAAAATTGTCATTTCTTTAATAAGATATTAACTATTTTTTCAGTGGCCCTCCAAGTATCTACAAATCCAAAATGTGGCCCTGCAAAGGGTTTGAGTTTGAGACCACTGATTTAGAAGGTATCTAATCTAATCTTTGGTTTATATACCGGGTCATCTCTAAACGGAGCTTGACTCGGTTAACAAAAATCAGAAGATCATAATATACACAGAGATAAGACAAAGGGTGGGTAATAGAGTTTAGCCTGGCCTAATGCAAAAATGGGCCCTGTAAAATAATTAACTGTTACTGGGTCTTATGGGTAAATTTAGTTTTTAGATTAATCTTGTCTAGTTTATTGCTAGTTAGCTTGAAGCTGGAATACATTCCCTTGCAGTTATTCTACTTTTAAGGGGGGGGGGGGGGAAATGTAGGAGTGTTTCCTGGATCACTTTTGAGGGGCTGAGGCCTACCATCTGAGCCATACTGTTATATTTCCTGCAAAACATTCTCTGCCTTAAGGTTTGTGAAGGTCCCCTGTGCCATCAAGGACACTGTTTGCTTGAATACCATCTTTGTCGATTGTTTACTGTGTGGACCTGGGTGCATGAGGAACTTATGATGCCCCAGACAGATGGTAATATGGAAATTGGCTTCTGTTAAATCCAAGGAGGTGAGAAATTCTCCTCAGACTGCTACAACCAACCACAGGGTCACTATGCAAAAAATGAGCACTTGGAGGGCCTAATTCACCCTTTTGAGATCCAGAATAGGCTGGAAAGTGCTTTCTTTCTTCAAATCCACAAAACATATCAAATACCAGCACTCATCTTAACAACCTCTGTAGTGTCACTCCAACAGCCCACTGGGAAATGTCTTCCACAGGGAATGATCAGGAGATTCCAGAAAGGCAACAAGCATATAAACTCCAGGGCATATTTATCTCAGATGACTTTGAAAACCCATTGTTCTGAGCGGTAATCTGATAAAAAGCTCTCAATCTTATTCCTATTCAATTCTTATTCCACTGTCAGAGGATGGACCCTGGATCATGTGAGTGATGTTAATACAATGGCTGAACTCTTTACACAGAAAACCTGGTATGCACACAGGCAAACTAAAGCTAATTGAGAAGTATAAATGTAAAGATGTGCTCCGATATGCAGCTGCATTAATTCATGAAAAGGAACAAGGTTATCAAGATTAGCCTATACTAGAAAATGCAATAATAAACACACAGGCACCTCAGACTTCTGTTCCTTTGAATTTAAAACTTTTCCCTTGTCAAGATCTTTAACAATCCTATACTTCTGCAATTTCCACACATAAATAATAATTGTTACTACCTTATTGGGGACCATTTTCTTTTCCCTAAGACATATCACATGACGGGTCATGAGAGATGCAGAGAAATATACTCCCTATTAGAGCTGCCCAATTCATTTTGAATGACAGATTTTAAGTTTAAAGTTGAATCAATTTTTATTGTAAAATTAAACAAGTCAGATTAATAGAGATTGATCCTGCATAGTCAATGCTAACAGAAAACCATGTCCTTTTCATACATACAGAACACAGATATGCCCTTGCCCAGTATGGAATAAGTAATCACAAGCTACAGACAGAAATATGTAGACAAAAGTTAAACAGTCAAGAAGCCAGACTGCATAAAATGCAACACCACAGAAACAGTAACACATGTCCTCTAATACTGTGAAAAATATAAAGATAGATGCAAATTTGAAAAAACTGACAAATAATCACCACTTTACAAATTAACAAATAGAAACAAAACAAAAATGGAAAATAAGAATACACCATTTTATTGGACTAATCCATTTTTAAATTAGCTTTCAGAGGCCAAAACCGCATTCTTCAGGTCAGTAAAGTATACTGCTGTTACTGTATCTTATTCTGACTTTGACAGTAAAAAAAAACCCCAAACAATTAGTCTAATAGGGGCGGGCTGATGTCATTAACTAAGATGGCCCCTTGAGGACCGGGCTCCGCGAGCCTCACCATAATTTTAGCTATTTCCAGCAACTTGCCCCTCACTGTTTTCTACTTTGTTAGTAGTTGCAATTCCCCGACGATCCCTGAAGTCGAGTGGTGACACTGATGGCTCAATCGGGTTGCCATACGTTAAAGGAGTACGCATATCAGATACGTGCAGGAGATATGCCCAAACCAGCAACGGTTCAGCCACATACAGGCTTAGCCCCGGACTCTCTAACCCAGCAACAGGTGAGCTGGCTCCCTCACACCTGACAGAAGTGATATCCAAAATGCAGGAAATAAAGACTGATATTAAGGCCGTTCGTTCTGAGCTTTCAGCTTTGGCATCAGATCTCTGGGGGGAAATTGTGGATTTGAGGCACCACATAGAACACCGCGAGGCCATAACTCATCTAGAGACACAGACTACGGACTCCCAACAAACGCATCTATACATTCTTGATAAAATAGAAGATTTGGAAAATTGAAATTGAAGCTCCAATTTTCGGATTTGTCTGACTTTATGGACAGTGCATCAGTGGTACAGCACATTGCCAGTATGTTGCTTTTGGATGAGACCTCTATAATACCTCCTGATGACATTTGTATTGAAAGGGAACATAGGGCCTTGACTGTGCCTTGTGCTAACAGGCCACATGATATTATAGCCTGCTTTAAAGACTCCAAAGCAAAAGAGGTGGTCATGTCTAAAGCCTGGGCCTGTTCAACTATACTCTGGGAAACATATGAAATAGAGTTGTACCACGACCTAGCCTCTGTCACTTTACACAGGAGAGCTGATCTAAAGCCGGTTCTTCAATATCTGCGAGATAAAGCTATTCGATACCACTGGCGTCACCCTTTGCTTTACTGTTTTATCTAGAGGGATCGCTGAAAACAGTCTGTACGCTTGAGGATGCAGGACGGTTATTTCCAGAGGTGGACTTTGGCATGAAGGACGCTTCATTGGGTAGAGGAGTTTGGGATTTGCACCTTTCTGGCTCTCACAGACATCTACCCAGATGGCAGTGTGCAACCAGAGGCCGGGGTTGTCTTACGTGACAAGCATCTCAGAGTGGATTACCCAGAGGGAGCTCTACATGAAAACAGGGGCTTTTGGATTTATCGTCCATTTGATCAGGTGGACCTTGCTGGCTCCGTTGGGAACTTCCAGTGCCTCTTGAGGCTCCTCTTGAAGAGTGATTTATGTTTGACTGATTTTGTGTGAGTATGGCACTTTTTGGACTTGCTCAACATTTTTGGGACAGTTCGCTGTGGATTTCCTATTACTTTGGGGTTTTTTTTTCTCCAAATGTGGGGCAGGGAGGATTTTTTGACACCTTGAGTAAATTGCTTGGTCGTCATGCAGAGGATATAATAATTATAGCGGGGGGGGGGATTTTAATATGACAGTTAATTTGGCTTTGGACAACACCTCCACTCATGGCCTTTCTGTTCAACGGAGCGGGATGGGATCATTTGCTCGCTCTGATTAATAGGTGGGGCCTGGTAGATCTATGGAGATATTCATATTCTCAAGAGGAGACTGTACCTATCGCTCTTGTTCTCGGATTGATATTTTATTAGGGGACCAATTGGTACCTCAGCGCTTGCGCTCCTGCATGATTCAGTCTAGTACGCTTTCTGGTCATATGCCGGTACAGGTAACCATAAAGAGCCTGCTTCCGCAGCCGCTCTGGCTTCCTTGGCGCTTTCCGGATACTTTGCTTTTGGAGCCTGCGCATGGATAAGTGATAGCGAAAGCAGTGGAAGAATATCTTGAATTCAATGATATTGATCCCTGTTTGCTGTGGGAGGGCCTCAAGGTAGTTTTGTGGGAAAAAAATCATAGTGCTGCAGGCTCATTTGCATAAGATCAAGCTATGTAAAGAACAATAGTTGTGTCAACAGGTACAAGAGCTGGAGTGCTCTGTGTGTGCTTCTCAATTAAAGGATGCTCGTAATGAACTTAAAGAGTTGGAGTTGCTTGCTATAAGTGCAGACCTTCAAAAGTGCAGGACAAGATTCCAAAGATGAATACCGACCCCAGGCCCAAAAACATGAGCCCAGCCATTTGGACCCAAAGGGATGCCACAGTGAGGCCTTGATCAGGAACAACCTGCGAGCACCTCCGAAAGTGGAGCGGAATAAGGCTCAGCTTGATCCTAAGCGCACCAATCCTGGAAAGTCATCCACGCAGTAGTGTAAGCAGATACAGAAGTCAACTTCTTAGACATGAGAAGAGTGCCAACGACCATATCAGAACAGCCCTTGTGGTCATAAGAGCACAGCAACCCGGGTCCTCCACGCAGACTAGACCCTGTGTAAGTAGGTCAGGATGGGTGCTCAACCAAAAGCTGTGACCCTAGTGAAGATGCATCAGATCTGCATACCACGGCCTGCAAGGCCAGTCTGGAGTCACTAGAATAACATGGCCTGGATGGTCTGCAATTCTCTGAATGACTCGGCCTATCATGGGACAGGGAGGACATGGCTGAACCAGACCATCGAGACTCTCGCTTCTGAGCTCGGACATTCCATTGAAGAATTAATCAGCTTTCTTGTTCCTTACCGTGGCTATGAGGTTGAAGCAGGGCCAACCCCAATGCCGCACAATGGCTTGGAGTGCCACTGGGGTCAGTGACCACTTGCTCTGATCCAAGGGCTGTCCGCTAAGTCGACCTGAACAATGTCGACTCCTGCAACATGCACTACTGAGAGTGCCTGGAGGTGGCGATCTGCCTACAGAAAGAGAAGGTGGAAATCCTGAGCTAGAGAGTTGCCCCTGACATCTCCCTGGCAATTGACATAGGCTACTGCTGTTGCATTGTCAGAGAAAACTCTGACCGCTTGGCCCTCCAGAGTCTTCTTCAAGCACACTAGAGCCAGACGAATGGCTCTGAGCGCCAACCGTTTAACCAATCATTTCCACTGAGAGGACGTCCAATACCCCTGAATGGGACACCGAAGGCTGGCATCTGTCATCACCATGACCCAGGAGGCAATCCACAGTGATACGCCCTTGCATAGCGATTGCAGGAGAAGCCACCAATCATTCTGGCTAGAGCCTCCAGAGTTCAGGGAAGACTGGTCTGTAACGCATCCCTGTGCAAAGCCCAGTGAGAGAGCATGTATGCTCTTGCCCAAGGAACCCATATCCAATGTGGCAGCCAAGGATCCCAGGACCTTAAGATAGTCCCACGCTGAAGGAGCTGGTAGACACAGAAGGGAAGAAATCTGGGGACGCAGTTTCTGTCTGCATGCCCCTGGGAGACAGATGAGGTGGCCCACAGCTGTGCCAAAGAGAACATCCAGGTATTCCAAAGGTTGCATGAGAGAGACTGTCCTTTCTGTAATTCATAATCCAACCAAGGTCCTCTAGCACCTGGATCACCTGATCTACCATGTGTTGACCCTTAGCCAATAAGGTAGCTCTGATTAGCAAGTCGTCCAAGAAAGGGAATACTTGCAGACCCATCTTACTTAAGGTACGAGGAGCTGTCGCTAGTCCAAAGGGCAAAGCTAAAAAATGGTAATGGTTGTGCAAAACATGAAACCACAAGTATTTGCGGTGGACTAGAAAGATCAGAATGTACAAGTATGCCTCCATGAATCCAGAGAGGCAAGGAACTCTCCACTGCTGCTATGATAGTTTCCATGCGAAAGTGCAGAATTTTGAGAGCCTTATGTACGTGCTGCAGCTCCTGAATAGGCCTTCAACCATCTGAGCCATTCATTGGCACGATAAAGTATATGGAGTATCTGCTGGAGCCTGAAAGGTTGGGCAGCATGCGCTGTGGGAGAATCCACAAACTAATCAGTCAGAGGCTGGGCGAATTCCAATTGGATCCCGACCGAATAAAGTAAAGAACCCACTGGTTGGATGAAATGCAAACCAAAGCTGGCAGAAACGCTGATAGATTGCTCCCTATCTGTAGGGGGGGGGTATCCCCAAGCCTGACTTCATTGCACCTTCTTGGCAGGAGGTGCAGGATGGGAGCCAGATGGCTGGGCATGTCTGTAGCCGGAGTACCTCTGCTAGGAGCTCTGGTCTGAGATGTGATGTTGGGATATGAGTGATAATGCCTGGAGTCATGAAAATTAGAGCAACCAGAATCCCTAGGGGGTCTGGGTCTTAGGGCGAATGACCACCAAAGAATCCATGAGGTTGACCAGGCCCTTGTCAAAATAACTGCACTGAAAGGAAAGTCTCACCAAAGTAGCCTTGAAAGTGGAAACACCAGCCCATTGTCTAATTCAGAGTATCCTGCGGGCAACACTACTTGCATAAGGTCACGTAAAGCGTCAGTCACATAATCTGACCCAGCCAAAAGAAGTTGAAGAGGATAATCTACTGTCTCACTCTCCAGGGTGTGCAGGTGAGACAGACAAGTGTATCATATAAAAGATGCCACCAAAGCAGCCTTAAAGCCCAAAGCAGCTGCATCAAAATGCCTCTGGAGAACTAGGTCCACATGGCGGTCCTGCATATCTGTAAGCACCAAATCACTTTCCCTGGGAAGAGATGTGCAGTTAGTTACCTGCATAACCTAGGAATCCACTCTAGGCTGATCCAGAACCTGCAGGCAATCCAGTGCCAGAGGGTACAAACGAGACACGTCCCTCAATAACATAAGAGCACATTCCAGATCATCACATTGCACTGATATTAAAATGCTCATATGAGAGTGCCAGGGAAAGGTGAAAGACTGAGCACACACGACAAAGCCAGGAGGAAGAGGATGAAGCCGGCTGAGTGACCAAATGCAACTCCTGCAAAGACTCAGAAATAAGATTGGCAAGGACAGACTAAAATAAGCACAGAATTGTGGGATTGTCCCCAGGTTCTAGAGCCCCTGAAGGATCCGAAGATCCAGCATACAGTCCCTGGTCCCCCGTCCTTGGAAGCACTGCACCTGTAAATAATGGGTCAGCAAGCTGGTAATCAGCATTAGAATCAGGATCAAGCAGACCAGTAACAGCAGCTGACTGATGCAAAAAAATGCCCATAGAAGCAACGCCAGTGAGATGCGCAGCTGAGGCGGAGCAGGACTGCGCAGAACACCGGCTTTGAAATGTATTTCACAACTGCTTCAGAAACCATGATAAAGTCTCTGGCTCCTGGGGCGCGTAGTCACCCTCCAATGACTTAACCATGCATTTCGCAGGCTGCGGAGTCCGCAGCCTTGTGCACAGAACTATCAGCTGTGCTGAGCCCCCAAAATAAAGAAAGCCAACCCACTGGGCTAGCCAAGCGTTTTGTCACCTGCTGGATCAGGGGAGAGGCTAAGCTTTGAGCTGCTTACCCTCCCGGCTGCGGTACGTGGTGGAAGAACACTCCTGAAGTACCTAATTTGCACAATCCTGGCATGAATTCAGCCTAAGGACTCCATCCCAACAAGATTTGAAGCAAAAATTGCAGTTTTGGAGAAGCAGGGAGCTTTAACAAAAAGCGCAAAAAAACCAAATTTGCACCAAAATCGCAATATTTTTCACACTTACTAAAAGTTTAAAAAAACAGTAATTTTCAGATTTTTCCAGTGAAGGAACCCCCCTCCCACACACACACTTTTCAGACCCCCTCCCCCCCACCCCCCGATTCTCCTCACAGGCTGTGACAGCCTGTACTCACTGTGACCTGTCTGTGGAACTGTGCTGCAGTCTACCTCAGCTCTTATAGTAGCTGGATCAGAGAATCACTAACTCATGCTGGGAATGCCTCTATAATGCTGATCTTTGAGCTGCCAGTCAGACCCTATGCCTGACTGCACCTCCACCCCTGCAGACTGAAGAACGTACACCAAAACAGGCAGAGGTGAGAAGACGCAAACGGCACCCTGTGAGACACCACAGAGCCTCCTAAGGGTGCCTAACAGCCTGCGCTCAACCCCTGCTTAACAGTAGGTGACACAACTTCAGGGACATCCTTGAGCTCCAAAGAAAACTAAGCAGGCTGGCTAACAGGTACTTACTGGGATTGGCCTGTCAGCTACAGACTGTGTTCTCAATGTAGGTAAAGCTGAACAAACACTCTGAAAAAAATGACTAAAAACACCAAATAAAATAATAATGAGGAAAGAGCAAAATAAACACACTCCTGCTGGCACACGTGCAGAAGGAAAAAGCTGTAGGTGGAGCTAAGGAGCTCAGTGAAGTACAGAAGAGGCACAGAGAAAAATCCAAACTAGATTCTTTCAGCAGATGAAGACACTACCCACTTGTCAAGAATGTCTCACCTATTGCACTGGAAATCGCTTTGGGGAAATCTCTTCATGAAAAGGCAGTTAATAAATTTCAATAAAGTATCCCAGAATTGCCCTCCCCCTACCCCCCAAAAAATTTCTATGACACCATAATAGATTGATGTATGTATAGGTATCTTGGCACGTGAGAAGAAGGAGAAATTAGGTTTTTACCTGCTAATTTTCTTTCTTTTAGACTATCCAGACTGGCCCAGTCCACTGATGGGTAATAGCTCACCATGACCACCAGTGAACTGGGCCGGTCTGGAGAGTTGCTAAAGAAGGTATAATTTTTTTTACATAGATGGAAGCAGTGCAATGCATCCACCAATTCTAATTCTTTCTGCTGTCCTGCTAGGACCTCAGGAAAGTCAAGTCAACTGACCAGCCACAAAGAGAATCATACAAGACCCACAACCTAGAAATTTCCCTTTGGATTGCGATTCTCCCTATTAAACTATCAATATGGCTGTCAGCAACATAAATACTAAAATCAACACGCATAATTTTGACTTGTTGTCTGGAAATCCTGCAACATAAACAAACATAAAAACTCACTTTTACATTAGAAAACCATTAAGTTCTATGCAGTTCACAAAAGATTAAGAGTATACAAAGTGAATACAATAAGTGAGGTTAACCTAATTTCCAAAATATTTAATAAAGAGATATGTTTTTAAAGCATGCCAAAATTGTTGGTAGATGTCAGAAGACATAATTAAATGATACAAATCCTTGTTCCATAATGCCACTTGAAAGGACAGAAGACACAGATGAAATCTTTTAAATTTGCAACCCTTGGCAGATGGAAAAGTGAATAATGCATGAGATTTTCTGGAATGTTTTGAACTAGTAAAATGTGAATGAATCCAAGAGATATTCCAGTATTAAGCCAACTGATGCCTTAAAGCAAATGCATCCAAATTTGAACTTGACCTAAGCCTCGACTGGTAGCCAATGCAATTGTCAATAGAAAGGTGTGACATGGTCATCCTTTGGGATTATAGATCAATTGGACAGCAGCATTCTGTATAATGCACAATCTTTTAAGATTTTTTTGAGCTCCAGCAAGATGCACAATATTACAGTAATCAAGAAGGCTCAAAACCAGGAACTGCACAAGTCTGAAATAATTTGTATCAAAATATGCTCTAATAGCTCTTAATTTCCACAGCGTGTGGAAACCCTTACGAACTGTAGAGTCAACCTGGTTTGTCATGGTTAGACTATGGCCTAAAACTACTCCCAGTATAATAGTAGGTTGAATAAAGCACAGTTACTTACCGTAACAGGTGTTATCCAGGGACAGCAGGCAGCTATTCTAACTAGTGGGTGACGTGATCCAACGGAGCCCTGATGCGGACGCCTCACAAGCAGACTTGCTTGAAGAAACTCGAAGTTTCGAGTCGCCCACACCGTGCATGCCTTCCCGCCCAGCACAGGGCGCATCTCCTCAGTTCAGACAGCTAGCAGAGAAGCCAACCCGGGGAGGAGGGTGGGATGTGAGAATAGCTGCCTGCTGTCCCTGGATAACACCTGTTACGGTAAGTAACTGTGCTTTGTCTCAGGACAAGCAGGCAAGTATTCTCACTAGTGGGTGACTTCCAAGCAAACCAAAGTGGGATGGTGGGAGAGTTGGCAACTTAGGAAAATAAATTTTGCAATACTGTTTGCCCAAACTGTCCATCCCGTCTGGAGAAAGTATCCAGACAATAATGAGAAGTGAAGGTATGAACTGAGGACCAAGTGGCAGCCTTACAAATTGCCTCAATAGGTGTAGATCTGAGGAAAGCCACAGAAGCTGCCATTGCTCTGACCTTATGGGCTGTGACTTTACTGTGAAGGGGTAATCCAGCCTGGGCATAGCAGAAAGAGATACAAGCCGCCATCCAGTTGGAGATGGTGCGTTTAGAAATTGGATGTCCCAACTTTTTGGATTGAAGTAGACAAAAAGTTGAGGAGCAGTTCTGTGTGGTTTGGTGCGTTCCAAGTAGAAGGCCAAAGCACGTTTACAGTCCAGAGTATGAAGAGCCGATTCTCCAAGGTGAGAATGAGGCTTTGGAAAAAACACATGAAGCTCACTGACTCGTCGAGCAGAAGTGAGGCCAATGAGAAACACCACTTTCCAAGTGAGATACTACAGATGAGCCTTGTCCATTGGTTCAAATGGAGGTTTCATCAGTTGAGCAAGAACAACATTGAGATCCCAAACCACAGGAGGCAGTTTTTGAGAGGAGGGTTGATAATGAAAAGTCCTTTCATGAATCTGGAAACTAAAGGATGAGCAGAGACAGGTTTCCCTTCAATACGCTGATGGAAAGAAGCAATTGCACTAAGGTGGACTCGGATCGACTTGAGACCAGACTGAGAAAGGTGCAACAGATAGTCCAAAACTGAAGATAAGGAGGAAAGTTGAGGCTCCTTATGATGAGAAAAACACCAAGTAGAAAATCTAGTCCATTTTTGGTGATAGCATTGTCTAGTAGTAGGCTTCCGTGAAGCTTCCAAAACATCCCTCACAGATTGAGAAAACTGCAGATGAGCTATGTTGAGAGGAACCAAGCTGTCAGGTGTAGAGACTGCAGGTTGGGATGAAGCAGAGATCCCTGATGCTGCGTAAGTAGAGAGGTGAGTTGAAGTAGAAGGGAGTATCAGGGTTGTCTGGTCCACCGAGGAGCAACCAGAATCATGGTGGCGTGGTCGGACTTCAGCTTGACCAGCGTCTTTTGAATGAGATGAAACGGAGGAAACGCATATAGAAAGAGATTTGTCCAATCCAGAAGAAAAGCATCTGCCTCAAGGTGATGCGGAGTGTAGATCCTGGAGCAGAACTGAGGCAGCTTGAAGTTGTGGGGGGCTGTAAAGAGATCTATCTGAGGCGTTCCCCACTGAGAGAAGATGTGATGCAGGGGCATGGAATGGAGAGTCCATTTGTGAGGCTGTAGGAGACGACTCAAGTTGTCTGCTAAGGCATTATCCGCCCCCTGAATGTAGACAGCTTTGAGGAAGGTGTTGTGGCGAATTGCCCAATCCCTAACTTTCAAAGCTTCCTGACAGAGGGAGGCAGATTCCGTGCCTCTCTGCTTGTTGACATAATACATGGCGACTTGATTGTCCGTGCGAATGAGGACTACACGGTCGTGAAGCAGATGCTGAAAAGCATTGAGAGCATTGAAAATCGCCCTGAGTTCCAGGAGATTGATGTGACACTGACGATCCGTACTGGTCCAATAGCCTTGAGTACGGAGACCATCTAGATGAGCCCCCCCAAGCATAAATTGAAGAATCGGTCGTGAGAACCTTCTGATGAGGGGGCATGTGAAAAAGTAAGTCTCTGGATAGATTGGAAGAGA